>NC_140970.1:25224877-25319877 GCF_056783735.1 Eptatretus burgeri | reverse complement strand
GCACATAAATCATCATCAAAACATAGATAGATAATTTATGACATATCAAGAACATCCTAGCAAAATTACTTATGAGTAAAAACGTCACGTGTGTGTCTGTAACCAAAGTTTATTGATTTATTAACTATTGTCTAAGTTGTGCAGTTAACATTGGTTAACAACATGTCATGGTCCATGAAATGGTTAATGAGGCATTTAATGAAAATAGGAAAGAATGAAGGATTACATGCACTGTAATGCAGCCCTCTTTTATTCCTTCTTTGTTCTTTCTAAATTTCTTCTTTCCTGTTCCGTTTGATTGCAAAGAAAAACTTTCCTGATCCATATCTTCTCAAGCGGCTGGCAGGATGGCCGAGAGGTACACACACTCGTCTCCAAGCTTTCTAATCTGAGTTTGAATCCTATAAACTGTCATCCTGGTGTTTCACAGGCAGGGCGATTCATCATTGTTTGTGCTGCCCCTCAGATGGACAGCCGGGTGTCCCGTCTGCTATCATGAGTTGGTAGATGTTAAAGATCCCACGGTGTTCTTCGCCAAGAGAGTGGCATTATCACCGGCATCCTGGCCAAATTACAAATTACTGCCCCGACTCACTGCTGGGAAGACAATGGCAATGCACCCAGTCCCACCCTTAAGGCGCTCTCACACCTCGACGATTTAGCCAGCGTATGCCGACTTATGAAAAATTTGTCTAAAACGCTGGCACACATCGAATACGTTTTGGGTAAGTTTTGTATACGTTAAGAGCAAGCTGAAAAACATTGCCATACGTCGTAGTACACTGGCTTTCATCGTTGTACTTTGCGGTTGTCCTCAAATTTTAGCATGCTTGAAATTTTACGACGTTTGCCAGCGTATGACTCACACGTTCCGCTACGCTGGCCATAAGTTGTAGGCACGTTATGCGATCGTTGACACATGTCGACACACGTTACTTTTAAGTTACTCATAACTCAAAAGACGTCGAGGTAATAATTAGCGTACCCGAAACTTATTTATAACCTATGAGTAACGTGTTGTAGGCACGTTACACGATCGTTGACACATGTCGAGGAACGTTATGTGATCATTGACACACGTCGAGGCACGTTACTTGTAAGTTACTCAGAAGTCAAAAGACGTCGAGGTAATGATTAGCGTACCCGAAACTTATTTATAACCTATGAGTAACGTGTTGTAGGTATGTTACACGATCGTTGACACATGTCGAGGCACGTTATGTGATCGTTGACACACGTCGAGGCACGTTACTTGTAAGTTACTCATAAGTCAAAAGATGTCGAGGTAATGATTAGCGTACCCGAAACTTATTTATAACCTATGAGTAACGTGCTTTGAATCTATGTGTAACGTACCTCCAACGCATATTGACGTATGTAGACGTATTTGATTGACGTCTTCTGGACGAACACAGAACTTACTGAACGCGTTTCTAATTTATAGCTACCGTATAATGGCGTATTGGTAGAGTTAAAAAAAAACAAAACCAACAATAACTTCCGATATTTCGCCACGTGCCGTTAAGTCACGTCTGACTGCCTCTTCAGTTTGCTCATGTCTTATTCTTAGTTCCTCCTCTGTGAATATTTTCTGTTTGAGGATATTTTCACGTCGACGTCGAAACTTAAAAGCAAATGTCCGAATATATTTTAAAATTCGTGATAGACTAAATAAAAAAAATAAAACCAATGTCACTGGCAGGGTGACCCATATCTTGCCAAAAGGTGACCACGTGTGACTTCTTTAAGGTCATACTGAGGTGAACAGAGCTGCTATCCACCAGGAGCGACTCCTTGAGGAATATCTGCCTACGAGAGATTCCGATGAGAATCGTTCTACAGAGTAACCATGAAAAATATGCGTTTGCCTCATAATGTCACCAAATGACGTCATAATCTCTCAAGCTTGACATATCTAGAAAGCACTCATCGAGGTGTTCAATTTGAGGTACTCCACGATATGGTTCCTAAAACTTGAAAATTTGACCTTGGGGTCAAATATGTTTGACCTTAGGCGTTAACCATGAAGGTCAAGGCCAATTGCCACCAAAAACTAATCAGCTGAGCGCCAGACCATATACTGCATTCCCATAAAGTTTGGAGACGATTCGATTAAAATTACTCAAAAAATAAGGGTTTTGTCAACTCCCCTGATTTGTGACAGTGACCTTGACCTTTGACCTTGACCTTCAAAATTTTATGCGCTGAAAGGGACCTCTATAGGCCTCTGATATGCGAAGTTACAAAAATTTCCAATGATAACTGTGCTCTGCAGAGTGATTTATACGTGATTACAGACAAAAAAAAACATATGAAGGTCAAGGCCAATCGCCACCAAAAATTAATGAGCTGAGCTCCAGACCATGAACTATATTCCCATGAAGTTTGAAGACGATCCGATCAAAATTACTCAAAAAATAAGGGTTTTGTCGACTCCCGTGATTTGCGACAAAGTGACCTTGACCTTTGACCTTGACCTTCAAAATTTTGTGCACTGAAAGGGACCTCTATAGGCCTCTGATATGCGAAGTTACAAAAATTTCCAATGATAACTGTGCTCTGCAGAATTTCTTATACGTGATTACAGACAAACGAACAAAAAAAAAACATACAAGCTGACTAACATATCTTGCAAAAACTTCGTTTTGGCAAGATAATAATTTAAAAAAAACAACAACAACCAGATATTTCATCACGTGTCTATCACTTGACGAGGAGCCAAGGAGAAAAAAAGAAAATGTGCCTTGACGGAGAAAATAAGTTTCGGGTATGCTAAACATTACCTCGACGTGTTTCGACTTATGAGTAACTTATGAGGAACTTGTGTCGACGTGTGTCAACGATCGCATATCGTGCCTACAACTTATTCCCAGCGTAGTGGAACGTGTGAGCCATACGGCGAGTACATCGTAAAATTTTCAGCATGCTTGAAATTTCACGACGTACTAAACATAACACGAAATATGACAGCGTACTTCATCGTTTTTCAGCGTGCTCCTCACGTATACACAACTTACCCATACAGTATTCGACGTGTGCCAGCGTTTTAGACACATTTTTCATAGGTCAGCATACGCTGGCTAAATTGTCAAGGTGTGACTGCGTGGTTGCCACTTTCAATCTTCAGGCGGTTATGATTTAAATCGGCGTGCGGCAGGTTTTTAACAAGCTACGCCACGAGTTCGTCGGTGATACGTGCAGCGCGCTATGCCTAAGTTAAACTTTCGTTGGGCATAGGTTGTGAATGCCGACAACAGGCTAAGCATTCGTTGGTATAAGTTATCTATAAGACAACGAAACGTTCTGTGCCTGTTACTAATATGTTATGCATACGACCAATACGTTATGAATACGACCAAAACTTAAAAAAAAACATCAAAATTTCAGCGTACGCCAACGTTTTACATACATTTTTATACGTTGCCATTGCTGGCTAAATCGTCAAGGTGTGATAGACAGCGCCTTTACAAGCAGACAAAGACCTGCCTTCAGGCAGGGCACACAATTAATCAATCAATCTTCTCAAGCTCTTTCTCGTTTTTTCATGAACAATTGTTATCTTTTCTAATTCTCTCCTCTCCATGCAGTGCACATCTGGAGTGAATGGTGTGCCTCCATTTCTGTGATTTCTCTCTTTCACTTTCCTTCTTCCATGTCTTTCAGATTTCTGCATTCTGTCACTAATGTCACTAATGTATTTTCGACTCACATTTACATCTGTGCACCTGGAATTAGGCAGTCGTCAGTGTGAACCTTTACTCATGCGTTACAGTTTATTTTCCACGGTTTCTGCAATATATGTTTTAAGGTTAAATAAATCCAATCGGATTGTTTGCTTATTCTGACATGTTGGAAGAACAAAAAAAATCATTAAAAATATAATCTCTCTGTTGAGCAACAAGAAAGACAGCTTGATTCAAAAACAGATACATTACGCTTCACAAACAATGGGCACAGATTTTGTGCACAGCACTCAATGGAAACAAAATGGCTTCAAATTGCAAGTTGTCGCTATTCCTAGTAAATAGAGACTATAGGTAGAACTAAAATTGAAATGTAATATTTTCTGTTGACATTGTTACATGAAACTTCAACCCATCTTTTTTGGCTGTCCACATTTATTATAATGTACTAGCAGGGACCTGCGGAACATCCACACAATGTAAAATGTAACTTGAAGTCCTCACCTCTCCCCCCCACCCTGTCATGAACCCCTAGTCATCAATCCTCTTGTCCCAAACTCAAAGTCTTCAACCTCCACCTCCCAACCCTCCCCCACCCCAACCACAACTCCTCAACCTCTTTCCCTATAACCTCAAGCCCCCCCTCCCAATTCTGTCATATCTTCGCCCCTCTCCTCCCCCCCTCTGGTCCCAACCCCAACTGTTCTCCCTTTCTCATCCTCCTCCCACCCATAAAAGCAAACAGGCAGGGCATCCCCACATTGATCATTACATATTTCATCATTGCCTCATCGAAACAGCAGAATATGTAACTTTTTCCCCTCCACTATCATTGCTATTACTGACTTCAAAGAAACTGCGATCGAGACAACTCCTTCAGGTTGTCTGTCCGACTCACAATCCCACGAGAAATGCGGAAACCCAGTGAAATTGCCACTCTCAAATGACCATGATGATCCTAAGTGTGGCAATAAACAACTATAAACCAATTATCTTCTTTGTTTCCAGTTTAGAATGATTTTCAATTTTGTTTTACTGCCAAGCAGGCAGAGTAAAAATATCATCTCACTCCTCTCTGTGCATTCATGATCAGGACAAATTCAGACACTAAGTATGTAAAATGGCAGGTTAGTTTTTTGTTTCATGTTCCGATTCATGTTCAAAATATAATATTCAATTTAAATAAGTTCTTCCTCGATCATAAATTGACATTTTCAGACAGACAGACGAAATGGAAGGACATGAACCAATTGCTTTACGCCGCTTTTCGTGTCACTTGTTTGGGGTAATGGCATTGGTTTTATGGTCACTGGTTTAGTTATTTAAGAGAAAATGGTCAGAAATAATATCAAAGGCCGCATAACCTCCTGGGTTAAAGCCCTGCTTGAGAGAATGCCACATATGTAGTTATTTGGACATTGTATAGGAAACAGACTGCTGTCTCAACCACTGAGGCCTATACATACTGTGATCTTCACATGGCCCAAGATGCCTATTGGCTCCAACCTTCGATATTTGATGATGATTCTTTTAACAGTCGCTTTGGTCATTTACACTGAAGGGAAAACTTATACGGAGGGCATGGCGATTGTGAAGATGACAGGTCAGAACCAACATGGCAGCCATATGATTTTTCAAGTTAAATTGGAGTGGAGTCAATGAGAACTGTCCAACCAATGAGTGGAAACTGGAATGTCACGCACGCACACACACACACACACACACACACACACACACACACACACACACACACACACACACACACACACACACACACACACACACACACACACACACACACTGAACAAGCATATAATTACTGCATATAGATAATGTGTTTGTGTATAAATGAGGGCAGTTCCTGGTTTATGATGACTTTTTATTCTAGAAAATCAAAAGTTAAGAGATGGTGTTGAAACCTTGCCTAATTCTCAAAATAATCCCAATTGTAAATGTACACACTTGTCCCATCAATATGCTCGCTACCAGCACCTCAATGCCATTTGTGTGGAAATAGTTGGGATGATTACTTAGGTAGTTCAAGACACGTGCTTTAACCTTTACACCATTTGTGAACATAATGCCACCCAGATGTTCTTGAAGAGGTCGAAGATGAAAATCTCTTCATTTTCGTAATTGGGAAAAATAAAAGAAGCTGACATGTCTGGACTATAAAGGGGATTATATACAATTTCCCAACCCATCTCCACTCGATTTGTCATGGTCATAATTGCCAGATGATAGCAATCATTACGTGCAATGAAGTCATACCCAAATACATTGTACCTGGTTCTCTGCACATGGCTGGTCTCACTCCATGCATAACAATTCACAAGTACTGTGTATTGATTTTCCCACGTTCAAGAAATTAGACACAAATTATACCCTTCTGGCCCTGAAACGCTATTACCATTGTGTTTTGGCTCATGGTTGAACCGGTAGTTTTTTTTTTTTGGTGGTGGGAACAAAGAATGTCAACACTCCATGCTAGCTCGCTTTAACTCTGGAATGACATGAGAGACCCACGTCTCATAATAGATGAAGATTTTCTTCAAGAAATCGTCTCTCTCCCTTTTGCCATTAAATGACACCACCATCTCAGATCATCCCCAATCCAAAACCATGATCTTTTCTACCCTCGCTAACCCCCTCAACCCCACCACCTGATAGCACACCGACGTTGGCCCAATGTAATTGTTTTGACCAACGGAAATCCGCTTGCGACTGTTTTGACGTTTGCCGATGTATTGCGCAACGTCGGTGTGCTATCTGGGAATGGATGTTTCTACCATATACGGCACACATTTGGCAGACTTCATCATAAACCGATGCATATGATCACGCTTTCTATCACTAGACGCCATTTTAAAAACTGACGATCACAAGACTTCAGATTTTAAAGTTGGTATCCACTCGTTATTATGAATGATGTGAGTACACAGGTTGAAGGAAGGTTTTGGAAGTTTCCACTTTTTGTAAATAGACCTTTCACATTTTAACAATTATCAATGTACTTTATTACCTCCACGCCCCAAAGGTGGACAGAGGTTATGTTTTGACCCCTGTCTGGTTGTTTGTCTGTTCGTTACTTACGAAATCTAAATATTTCGGAAGTATATTGATGACTTCCGTCCTCTGTTTGTGTGTTTGTTTGTAGGCACGATAACTCGAGAATGGAAGAAGCTACCAATGTCAAATTACACCACGTGATTAAGGAGGGTGATGGCTAGCGCTGATTTGATTTTGGTCAAAATCGGTCAAAGATCAAGGTCACAGTGAGGTGAAACATTCGATTTTTGATGGTTTGGTACAGAATCATCGTAGAAACTTCTGGTTTGCGTCGCCACCTTCTCCAGAGACAGCTTTTATTAGACAAGGTCAGAGGTCAAGTTGACGATTTCATCAGTACCAGTCTATGACTGCTTGTTTGTTTGTTTGTTTGTTTGTTTGTAGGATATCTCAAAAATTTGTGGACGGATTTGGATCACATTTTGTGGGCAGGTTCGGTGTGTGACAAGAACGAATTGATTCGATGTTGGTGAAGATCTGGATCCGGATCCGACTCCGAAAATTTTTAAGTGATTCTTCACCATTGAGAGATCGGCCTAAAAACGATATATAACACGATATCTCAAAAAGTTGTGGACGGATTTGGACAAAACTTGGTGGACATGTTGGGTGTGTGACAAGGAAGAATTTTTTTAGATTTTGGTGAAGATCAAAATCCAGATCAGGATCCGGGCGGAGGTGTGCACTCTACTGAGTGCCCTTCTTGTTTCACACTTATTATTATCTCGTACAGCGGCGGATTATCTCGTACAGATTAATTTTTATTTTTTGATCTTCTGAAAGGGGCTTTTGTTCCATTAAAACATTCTTATTTTTCAGAAGTAACAATGCCTTCTTTGAAAGCAAGAGCATCACAAAAACTATGCAACATAACTGCACTTGGAATTGGCATCAAATATATGAGGAGCCAGATCTTAAACTTGTATCATCGTGATTTCAAGATGATACACCATGCCACCGTGGTGTTAAGCTGCTACGCGCAGAAAATAAAAATCCATCATTGCTGGTGCCCCAAGGCCTGGCATATCAGTCAGAAGTCATGGAAAACTCAGGCAGGGACTGAGCAGACCATGAAATATTGGTTGAAAAATCTGTCTGGATTGAAGATGGTTTATTATCCAGATTGATTGGAGGATGAGGGAACTGGAAGAGAGAATAGTGGATTGATGAGTTACATCCATGATCGGGGTTCGAATGTTAAAAATTGAGAACACCATGACATAAACAAATGTCTTCAAATTTTTGTTTCCAAAAAATATTCATCCACTCGGACAAGCATTCTTCTCGGGTTTCATCTATTTTTAAATCAGAATAACAAAAGGAAACCAACGTATCATACTGACTTGGCAATGCGCTTTGCAGTCTCTGGAGGATTTCATTACATAACAACTCGAAATGATCAAACTTCCCATGTGATTTGCCCATCCCCCTCACCTATCCCCTCCTTTCCAGCTGCTGCATCTCAAAAGCAACAAGTTTCTGACTGTGAACAAGCGCCTGCCAGCTCTTCTCGAAAAGAACGCAATGCGTGTGTCATTGGACGCAGCCGGTAACGAGGGCTCTTGGTTATACATCCAGCCATTTTACAAGCTACGGGCTCCGGGAGACGGTGTAAGCACAATATCTAAACCACACACCTCATATTTGCTGCCAACACGACCCTGAAACGCATCTTTCGTACACTCGAGAACTAAGGGATCACTGTGCATTTCCATTTTTACTAATTCTTTATTCTTATGTGTTTGTAATTTCTCTGCATCTTATCATGTTTCTTCACCCATTAGAGGGCCACTCTATTTATTACATGCTTTCTTCCACGTCCTCCATACATGTCCCTTCCCAATTCTCCAAAGCTCCAGTCTCCTCCCAATGTTCTTCCGTTTCACTCTACACTCCCTTGCCCTCGTCCAGTTTGCCATGTAAGGTCTTCATTTCAAGCAGATACTGTCCGGCTGGTGATGCCTGAAGGGAGACGTTAATATCCTAAACTAATAATTAAAACCTCGAGCTTGTACATTTCCCACTTTGGGGAGTGTTGTCGTCAGTAATTTGCGGAGGGATTTTTCTCTCCATTGTGTGTACCAACTAATAGATGTCTCCTTGCCTTGCTCACATGCGCTGCTTCACATCAGCAGCGGCTAGCTTGCCAATCACTCATAATCCCAAACTCATCAGCTGTTGCAAAATCGAATGTAATCTGTTTAGTCTCGTTTGAGGTCCTGCAGAATCTGTGCAATCTCATAATTAATTGCAACCGCCTGATGCTGCTTGGGCATGCAATCTCACGGTGCATTTGCCTGATGAATTTCCCAGACTGGCACCTATTAGGTAGTTCTTTGTCAATTACACCATTCGATCTTTCGTTTCTACAAATGATTAAAAACAGATGGAATATCCAGGTTTAATGAATAGCTGCTAGATCCCACCACTCTGATAATTTAAACAGTGGTGCTCATCATTATGTCAATAGTTTTAATACGGTCGAGGAATATCAAATGAGGGTTTAAAAAAAAATTCTTATTCACCCAGAAATCGTTTTCTCCATGTCAAAATGGCATGAACATTTTCCTTTTGATGATGTGATGGAAAGCAAATGTGTACGGTACCAGGTGATACGATGTGCAATCTAATTTTATCCGTGTTTCTGAAATATTACTCTTTTTATTCGAGTTCTCATGAGACCTTCTTGGATTGGGTTTCCCCTTCATCAGTACAAAATTAGAGCCCCTCCAGTTCCATCCATTAAGGTTTTTAATATGGCTACCCGGCATTGGTATCATGACCATTATGTACAAGGTGAAAATCCTTCAGGAACCAATATGAACTCATTTTCACACGACCCTTCGAACAAAGCTAAGAGGGTGGTGAAAACTTGATTTGAAATTTTGTTTATAAAAGGCAGGGTAATGTGTGTGAAAGATTAATAGTTTCTGAGAGAGTTTCTTACTTCTGCTACCGAAGGTGAAGGAGGTTATGTTTTCACCCGTGTCTGTCTGTCTGTCTGTTTGTTTGCTTGTTTGTGTGCAGGATATCTCAAAAAGTTGCGGACGGATTCGGACAAAACTTGGTGGACATGTTGCGTGTGTGGCAACAACTAATTGATTCGATTTTGGCGAAGATCCGGATCCAGATTCAGATACGAGAATTATTTAATTTTTAAAGTGATTCTTCACCATAGAGAGATAGGGCCAAAAATGATGTATAGCATGATATTTGAAAAATGTAATGGGCCCGATATGCTCTACTGGATCAGACTTTGCGTGGCGGAGGTATGCGCGTTACCAAGTGCCATTCGAGGATTCATAGCTTTTTAAAATAATACCGATAATCAGGTGTTTCCTGCTTTCATTCAACTGCTGCAAATCAAGGCGGCAGCAAGTGAGATAAGAAAGAGGGTGGGATAGGAAATCATTACGAATTTTCTTTGTCAACAAAGATATCAATCAGGGATCGGGGATCAGTACTCGGACTATTACTATTCATTATTTACATCAATGATTTGGATAATGCGGTAAAGAGTAAGCTTTCCAAATTTGCAGATGACACAAAGCTTGGAGGTAAGGTGGATAGCAGAGGGGGTGGTGATCAGATACAGGAAAGTATTTATACTTGTATCGATTGGGCAAAAGACTGGCAGATGGAATTTAACCTGCACAAGTGTAAGGTGTTGGGTATGGGGAAGAACAATGAAAATAGAGATTACAGGATGCAAGGGGTAATTTTGGAGCGTGTCACACAGAAGGATCTGGGGGTGGTAATAGATATGGGAGGTAAGCAGTCAGCACATTGCCAGGCAGCTATAGGTAAAGCAAATGGGGGTTTAGGTTGTATTCGGAGGGGGATCATTTATATAACAAAAGAGGTGGTGATAACAGTGTACAGGAATTTAGTGAGGCCACATCCAGAACATTGTGTGCAATTTTGGTCACCACAACTCAGTAAGGACATAGATGCAATCGAGAGGGTTCAGCACAGGGCTAAGCTTGGTGTTCGCTTAGTGGTTAGGGTGGTGGCTTGGGATCCTAGGGTCCTAAGTTCAAGCCCGGTTGGCCGCTGAATTAATATACAGCAGGAGGTTGACTCAGCCTGTCATCCTTCCGAGGTCGGAAAAATGAGTACCAGTGTACTGGTAAGGGGGACACTGCATCAGCGGCATAGCCGCATCCCAACCAATGATGCAACCAGCAGCCACAGGCTGCACTCGATAGAGAGAGCGAGAGTGCAGGGCTACGAGATTGATTCCATGCCTAACTAGACTCAGCTATAAGGAGCGGTTGAAGGAGACAGGGCTTTATACACGAGAAAGGAGGCGGTTACGAGGAGATATTATAGAGATGTTTAAGATAATTAAAGGTCGAGATAAAATAAGGGCAAATTAATTATTCAACAGAGTAGACAGTGATGGAACCAGGGACCACAGCCTGAGAGTAAAGAAGAGGAGAATTAACATGGTATCAAGGCAGGGGACTTTTACTCATAGAGTAGTTAATGCACGGAATGGCCTCCCTGGAAAGGTAGTGGCAGCAGAAAAAGTAGATAAGTTTAAATTGGAATTAGATAGATACCTGGAAGTTATGGAGATGGAGGGGTAAAGGGATGTTTACAGGACTTTTATGTCGTTTGAGTATTGATGGGTGGGTGATTGTGTGCATGTGTACGGAGTGTTGTTGGTGGGGGGTCTCTATAAGGGGTGTTGTGTGGTTGATGTGTGTTTTTAATCAAGCCCATGCCCCCTCCCCTGAGGGGAAGAAAAGGAAAAAAATATAAAAAATACAAAAACTACAAAAAAATTTTTTTTTCATTTATTAAAAACTTCTTTTTGCATTTTCTTCCTTGGATCTTGTGTGAATGGATTAGTGTGGTGTTCATGCAGGCATGATGGGCTGAATGTCCTCCACCTGTGTTGGATTTCCTTGTATCTCCTTGTATCAGTCATGTTGAAATTTACAGATAATTGGTTGTATCATTTGGTGATGAGTGGCTGTCAAGATTGGCCACATTAAAAAAAAAGCCTAATGTTGTGGCTTTATGGTTCGGGTGGCTGGCTTAATATTTTATTGTCTTGAGTTCAAGCTCTTGTTACGGCCATTGGAATTAACACCCTGCAGGTTGACTCAGCGTGCCATCCTTCCGAGGTTTCTGAAATGAGTGCCAGTGTGCTGGTAACAGCCGGTATTGCATCAGCAGCACAGCTTCACCCTCAAAAAAGAATGCGCCAAGCAACCACATTCTGCATACGAGGAAATAAAAAAATCCATATTAAAATGCAATTTGGAGGAAAACGTTTTTGAGGAATGAGGCGACGAATCATTGGCTACGTACACATCTGAAAGTTTTGTCGAAAAAATTGACAGACAGCACTTTCCACTGCCATGGGGAAAGTGTTTGTTCAAGGCTGAAGAATACCTTGAAAGGCAATGCAAGTGTCATTTATGTAATGTACACACAAGCTAAATTACGAGCGTAAACAAAAGTCAAGGTCAAATTTGAAGCACGCTTTTACATTCCAGCATCAAGAGACGACTCTTCTCACGAGAGTCGGAGAGAGAAAACCTTGTCCATCATGAAATACATGATGAATTGAATATTTGTTTAAGGACTCTCTAAAATAGTTTATCCTCAGCTGTAGTTTGTAGAAATTAACCACATTCACCAACACGGTGGCCCGTGGGCAGTGACGACTTTCAGCTTCACATTGGGGAACGTTCACACACTTGGTCATTACAAATTGGTCTTGTTCATCCAAACTTGGAAAATGGAATCAATGAAAGTGGTTCATTCCCTGGAAATTGGAACGTGGATTGTTTTGTGTTGAGATAACGTCTTTTTCATCCAAACATTTTGAGCAAAATAGTTTGAAGAGAAAGAGCTTTCAAAAATGTTTGTCCATGTGCAAAGCTTATGCTCATCTCAAATAGTCATTTACCACATCAGTAAACAAGATATGGTCTCTATCCTCAAATAGTCATTTACCACATCAGTTAACCATACATGGTCTCCATCCTCAAATAGTCACTTACGATATGAGTTAACCATACATGATCTCCATCCTCAAATAGTCATTTACCACATCAGTAAACAAGATATGGTCTCTATCCTCAAATAGTCATTTACCACATCAATAACCATACATGGTCTCCATCCTCAAATAGTCACTTACGACATGAGTTAACCATACATGATCTCCATCCTCAAATAGTCATTTACCACATCAGTTAACCATACATGGTCTCCATCCTCAAATAGTCACTTACGATATGAGTTAACCATACATGATCTCCATCCTCAAATAGTCATTTACCACATCAGTAAACAAGATATGGTCTCTATCCTCAAATAGTCATTTACCACATCAATAACCATACATGGTCTCCATCCTCAAATAGTCACTTACGACATGAGTTAACCATACATGGTCTCCATCCTCAAATAGTCACTTACCACATGAGTTAACCATACATGATCTCCATCCTCAAATAGTCATTTACCACATGAGTTAACCATACATGGTCTCCATCCTCAAATAGTCATTTACCACATGAGTTAACCATACATGGTCTCCATCCTCAAATAATAATTTACCACATGAGTTAACCATACATGGTCTCCATCCTCAAATAATCATTCACCACATTAGTTAACCAGATATGGTCTCCATCCTCAAATAGTCATTTACCACATGAGTTAACCATACATGATCTCCATCCTCAAATAGTCATTTACCACATGAGTTAACCATACATGATCTCCATCCTCAAATAGTCATTTACCACATGAGTTAACCATACATGATCTCCATCCTCAAATAGTCATTTACCACATGAGTTAACCATACATGGTCTCCATCCTCAAATAGTCATTTTCCACATTAGTTAACCATACATGGTCTCCATCCTCAAATAGTCACTTACGACATGAGTTAACCATACATGATCTCCATCCTCAAATAGTCATTTACCACATGAGTTAACCATACATGATCTCCATCCTCAAATCGTCATTTACCACATTAGTTAACCAGACATGATCTCCATCCTCAAATAGTCACTTACGACATGAGTTAACCATACATGATCTCCATCCTCAAATAGTCATTTACCGCATTAGTTAACCATACATGGTCTCCATCCTCAAATAGTCACTTACGACATGAGTTAACCATACATGATCTCAATCCTCAAATAGTCATTTACCACATGAGTTAACCATACATGATCTCCATCCTCAAATAGTCATTTACCGCATTAGTTAACTATACATGGTCTCCATCCTCAAATAGTCACTTACGACATGAGTTAACCATACATGATCTCCATCCTCAAATAGTCATTTACCGCATTAGTTAACCAGACATGGTCTCCATCCTCAAATAGTCAGTTACAACATGAGTTAACCATACATGATCTCAATCCTCAAATAGTCATTTACCACATGAGTTAACCATACATGATCTCCATCCTCAAATAGTCATTTACCGCATTAGTTAACTATACATGGTCTCCATCCTCAAATAGTCACTTACGACATGAGTTAACCATACATGATCTCCATCCTCAAATAGTCATTTACCACATGAGTTAACCATACATGGTCTCCATCCTCAAATAGTCACTTACCACATGAGTTAACCATACATGATCTCCATCCTCAAATAGTCATTTACCACATGAGTTAACCATACATGGTCTCCATCCTCAAATAGACATTTACCACATGAGTTAACCATACATGATCTCCATCCTCAAATAGTCATTTACCACATGAGTTAACCATACATGGTCTCCATCCTCAAATAGTCATTTACCACATTAGTTAACCATACATGGTCTCCATCCTCAAATAGTCACTTACGACATGAGTTAACCATACATGATCTCCATCCTCAAATAGTCATTTACCACATGAGTTAACCATACATGATCTCCATCCTCAAATAGTCATTTACCACATGAGTTAACCATACATGGTCTCCATCCTCAAATAGTCACTTACGACATGAGTTAACCATACATGATCTCCATCCTCAAATAGTCATTTACCACATGAGTTAACCATACATGACCTCCGTCCTCAAATAGTCATTTACCACATGAGTTAACCATACATGATCTCCATCTTCAAATAGTCATTTACCACATGAGTTAACCATACATGATCTCCATCCTCAAATAGTAATTTACCACATTAGTTAACCAGACATGATCTCCATCCTCAAATAGTCACTTACGACATGAGTTAACCATACATGATCTCCATCCTCAAATAGTCATTTACCACATTAGTTAACCATACATGGTCTCCATCCTCAAATAATAATTTACCACATGAGTTAACCATACATGGTCTCCATCCTCAAATAGTCATTTACCACATGAGTTAACCATACATGATCTCAATCCTCAAATAGTCATTTACCACATGAGTTAACCATACATGATCTCCATCCTCAAATAGTCATTTACCGCATTAGTTAACTATACATGGTCTCCATCCTCAAATAGTCACTTACGACATGAGTTAACCATACATGATCTCCATCCTCAAATAGTCATTTACCGCATTAGTTAACCAGACATGGTCTCCATCCTCAAATAGTCAGTTACAACATGAGTTAACCATACATGATCTCCATCCTCAAATAGTCATTTACCACATGAGTTAACCATACATGATCTCCATCCTCAAATAGTCATTTACCACATCAGTAAACAAGATATGGTCTCCATCCTCAAATAGTCACTTACGACATGAGTTAACCATACATGATCTCCATCCTCAAATAGTCATTTACCACATGAGTTAACCATACATGGTCTCCATCCTCAAATAGTCACTTACCACATGAGTTAACCATACATGATCTCCATCCTCAAATAGTCATTTACCACATGAGTTAACCATACATGGTCTCCATCCTCAAATAGTCATTTACCACATGAGTTAACCATACATGGTCTCCATCCTCAAATAATAATTTACCACATGAGTTAACCATACATGGTCTCCATCCTCAAATAATCATTCACCACATTAGTTAACCATACATGGTCTCCATCCTCAAATAGTCACTTACGACATGAGTTAACCATACATGATCTCCATCCTCAAATAGTCATTTACCACATGAGTTAACCATACATGATCTCCATCCTCAAATAGTCATTTACCACATGAGTTAACCATACATGGTCTCCATCCTCAAATAGTCACTTACCACATGAGTTAACCATACATGATCTCCATCCTCAAATAGTCATTTACCACATGAGTTAACCATACATGACCTCCGTCCTCAAATAGTCATTTACCACATGAGTTAACCATACATGATCTCCATCTTCAAATAGTCATTTACCACATGAGTTAAACATACGTGATCCCCATGCTCAAATAGTAATTTACCACATGAGTTAACCAGACATGAACTCCATCCTCAAATAGTCACTTACGACATGAGTTAACCATACATGATCTCCATCCTCAAATAGTCATTTACCACATTAGTTAACCATACATGGTCTCCATCCTCAAATAATAATTTACCACATGAGTTAACCATACATGGTCTCCATCCTCAAATAGTCATTTACCACATGAGTTAACCATACATGATCTCCATCCTCAAATAGTCATTTACCACATTAGTTAACCAGACATGATCTCCATCCTCAAATAGTCATTTACCACATGAGTTAACCATACATGATCTCCATCCTCAAATAGTCATTTACCACATGAGTTAACCATACATGGTCTCCATCCTCAAATAGTCATTTACCACATTAGTTAACCATACATGGTCTCCATCCTCAAATAGTCACTTACGACATGAGTTAACCATACATGATCTCCATCCTCAAATAGTCATTTACCACATGAGTTAACCATACATGATCTCCATCCTCAAATCGTCATTTACCACATTAGTTAACCAGACATGATCTCCATCCTCAAATAGTCACTTACGACATGAGTTAACCATACATGATCTCCATCCTCAAATAGTCATTTACCGCATTAGTTAACCATACATGGTCTCCATCCTCAAATAGTCACTTACGACATGAGTTAACCATACATGATCTCAATCCTCAAATAGTCATTTACCACATGAGTTAACCATACATGATCTCCATCCTCAAATAGTCATTTACCGCATTAGTTAACTATACATGGTCTCCATCCTCAAATAGTCACTTACGACATGAGTTAACCATACATGATCTCCATCCTCAAATAGTCATTTACCGCATTAGTTAACCAGACATGGTCTCCATCCTCAAATAGTCAGTTACAACATGAGTTAACCATACATGATCTCAATCCTCAAATAGTCATTTACCACATGAGTTAACCATACATGATCTCCATCCTCAAATAGTCATTTACCGCATTAGTTAACTATACATGGTCTCCATCCTCAAATAGTCACTTACGACATGAGTTAACCATACATGATCTCCATCCTCAAATAGTCATTTACCACATGAGTTAACCATACATGGTCTCCATCCTCAAATAGTCACTTACCACATGAGTTAACCATACATGATCTCCATCCTCAAATAGTCATTTACCACATGAGTTAACCATACATGGTCTCCATCCTCAAATAGACATTTACCACATGAGTTAACCATACATGATCTCCATCCTCAAATAGTCATTTACCACATGAGTTAACCATACATGGTCTCCATCCTCAAATAGTCATTTACCACATTAGTTAACCATACATGGTCTCCATCCTCAAATAGTCACTTACGACATGAGTTAACCATACATGATCTCCATCCTCAAATAGTCATTTACCACATGAGTTAACCATACATGATCTCCATCCTCAAATAGTCATTTACCACATGAGTTAACCATACATGGTCTCCATCCTCAAATAGTCACTTACGACATGAGTTAACCATACATGATCTCCATCCTCAAATAGTCATTTACCACATGAGTTAACCATACATGACCTCCGTCCTCAAATAGTCATTTACCACATGAGTTAACCATACATGATCTCCATCTTCAAATAGTCATTTACCACTTGAGTTAACCATACATGATCTCCATCCTCAAATAGTAATTTACCACATTAGTTAACCAGACATGATCTCCATCCTCAAATAGTCACTTACGACATGAGTTAACCATACATGATCTCCATCCTCAAATAGTCATTTACCACATTAGTTAACCATACATGGTCTCCATCCTCAAATAATAATTTACCACATGAGTTAACCATACATGGTCTCCATCCTCAAATAGTCATTTACCACATGAGTTAACCATACATGATCTCCATCCTCAAATAGTCATTTACCACATTAGTTAACCAGACATGATCTCCATCCTCAAATAGTCACTTACGACATGAGTTAACCATACATGATCTCCATCCTCAAATAGTCATTTACCACATGAGTTAACCATACATGGTCTCCATCCTCAAATAGTCATTTACCACATTAGTTAACCATACATGGTCTCCATCCTCAAATAGTCACTTACGACATGAGTTAACCATACATGATCTCCATCCTCAAATAGTCATTTACCACATGAGTTAACCATACATGATCTCCATCCTCAAATAGTCATTTACCACATTAGTTAACCAGACATGATCTCCATCCTCAAATAGTCACTTACGACATGAGTTAACCATACATGATCTCCATCCTCAAATAGTCATTTACCACATGAGTTAACCATACATGATCTCCATCCTCAAATAGTCATTTACCACATGAGTTAACCATACATGGTCTCCATCCTCAAATAGTCATTTACCACATTAGTTAACCATACATGGTCTCCATCCTCAAATAGTCACTTACGACATGAGTTAACCATACATGATCTCCATCCTCAAATAGTCATTTACCACATGAGTTAACCATACATGATCTCCATCCTCAAATAGTCATTTACCACATGAGTTAACCATACATGATCTCCATCCTCAAATAGTCATTTACCACATGAGTTAACCATACATGGTCTCCATCCTCAAATAGTCATTTTCCACATTAGTTAACCATACATGGTCTCCATCCTCAAATAGTCACTTACGACATGAGTTAACCATACATGATCTCCATCCTCAAATAGTCATTTACCACATGAGTTAACCATACATGATCTCCATCCTCAAATCGTCATTTACCACATTAGTTAACCAGACATGATCTCCATCCTCAAATAGTCACTTACGACATGAGTTAACCATACATGATCTCCATCCTCAAATAGTCATTTACCGCATTAGTTAACCATACATGGTCTCCATCCTCAAATAGTCACTTACGACATGAGTTAACCATACATGATCTCAATCCTCAAATAGTCATTTACCACATGAGTTAACCATACATGATCTCCATCCTCAAATAGTCATTTACCGCATTAGTTAACTATACATGGTCTCCATCCTCAAATAGTCACTTACGACATGAGTTAACCATACATGATCTCCATCCTCAAATAGTCATTTACCGCATTAGTTAACCAGACATGGTCTCCATCCTCAAATAGTCAGTTACAACATGAGTTAACCATACATGATCTCCATCCTCAAATAGTCATTTACCACATGAGTTAACCATACATGGTCTCCATCCTCAAATAGTCACTTACGACATGAGTTAACCATACATGATCTCCATCCTCAAATAGTCATTTACCACATGAGTTAACCATACATGACCTCCGTCCTCAAATAGTCATTTACCACATGAGTTAACCATACATGATCTCCATCTTCAAATAGTCATTTACCACATGAGTTAACCATACATGATCTCCATCCTCAAATAGTAATTTACCACATTAGTTAACCAGACATGATCTCCATCCTCAAATAGTCACTTACGACATGAGTTAACCATACATGATCTCCATCCTCAAATAGTCATTTACCACATTAGTTAACCATACATGGTCTCCATCCTCAAATAATAATTTACCACATGAGTTAACCATACATGGTCTCCATCCTCAAATAGTCATTTACCACATGAGTTAACCATACATGATCTCCATCCTCAAATAGTCATTTACCACATTAGTTAACCAGACATGATCTCCATCCTCAAATAGTCACTTACGACATGAGTTAACCATACATGATCTCCATCCTCAAATAGTCATTTACCACATGAGTTAACCATACATGGTCTCCATCCTCAAATAGTCATTTACCACATTAGTTAACCATACATGGTCTCCATCCTCAAATAGTCACTTACGACATGAGTTAACCATACATGATCTCCATCCTCAAATAGTCATTTACCACATGAGTTAACCATACATGATCTCCATCCTCAAATAGTCATTTACCACATTAGTTAACCAGACATGATCTCCATCCTCAAATAGTCACTTACGACATGAGTTAACCATACATGATCTCCATCCTCAAATAGTCATTTACCACATGAGTTAACCATACATGATCTCCATCCTCAAATAGTCATTTACCACATGAGTTAACCATACATGGTCTCCATCCTCAAATAGTCATTTACCACATTAGTTAACCATACATGGTCTCCATCCTCAAATAGTCACTTACGACATGAGTTAACCATACATGATCTCCATCCTCAAATAGTCATTTACCACATGAGTTAACCATACATGATCTCCATCCTCAAATAGTCATTTATATTACCACATTAGTTAACCATACATGATCTCCATCCTCAAATAGTCACTTACGACATGAGTTAACCATACATGATCTCAATCCTCAAATAGTCATTTACCACATGAGTTAACCATACATGGTCTCCATCCTCAAATAGTCATTTACCACATGAGTTAACCATACATGGTCTCCATCCTCAAATAATAATTTACCACATGAGTTAACCATACATGGTCTCCATCCTCAAATAATCATTCACCACATTAGTTAACCAGATATGGTCTCCATCCTCAAATAGTCATTTACCACATGAGTTAACCATACATGATCTCCATCCTCAAATAGTCATTTACCACATGAGTTAACCATACATGATCTCCATCCTCAAATAGTCATTTACCACATGAGTTAACCATACATGATCTCCATCCTCAAATAGTCATTTACCACATGAGTTAACCATACATGGTCTCCATCCTCAAATAGTCATTTTCCACATTAGTTAACCATACATGGTCTCCATCCTCAAATAGTCACTTACGACATGAGTTAACCATACATGATCTCCATCCTCAAATAGTCATTTACCACATGAGTTAACCATACATGATCTCCATCCTCAAATCGTCATTTACCACATTAGTTAACCAGACATGATCTCCATCCTCAAATAGTCACTTACGACATGAGTTAACCATACATGATCTCCATCCTCAAATAGTCATTTACCGCATTAGTTAACCATACATGGTCTCCATCCTCAAATAGTCACTTACGACATGAGTTAACCATACATGATCTCAATCCTCAAATAGTCATTTACCACATGAGTTAACCATACATGATCTCCATCCTCAAATAGTCATTTACCGCATTAGTTAACTATACATGGTCTCCATCCTCAAATAGTCACTTACGACATGAGTTAACCATACATGATCTCCATCCTCAAATAGTCATTTACCGCATTAGTTAACCAGACATGGTCTCCATCCTCAAATAGTCAGTTACAACATGAGTTAACCATACATGATCTCAATCCTCAAATAGTCATTTACCACATGAGTTAACCATACATGATCTCCATCCTCAAATAGTCATTTACCGCATTAGTTAACTATACATGGTCTCCATCCTCAAATAGTCACTTACGACATGAGTTAACCATACATGATCTCCATCCTCAAATAGTCATTTACCACATGAGTTAACCATACATGATCTCCATCCTCAAATAGTCATTTACCACATTAGTTCACCAGACATGATCTCCATCCTCAAATAGTCACCTACAACATGAGTTAACCATACATGATCTCCATCCTCAAATAGTCATTTACCGCATTAGTTAACCAGACATGATCTCCATCCTCAAATAGTCATTTACGACATGAGTTAACCATACATGATCTCCATCCTCAAATAGTCATTTACCGCATTAGTTAACCATACATGGTCTCCATCCTCAAATAGTCACTTACGACATTAGTTAACCATACATGATCTCCATCCTCAAATAGTCATTTACCACATTAGTTAACCATACATGGTCTCCATCCTCAAATAATAATTTACCACATGAGTTAACCATACATGGTCTCCATCCTCAAATAATCATTCACCACATTAGTTAACCAGATATGGTCTCCATCCTCAAATAGTCATTTACCACATGAGTTAACCATACATGGTCTCCATCCTCAAATAGTCACTCACGACATGAGTTAACCATACATGATCTCCATCCTCAAATAGTCATTTACCGCATTAGTTAACCAGACATGATCTCCATCCTCAAATAGTCATTTACGACATGAGTTAACCATACATGATCTCCATCCTCAAATAGTCACTTACGACATGAGTTAACCATACATGATCTCCATCCTCAAATAGTCATTTACCACATGAGTTAACCATACATGGTCTCCATCCTCAAATAGTCATACGCAAATAGAGTACAGTTACCATACAGAGTACAGTTACCAAATAGAGTACAGTTAACTCAAACTGTACTCAAATAGAGTACAGTTACCACATTAGTAAACCATACATAGTCTCCATCCTCAAATAATCATTTACCACATTAGTTAACCAGAAATGGTCTCCATCCTCAGAGACATTTACCACATGAGCTAACCAGACATGATCTCCATCCTCAAATAGTCATTTGCTACATTGGTTAACCAGACATGATCTCCATCCTCAAATAGTCATTTACCACATGAGTTAACCATACATGATCTCCATCCTCAAATAGTCATTTACTACATGAGTTAACCATAAATGATCTCCATCCTCAAAGAGACATTTACCACATGAGTTAACCAGACATGATCTCCATCCTCAAATAGTCATTTACCACATTAGTTAACCATACATGATCTCCATCCTCAAATCGACATTTACCACCTTAATTAACCAAATGTTATCTCCATTTTATTTTAAACCTGACAATTGAATGAAAATCATTATTTGTTGTTTGACCGTGGTGAGCAGGTTGTCGTTGGGGACAAGGTGGTTTTGAACCCTGTGAATGCTGGGCAGCCGCTGCATGCCAGTAGCTACGAGCTCTCGGACAACCTTGGCTGCAAGGAGGTGTGCAGAGCAGTTCAACTGATGGAGGAGACAACAGCCATCCTCAATGCCATGAATTAAAATAATAAATTTTGTTAAATAGGGAAAGGTCACCCAAAATAGGAAGGAACCAAACATGGGACATTTGTAGTTTTGGCTTAACAATCACTAGGATAGGGGAGGAAACAAAATTTCAATTATTTTTTGAATTTCTGCACACAAAGTTTTGGTTCATTTAGGTTTAGGTTTAGGCTGGAACAGAACGGATTAGGATGCAAGATAACATAGCAACAGTATAAAGAGGTGGAAACACCAAAAGCAAGGTTGAGGGACAAAATTGAGGGAGACTTGGCTAAATAATGGATGTGTGGAGGAATGAGGAGTAGGAAACACTGCCTTGAGGCATGGGGTGGACAAGCTGGATAGAGAAGCAAACTCTCAGGAAGGAAAGACTGCAATTTGGAAAGAGGTGGGGGAGTTTCACCAGAAGGGAGTTGATGGTGGATGGTGTGAGCCCTGCAGAAACCCAAGGTGGACAAAGCATGGAAAGAGCAGAAAGGAGGTGCTAGAAGACAGAGAGATCACCGACTTGTCGACTATGGGAAAGAGATAGGCCCATTGACTCAGCTTCAGCGTGGGAGATTCCATTGATATTGAAGGCTTTGGTTTCCACGGCGTCAAGCAAGCAAGGAGTGATGCAGGGGAGCCAGCACAGAGGGGAGAGTAGTACTCCAATCTGTGAATGAAGGCCTTGCAGATGGATAGGAGTTCAGGTGTGCTAAGGGAGGACTTTGTACAATGGAGGATGCCCAGTCAGTGACTGGCTTTGCAGTCCAACTTAGAAATGTGGTTTGCCCAGGAAATATCATGGCTGACAGTGATGCTCAAGAGTTTGAGTGACTGAACTTCAAAAAGATTGTTAAGAAAGTATATGGGTGGGTTTGCCATATGGTCCTTTCAGAGAGAGTGAGAATGTGAGATCTGTCTGGATTGAGAGACACTGTATATTCCAGGTGTTTGACCAGCTTGTGATTCTGCCATGGGCCTTCAGAGAGGGAAAAGGCTGCTGTCTGCCGATCTGAAGGATGAGGAATGTCACGGCAAAGGGTAGAGGCTTCAGTAAGTTGATAAAGAGGATTTTCCAGAGTCAGAGAAATCGGTGATGAAGATTAGGAGTAGGAATGGGCCCTTAACGCCTTCAGGCATCCCAGCCATGGCAGTTTGAGGAGATGAAAGTATTCCGTTCAAGACCAGAAAGGTGTTGCAGCACCTGCAGCACCAGCAGCGTCACACAGTGACTATGAGAATAGAGGAAGTCAGTAAGCCATGTGTGGCCTTGGCCTTCGATGCCATAGCCAGAGAGTTGAAGAGCAAGGTGGGATGCTGGACTGTATCGAAAGCTGGAGAAAGTTCAGAGAGATGGCCCTAATCTCTTGCTGACATTGTGAGCCTGCATGCATTGTTGGGAGAGTCGAAGCAGCATGTCCAAGGTAGAGTGACCTGATCTGAATTGGTGATCAGAGTTGAGGCCACTGGACAAAAGGAAGGATTTTGCATTTCAACTGTGATGATGGATTCCATGACCTTGCTGATTATTGGAAGGAAGCTAAGAGGTCTGTAGTGTTAGGGGGATCAGTTTTCGTACCATTTTATGTAATGCAGTGATGGCTAATTTCCAAGCAGATGGAAGCTGACCAAGGAGAACTTCTAGGGTGAAAATAGTTTGATAGCAGGTTTTTACGATGCCTGAGCTTCTGATATCTGGTCCAGTTGCAAAATCAGAGTTGAGGGTTGTCAGAAAATTATCCAACTTCTCAGATGCAAAAGAGTTCAAGAGCCGGTGAGTACAGTTGGGTAGGGTCGGGTGGGTACAGAGAGCGAGGGGTTGGGAACACAAGATATGGAAGCAAACACAGAATTGAGGTATTTGGCCTTCTCACGAAAGGAGTCGCCTGTGATGCCATTGAAAGAGAGGGAAGGGATGGAGAAGGAGCTCCTTCTTACTCGTCTTACTATAATGTCTCGTCGATACAAGAGACAGAGTAGGAGGGAGACGAGTTTGAAAGTTCTCCTGTGAGTGGACACGCACTTCTTGTAGGCTTTGTGGAATGAGCTGACATTGCCTTTGGTGGGGTTTGCTTTTCAGGAAGAGAAGGCAAGTTGTTTCAAAGCAAATGCCTCACCACAGGATTCAGTGTCCCATGGGCGGGAAGAGGGTTAGGATATCTGAAGACGATGTAGGATAGATTTGTGCAAAAGAGAGAGCAGGCTTCTGTGGAAGACCACTCAGAGTTAATATCAGGGGTGGTAGATATTGGAGATCAGCCCTGAAGAGAGATGGCTGCTTGTGGTCCATTTCAAACTCTGAGTGAACTGCCAGACTCGCCGGCACTGAGGCAGCAATTTGAGAATAGCCAGAGAGATGTTCACTCTCAGAACCACATGATCAAATGAACCAATTGGAGCAGCGGAAGAGCAGGAGACATTTGCAGGATATTTGCAGAAGACCTTGGGCTATATTGCTCATCGTGATTCACTCTTGAATGTCATAAAATGAGTGCAAAAAGGTAATGGAAAATGGGCCAGACGTGCTTGACAAAAATGTTTATGGAAATGTAATATTTGCATTTGTGCTCATTTGGTGATTGTCATGGTGTAAATGATGATGTCATGGTGTAAATGATGGCTTTTTCCTTTTTGCAGGTGAACTCTGTAAACTGCAGCACCAGTTGGAAGATAATGCTTTTTATGAAGTGGAGTGAGAATCAGGAGGATGTCCTTAAAGGGGTGAGTGAGTGTGTGGGAACATGCAGACATGATACTGCTTCGAATTTGCGCCCGCTGGCGTGCGATCGGCCACGTAACTCGAATCGTGACACGTCGCCCATCGGACGGACAATTCAGTCGCGACCCTCCAGGAACTACCGCTCGGAGCCAGTCACGGGTGGGGGTTTAACCTCACCACGATCGTGCCAATTGCCCACCCGCGCAGGATAGGGTTGCTCGCCAAATTCGACCTACCTAAGTACCTGCGCGAGTGGTCGACCAGGTGATCGTACCATGGCACAGGCCGACTCCGGACACGAACCGCTTAAGCGGTTCGTTCCGTATTACAGGGATAACCGAGCGGAGATTTCGTCGGCCTTGACGGTTCCGATTAATTACCGGGCGTTTTAAACCCACTATCAATCCCTTACGTGATGGTGATGCAAGATGGAGATTCAACAAAAGGAAGGAGACGAAGCAAAGCGGGAAAACAGTTCACACAATGCACTTTATTTACACACACACAGACAAGCACATATATACAGCCATACAGTCATGCAACAAAAGCAAATGCAAGGAAAAGAGTTACACCGAATAAAAGGGGCAATGTACAGGCACAGACACTTAAGCAGTTCTACTTATTGGACACGGCGCCACAGCATGCATTCAATCCAAAAGAAAGAAAGCCACCCTCATAGGCAAGGAGGCAGACAGGTCCGTAGACCAAATGTACGTGGATCCTGGAGGATCGGCCAGGTCCACGAGACCGGGAAGGTCTTACCCGCGTCCTCGTGACGCGATGGCGGGCAAGCCGCAATGTTCGCGCAGCTGCGCCCCGACTCCGTGCCCCTGGCGTGGTTGGCGAGTCCTCTCCGGCGTGCTCCGCGCGAGCGGTTTTGTTGGCACCACGTTTAGGGTGGGGGAGGAACGCCCCCCCCCGGCACTATCTCAGCGCGAATGGGGGGGGGGGATCGCTGATGCTCAAGGAGAGGGGAATGGCTGGCTGGCTTGGACCCCGCGACGAGACGAGCGACCCCCACACCGCAACCTCATTGCCGACTGCCGTCTTCCCTTGACTTGAACTTGAACTCAACCAGCCGCCTGCAACCGAACCGCGTGAACTCCAACTCCCTCCAACTTCTCCTCAACTCCCCTGCAACTCTCTTTTTGAGTCGCCTTGTGCTCGCATCTTTATAGGCCTCAGGAGGAGCCTATATGCAAATATTCGGATCAAAACGCGATTGGAGGCGGGGCCACGCCACCCTCTGTTCAGCCATTGGTCGGGCAAAAAGGGGGCGTGAAGCATTCCTGATCCGCTTTTCGGAGCGAAAGGAACGCATTCACAGCGGGTTCGGAGGCGGGGCTACACAACCCGATGCTCGGTCATTGGACGGATGAAAAGGGGGCGTGAAGCATTCCTGATCCGCTTTTTGAAGCGAAAGGAACGCATTCACAGCCCATGGCACGACGTGTGGTAGAAAGGCGGAGGTGGTGGGAGTTTGGTTGTTGGCGGGCGTCGTTTGAGAATGGTGGTGAAGCGATGTTTGCGGGATGGAGTTGTGGAGGTAAAGAGGCGAAGGTGGTGGTGTTTGAGTTGTCGGCAGGTGTCGTTTGAGAATGGCGGTGAAGCGATGTTTGCGGGATGGAGTTGTGGAGGTAAAGAGGCGAAGGTGGTGGTGTTTGAGTTGTTGGGGGATTAATGGTCGAAAATAACAATAGAGAAAGAAAAAATGGCTAACTCAAAGCGTCGCAGCCCGGATGAATCACACATATTCCCTCTATACGAGTTTGGGTTAACTACACATGAACTTACCGAGATATCTCACCTGAGGACTGTTTATGGTGTAATGCGAATTTCCACAACTGTAACAATACATTACAATTTGAAAAGTTGAAAATAATAATTGGAATATTTTAATGTTCAGTTCACATGATTACGTTTTCATGTGATGATTCACAATTAAAGGCACGAGGGCTGGTAAGATAGACCAGAGGTATGCACATGCTCCTCTAAGCTATCCAGCCTGGGTTCAAGTCCAGACCCAGCTTTAAACTGTCATCCTGGTGTTTCACAGGTAGGGTGATTCATCAGTGTGTGTGCTGTCATTAAATGCTGTCAACAGGCCAACGCATTCTGTAAAGTTCAAAACCAGAATACTGTTATGGGTTTCGGGGTGAGAGGGGGATGCTCAGACCCTGAAACTGCAAACCACGGATAACTGCATGACCCGAAAGGTTGCTGAGCCACCACAGACACCATCTGTGAAGGCTAAGTCTAGCATGGTACTCGCGCCTAGCATCGCGTTACCTTACTGGTGAACTAGCCCCGCCCAGATGGGGAACTGTGCTCTCGATGTCCCACCTTTGTATCTACTTATCGTGTATGGTTAAGCGAAACTGAAGGTTCGAGGTCGGCTGTCTAATGGAGCAAATTGCTGGGGTATAATGTCTTGTCTATCTATTACGTATGCTATATTGAATCAATAATGGAAATGATACCTGAGCAGGTTTGCAACAGTTTACCAAAGAATGGCAATCATTTACAAGCAAATATTTACAGGCAATGCAGTGTCACAATGAAAACCAATTGTCCCTTTACACATTAAAAATAAAAAAGCTCCTTCTGCAATCTTAATTTATTTAAGCACAGGGCAGGCACGCCACAATCATACCGGGGAAATGTGGACAAAAAGAGAAATAAAGAAATATAGCAGATCGATGCTTTGGTGTGGCCTCTCGCTCACCCTACCCTCTGCAAACAAGCAGGCAAGCATGTGCTGTTTCAAAATGGAGGGAAGGGAAGGAAGGGAATGTGGTGCATATGTCAGTGTGGTATCAGGAGAGGTGCAACGCCTGCAGTGTAGCTGCTTAGAGGAAAGGTGTGAGGTACGTGTCATTACCTCACCCTGACAGGTGAAGAGTTTAATTGTTGATATCTCTGTTGTGTCTCAAGTAAATGAATTGTGGGGATGTAGCGATAGAAAGAGTTTTGTGTCCGTTTGGAGCCATTGCGGACCCAGGAACTGCATGCCTTCTGCCCTCTTAGTCCTTTGGTCCATGTTGCTTGAATATGCAGACGGCAGTGACTCACCCATGCAATGACTCATACAGATGGTGACTCGTCCAGACAGTGACTCATTCAGGCAGGAAGGCAGGTTTGGGGTCTCGTTATGTACAGGTCCTTAGATGCGCTAGACAGGCTCAGAACTCCAGTGCATATCAGCTTTTATCGACCTTAGATGGGGTGTGTCTTTCAGGGAACAAAGGTTGCCACACAATGCTTTGACCTCTGTCGTGCCACCTCCCATTCGCGCACGTGCACCACAGTTGACCGGCCAGCCCCACTCACTCACCATACAGCATCCACATCGTGGTTTTCCACGTGGTCATGCAGCTTTCCCTCACTGGCAGCGCATATCCACTATGTAGCTTGCATGTGGCCATGTAGTTTTCCCTCACTGGCAATGCAGAACTGGCTGTGAATGTGTGTCGATGTAATTGTGGTGTCAGTGTGGTTGTGGTGTTGGTGTGGTTTTTGTTGTGGAAATGGTTTGTGGTTTACAGGGTTTGAGAGGTCCGAGAGGGGGAAGGGTGAGGGATTGGGATGGATGGATGGGATAGGGGAAAGATGGAAAGTGGAGAATCACAACGTGGATGGAACCTACTTACACTCACAACATATCCTCCCCCATCCTTGATACAAGAGGAAGGTAACTGATGAAGTACAATTACTCATGAGATATCTAACTAGGGAATCCCTTATGTGTTGAGTGTGAAACCTGGGGGTCCGTTTTCCATCACCATCACAATGCAAATAGTTAAAAGAGCAGTTGAGAATTTGTTTGTTAAAAAAAAAAGCACATGGAGAACAAGTTTATTTTAAATTTGTGTCTTTTCATTTTATTTTAAAGATCTCAGCTCTTGGGAGAATGAGGTGAAAAAGGTAAAAATGCTAACTTGCTTACTTCCAGTGAGGCTTCAGTTCGACACAACAAGCAAGAGAGAGAAAGAAGGAGGGAAACAGTAATCTGCCAGTAAGATGGTTAGTGAAGTCGTGTTAAATGGGGCACAGGAAAGCTTGTGAGTGGGGATGAGGGATTACATGAGATGGTGGTGCACCACCTGCTTGACATCTTGGAGTGAAGAGTGCCATTGGACCACCACCAGAAGGCAGTTGCACAAACGAGAGAAAAGCAGAAAAAAGGAGCAAAGGTATTTAACCTTGGGTATTTGATCTTGGGTATTTAACTAGGAGGGAGTTAATTGAAAGAGCAGGTGTATCCTTAAGGGGTCGGGGAGGGTCGGAGGACTGACGGCGTGAGAGAGCAAGACCCAATGGGAGGCAGTAAAAAAACAGACCATCAACCTGTCTGCATTGGGAGCACCAGGTCTTGTGCTTCAGCCTTACCATGGGAGATTCCAATTCCAATACAAGTGATTCCCATACAAGTGTACTGGAAATAGGGTCACTGCATCAGCTGCATATCCATGCCCCGAACCAATGATACAACCAGCAGCCAAAAAGGCTGCACATGAAGGCAAGAGGTATTGACAAATTTATTAAATCTGGTATTGGTGTGGTGGGCCGAATGGCCTCCTCCTGTGCATAATTTCCTTGTAAAAAGATTTTTTTAATGGTTTATCCTTCAAAATAATATGGCTGCCAGACCATGTGACCAATGAGTTTAGAATTCACACCCTGTATTCCTGAAGGCTCGTAGATCATGTGCATGAAGTTTCACATCGATGTAGCATGTAGCAAGCTGTTATGCAGAAGAAGCTTTTTAAAGGTTTTTATTTTCAATGCAATATGGCTACCAAACCACGTGACCGATGATGTCATAAATTAAATTCTGTTGACCAAATTATCCCCAGATGACCCTCACGAATTTTCATACTGATCGGATAAAGCGTTCTGCATGTCGAATTTTGGCTGGCATACCACTTCACTGATGATATCTTATTCTATAAGAATTAACTGTACTTATTCCCCGTGGGGAGTACTGTTGGACCCCACTATTTACGGGGGATATGTTCCTGAAAAATGCCGCAGATGTCGGGGCATTGTTTTAAATACATGGATTCTTTTTGCTCTAGGCTTGGGGAAGAGCGATTACACAGAACAAATCAGGACACAATGTAGCAAAGGGAAACACCAACAGCAGGACGGAGGGAGAAAGTAGTCAAAGACTGACAAACAAGGAATGCAGGTAATGATGAGGGGTAAGGAAGAACGCAAAGGGTGGGCAACATGGATTCATTCAGAAGCAAAATTGTGTTTGACTAGTTGGTGATTTTGTCAATGTCTGAGGAGAGGGAAGAGCCTGCTGCCTCTCTGTCAGAAGGATGAGAGATGTCATGGCCGAGAGTGGAGTCATCAGCAAAGAGCGAAAGAGGATTTTCCAGAGAGTCATTGAGAGGAGATGAAAGGGTTCCTTTGAGAGCCACATGTTGTCTATGAGAGGGGAGGAAGTCAGGAATCCAGGAGTGGAGTTGTCCTCAGATCCCATAGGCAGACGGTTTGGAGAGTGAGGCAGGATGCCAGACTGTATCAAAAGCTCACGATATGTCCAGAGAGACAGCCCCAATCTCATGTCTACCTTAGACATGCTGTTTCTACTCTCCCAACAATGGTGCAGACCCTCCATATCAGAGTGACCAGGTCTGAATCTGAATTGATCATCTGAGTTGAGGCTTCTGGAGAAAAGGAATGATTTTATGCCAACTGTGATGATGGATTCCATGACCTTGCTGATGATTGGAAGTGCAGTAAGCTAATTGGGCTGTAGTTAATGGGATCCGTTTTTGCACCTTTTTATGTAGTGCTGTGATGTTGGCTGATTTCCACTTTCCCGGTGGATATAGCAGAGCAGTCCTGAAGTGTAAAATTTAAATAATAAAAAATTTTTTAATAAAAAATATAAAAACACGAATAGGCGAACCATGAATGTTGAAGCAGGTCACACTTTATGACCCGCGAATTCATGGGATCCGTGAATAGCGGGGTCCGGTAGTACTTGAAATGTGCCAAGTTTCAATTTTTTCCAAGTAGTGATTTCAGGGAAAAAGAAGTCCAAAGTTTTTCCTTTTTATCCCCCGCCGCGTGGCAGAAGGGGGATATTGTTGTCACCCAGGTCGTCCGGCTGTCTGTCCGTCCGGGCGTCAACATTTATAGCTGTGAGTGCGATAACTCATAAACTGTTCGCCATATCGATTTGAAATTTGAGTCACACATGTACCACCTGAAAAGGAAGAACCCTATTGATTTTGGGCATGGCCGGATCCAAGATGGCCGACTTGGGCGGCCATCTTGAAAAAAATGTTTTTATTAATAAATGAAAAACCGCTTATCTGATTTCAATTATTTTTGGTTACTACGTTCCTCACCCCTGGGGAACTTTTTTGAGATGATGACCAAATAATGTCTTGTTTCCAATTCACCTTCCTCATTATCTGGAATATGTATGACCTTTTTCATTCAATGGCGGGGGATTCCCCATCTCTGATGGTATATTTTCAAAGATGGCTGCCACACCATGTGATCTATGATGACATAATTATCAATAAAAATTACACTTGAGTAGTCACTCCTATGGTGAAAATCTTGTGTCAATTGCTCAAGTGGTTGGAGAAAAAAAATCAATTTAAAATGGAATATACCTGCAAAATCGCCGCTGTGGCAGAAGAATGAAAATATAGTATAAACACAACAAAATCAATAGGGCACCTTCTCCTTGCACTTGTCCCATACTCACCTAACCTTTCTCTTTGTTATCATAACCCCCTCACACTCTTGTCAATTTTACTCCCTCCTCACCTCTCACCACATGAACGTAGTCCTCCGGAGCTCCATGAAGCCCTCACCCCTCACCACCACACCTTATGTACATAGTAAACAAAGGACACAAGTTTTAATTCCCAAATTATTCCAACAGTTTGTCACTATGACAGTGAAGTATCTCGCCTTGCTGATGTTGCAATGTATTATGAATTGGTATATTAACAAGTCATTTTTTGCCAGGGCGATGTGGTGCGGCTGTTTCATGCAGAGCAGGAAAAGTTCCTCACATGTGACGACTATCGCGGGCATCGCCATGTTTTCCTGCGTACAACTGGTCGTCAGACCGCTTCTTCTGCAACCAGCTCCAAGGCACTCTGGGAGTTTGAGGTCAGATACAAGTTTGTGGTGTGTAATCCTTACTATAACTCATGGACCGGTGTGTGTTTGTGTTTGTGTTTGTGTGTTTGTTTGTCGCGCTACTCCTCCTACAGTTCTGGATTAATTACATCCAGACTTGCTACATAGGATCAGCATGACCCCAATTAGTGTATAGGGGTGTTTTTGTCTTTGCTGGTGGACTTGGAGGGGGTGGTGGGGGGGTGCAAGGGGACGCAAATTCTCAATGTAAATGTGCATCGTGTAGTGTTGCTCCAGGTGGGGGCTCCAGGTATTACAAGCCTCCACCATTTACAGTACAGTACTCCTGTCACAACATTTTCCAGTGCAGTGAGGTGTTTTAAATGATAAGCAGTAGGTATTTTTTGCTTCATGTACACAACTAAAGTTATTGTATTATTTTCGGGAGTGATTGAGGCAACTGTTCATTGCCTAAACACCACCCAAGTAACGGTTTTCATCAGAAGAACATATTGCGTACATGGAACAAGATCGCTTATTGGGCAGGTACCCTGCAAGTATTACTTAATTTGTTGATATTTGTATTTTGATACTTAATTTATTTGTTGATACTTAATTTGTTGTTAATTGGTGCCAGGAGAACGCAGTATAATGCGTTTAAAATTTCAGTCTGTTTTTAATTTGTTGGTGCGTGTGGGAAAATCCAAATGCACAAAATGGTAGATGTGCATGGAATTGTGGCGCACGAAGGCAATGAAGATGATGGAAGTGAGCCTGGGAGGAGCCGAGGGGAAGAACCTCCCCACCTCTGCGCGGCCGAGCCAGGAGGTTGGCGCGATGTCCTTCAGACCATGTTTCAATCCATCAAGGAAAAAATGAGACAAATGAATGGTAAAATGGAGGGAAATAAAACAGACATGAAGAGAGATGTTAATAAAATGGGAGAGCAAATGAGAGAACAAAGAATCTAAATGAAGAGATATAATGAAGTTGTATGGGCACAGGTGGGGACATTGATTAAAAGTGGAATGGCAGGTTGGTTGACGGGGGCATGTTTGTTGGGTAATTGCCTGGATGAGCATCGTGCTGGTGTGAATGTCCCTTTGTTCCGGTGGGAAGAGACTCCTTTGTGGACTGTTTAGTCCCTCCTCGTCCTGTTTGTGTGCCTGTTCATTCCTGCTCATCCTGTTCATTGTGCCTGTTTGTCACCTACTGGTCTGCTTCGTGAACTGCTTCGTTGCCAGCTCACCTGTTTTATGGACTACTTCATTGACGAATGCCAAGAGCTAAGACCTCTCTCAGTTCTCATTTCCCTCTCCGTCCATTCTTGAGTCTGGTGTGTGGTGCCTTAGATTTCTTTAATTTCTTTTTTGAATAACTTTATTTATTGTGATTCCGTGTTCCCCTCCACCCTACCACAACTCACCGTCATACCCCACTGTCATGCTTTACTCTTCCCCTGTTATTGTGGTGTGGAATAAACCCCATTAAATCAGAGCCAAGGTTCACGTCCGCATCTTGCGATTCCCACACACGCGCGAAGCCACCTTTAATTGATTGCATCCGGTGGTCAGTGTTAACCGACTGATGGACGCACCAATATCATAGATGAATGCATTTTTCAGAACACCTTGACTGCGAACCAGTAGCTTCCCGTGTATGTCAAAAAAAAAACTTGTGGTGATGCTTAACTTGTAGTGATAAATTATCACTATTCTCGCAGCACTCACAGAGCACTATTATTCATGACTCGATTGCATTTAGAAAATTGATATTTCTGGCAATTTATTGGGGGAAACAGGCCAACTCTTGTGATTCAATCAGACATACCAGGCCTACTGGCCCTCAGGCCTACTCGATTCATCATAAAAATAAAGTTTTTACATTAAGTGTCAAAATGTTGGCATCTTGTGGTTCTCAGTACAACCTTTGTGGATGATTGATCACAAAATAGTTGTTTTCAATCAAGAAAAATTGATGCATTTTCGATTGGGCAAGTACTGCATAAACTGACACAAACAGGCTTTCTGTTTCTACGGTGCTTGTTAAAAGGGATGCATTTTCAACAGTGATGTCAATTCTCTGACATCGGGCATCCATGGTTTGCTTTACAGTCTGTCTGGAGTTGATCTCTGAGATGTTCCTCACTATAAGCTCTGCCTGTTGACCAGCAATTGCTTGTTATTTCAATGTCAATGAGAAACATGGACAACAAGCATGGCTCAACAGTGTGACCACTCTTCCAGCCTACCATTAGTCCGTTAATCAGGAAAATCTGCTGTCGACCAGGCTTCTGGTAACATCTCCCCATTGTCATCCTTGTTTCGATATACTCACCACATTGACACAACTCAAAATAGATAGCGGCGTAATTGATATCTCAGTAGATATAAGTAGTACCAAGACCAGATTATCTCAACTAATTTCAGAGTGGGTAGTAGAACTTAGAGTTGATATTGGCATCAACCTGACAGCGGTCATGATGTGAACACTTCTGTTCCGGCCTAATTACATACCAAAAGTGACCTGGACAAATTATAAGTGCAGGCAAGAGTTTGCAGCGCGCAAGTGACATGCAAGTGAAGAAGTGTAGATCGACATGAATTAATTGAAGAAGCACATGAACTAATCAAAATCGGGTTTATGCTGAGCAGGCTGCATTAACTTGTTCAAAATTTGGAGCTTATTTCTGAGTGGGCTGTTTGTGCCGCTTTAAGGTTTTTAATATTACACTTTACCATGGATACTTAACAGAAGACCTTGCACAAGCATTTAACAATATTGTGTTAGGGGTATTACCAAAGTGATAAAGCAAAGTCAAAGTTGCTTGAAATATGTCATTGAGTATGATAACATTTGTCTGCTTGATCGAAGTTGCCATATAATTCAAGTTGTGAGCATTGTAAGAATGTTTAATGTTAATGAGCATGGTTTTGTTTTTTCAACGTTATAGGGAAAGATGACCTTGGAAGTCAAATTCTAATTGTTGAACTTTTCTTTTTTTTCCAACTGTCAAAGCAGTACTCTGAGAGTATGTAGTTACCTTTGAGCTATCCAGTCTAGGTTCGATTCCTGACCCAACTGAGATTTGTCAGATTGTTGCTTTGCAGGCCAGGCGTTGCATCACAAAGTGCATCGTCCCTCGGATGGGCATTAAACTGGGTGTCCTATCTGTTCGCATAATTTGGTGGATCTTAAAGGTCCCACGGCGTCGTTCGCGAAGAGTAGGTGAGTCATCACTGGTGCCAAAAACCACTTCCATTCTAATGTTCTGCCTGGTCAGCCAGTTTGTGAAAGACTTGGGTCAAACTTCCCCCTCGGCTGAACCCACAAAGAAGGTGGGATTAATTGAGCTTGTGGAAGAAACAGTACAGAGTGTCATTATACAGCATTAATCCGTTTATTTAAGCTCTGTGATGTCATTGCAGTTGATTTCTCAAGAAAAATTACAGAAAACGTAAAGTTGCCATGGAGTAATTCTGCGTGCCTGTGACTATTTTTTAGGGGTTGGTGTGGGATTTTTTTTATTCTCCTTTTTCTTTCTGTTAAAAGTTGATTTGAGAACAAATTGTTGATAGAAGAGGCACACTGCTTGTCAAAAATATTGTCTCCAAAATATGGAATCCACTCAATCCAACCATGGTGTTTACAAATTACATTGAGTCTTTTCATTAAGTATGTTGTTACACCGTGCACGCGAAACGAAAAGCGAGGTTAAGCAATTGGTTCACTTCTGTCTGTTTGTCCTTCCATCTACAAACGTCACTTTATGATTGAGGAACAACATGATTTCAATTGAATGTTCTATTTTGGACATGAATCGCGGCATGAATCAGAAAACGAACATGTAGTTTAATAGTAGTTTGCCTCTGAATTTGTCCTAATCATGCATGCACAGAGAGGAGTGAGATAATTTTTTTTACTCTGTCTGCCTGGCAGTCAAGCAGAATTGAAAATCATTCCAGACAGGAAAATTACTGTTTATAAGGACGTTATAAAGGACATAAACAACACGCAAGAAGAACTAATACGTGTTAAATAAGGTGGTGTAAATGTGGTCAACGGTAGGAAACTTCCCCAAAAAAATTTCTACAACCTTTAAAATCCTTATTTTATTTCCATTGAATTATATACGTGAACACTGGAGAACATAAAACGCTTTTTGGACACTTTTTCAAAACCCTTCCGTTTCGCAGTACTTGGACAAAATATTACAGCATTTTACGGCATCACGACCAATCAAATTTGCCTCTCGTAGACCTCGCCCATGTCCTTTATGAACTCTAGTTTTTTTATGAAGTGGTACTGCAGTGGTGAATGTCATTCGCTCCATCATATGGTTATGAGGAGGGGAGGGGCGGGGGGGATATGTGTGATTTACACAGGCCCGTCGCCAGGATTTCCCAAGGGGAGGGGGTTGCGAATGCAGAATACTGAATGGTGTTTTAATGTCCCAGCAATACAGTGGGCCTGGATAGGTGGTCTTCGGGAACCTCACCCCACTGGAAATTTTTTAAATTATCGGCTTCAAAATAATCATTTCCTGCATTCTAGAGACTATTTGGGATGGGAATATCTCGGGAGCTTCATAAATTTTCAACTGTCATCAAATTACACAACAAGCAATCCATCGGCACATTCATACGTGCATATCTATTGTTAGATATACAAATTGTGATCATACCTCCATTCATCAGAAGTTATTCGTTATCGATGATACGCTCTTCATCCACATTCGTCTGCAATTTATATGTACTTAGGTAAATTTTCCTTGACATTGAACATAATTACCTCCTCAACTGAAGGTGGATGTTTTCACTCGTGCTTGTCCATCTGTTTGTCTGCTTGTCTGTGCACAGGATATCCCAAAAAATTACGGACGTTTTTTTTATGGACATCTGGTGAAGATCCAGATCCAAGAGTTTTTGAAGGGATTCTTCAACATTAAGTGGCTAAAACCATAGACCTACATTCACCAACTAGAATGCTCACTTCCCATTCAGCGCGTACAAATTAGGCAGCCACAATTGAAAGGTGGTGCGCACACACCATTCCGGGCAACCAAACTCAGAGAACCCAGATGTGCTGATGCGTTTTCACTTGAATACTCTGGGGAAAAGCTTTGCTCTAATCTACCAGTTCTACATCATTAACTCGGTTATTGCATTCTTTGTTCTTCATATATGCAGACTTTGTTGATTCTCTCATCATCTGTACTAATAAAAGGCAGTGTGTGTGTGCGTGCGTGCATGCGTGCGTGTCAGTGTATCTCCTCCATAAGTACAAAACCATAAAACATATCACCCTGAAACTTTGCATACATACTAAGAAAACTCCAAGGAAGTCCAAGAGTGAAAATTGGGTGTTTGGGTTAATTAAAACACACCGTTTGAAGATAACATTATGTAACTTTCACAAACTGGCTGACCAGGCAGAACATTAGAATGGAAGTGGTTTTTGGCACCAGTGATGACTCACCTACTCTTCGCGAACTACGCCGTGGGACCTTTAAGATCCACCAAATTATGCGAACAGATAGGACACCCAGTTTAATGCCCATCCGAGGGATGATGCACTTTGTGATGCAACGCCTGGCCTGCAAAGCAACAATCTGACAAATCTCCGTTGGGTCAGGAATCGAACCTAGACTGGATAGCTTCTCCATCCCCTCCCTTACCTCAAATGGCCGCACTGCTGATTCCACACGTGATAAAGCTGAATGTCTAAACTCGGTGTTTGCAGCTAAATCTTGTGTCCTAAACCCATCACTATCTCTACCCACTTTACCCAGTCGCACCCAACTGTCCCTGGACTCTGTATCCTTTTCTCCTGACAAGGTGGAGAGCTTGCTTTCAAACCTCGAGTCAGATTCTGCAACCGGTCCAGACGGCATCAGCCCACGTGTCCTCAAAGCCTGCTCTTCTGCTCTTGCTCACCCTCTCTCTGTTCTATTCACCCTCTCATTTGCCCAAGGTCATCTGCTTGGAAATCTGCTAACATCACTGCCCTGCATAAAAAAGGTGCAAAAACAGATCCCTGTAACTACAGACCAATCAGCCTTCTCCCAATCATCAGCAAGGTGATGGAATCCATCATCGCTTCAGACATGAAATCCTTCCTCTTCTCCAATGGCTTGATTTCCAATCATCAATTTGGTTTCAGACCAGGTCACTCTACCCTGGATATGCTGCTTCTGCTCTCCCATCAATGGATGGAGGTCCTCAATGCCAGACAGGAAATCTGAGCCATATCCCTGGACATATCACGTGCTTTTGACACAGTCTGGCACCCTGCCCTACTCACCAAACTCTCTTCCCATGGTATTCAAGGCCATCTCCACTCATGGCTCGCAGACTTCCTCTCCTGTCGCAGTCAACGTGTGGCCCTAAATGGAGTTCTTTCATCCCCTCTTCCTGTGCAGGCTGGAGTTCCTCAAGGTAGCGTTCTGGGCCCTGTTATTTTTCTGGTTTTCATCAATGATCTCTCGGACTCTCTGGAAAATCCTCTATTTCTCTTTGCCGATGACTCCACCCTCTGCCGTACCATCTGTCATCCCTCAGACCGGCAAGCAGCAGCTTCTTCGCTCACTGCAGATCTGGGTAAAATCACAAACTGGTCCAACACGTGGAACATGTCTTTCAATCCGGACAAATCTCACACTCTCACTATGTCTCTTCGAAAGGACCGTTTACAAAACCCCCCCCATCTACTTTCTCAACAATCCTCTGGAAGAAGTCTTTTCTTTCAAGCTTCTAGGTCTCACTATCTGCCATTACCTTTCCTGGGAAAGTCACATTTCCAACCTCGCCTCAAAAGCCAGTCGCCGACTGGGAATCAATCCTCCGTCGTGCTAAGTCCTTCCTCGGCCCTCTGGAGCTCCTGACCACTTACAAAGCTTTTGTCCGTAGCCTAATGGAGTACTGCTCTCCCCTCTGGGCTGGTGCTCCTGCCTCCCACCTTTCTCGGCTTCACGCTGTCGAAACCAGGGCATTTAAGATCATCGGCATCTCCCGTAATGAAGCTGAGTCTTTGGGCCTCTCACTCAATCACCGCAGGTTGGTCGGTGGTCTTTCTGTCTTCTACCGACGCCTCTCCAGCCTTTCCCCCCCCTGCTCTCTCTGCGATTTGTCCCCACCACATTTCCACAGGGCGCTCAAGGTCTGCCAACAACCCCCTTCTGGTAAAACTACCAAAATCACGAATCACTGCTCATCTTCACTCTTTCATTCCTCTTTTTTCCCGCCTTTGGAATAAACTTCCTCACTCTATTCTTTCCCATTCTTCCCTCCAGGCTTTCAAAACAGCTGTTCACCACCACCTCTTATCTTCCCCCATCCAAATCCTCGATCTTTTCTACCCCCGATAATCCACCCAAGCCCACTCCCTTCATTTCTCCTGCTTTCCTTCCTGAAAGTCCCTGAAATGTCCATCTTCTCTTCGCCATGTTCGTCCCATCCCCATCCCTCTCCCTTCCACAGTTCACCTAATGTGTCTGTTCCCCACTGTTTTGTCCCTTCCACTCCCGCCCCTCTTGTCTCATGCCTCCTTGATGTGAGTTGTGTGTTAGCTCTCATACGAGCCTCGACCAAGGTATACAAAAAAAAAAAAAGTTTGTTTGAGTGAATTTTTTGGTTGTTTATCTTTTATTAGGTCGTAAGAATGAAGAAAAAGCATATATTTTATGTCGCTAATTTTTATTAAGGAAATGACACCGATTTTTTTTGAAAAATAACAAAAAATTGTTGATTTACATTAGAAAATTGCAGAAAAATGTATTTGAACATTAATGAAACTATACAACAGCGTTGAACCATACAGGAATATGCTAATCAGAAGTAAAACATAGCATACTGTTGATCGTTTTGTGATTTCGAAAATATTTTGAAATTATTTTGAAAAAAATACGATTTTTTCAAGTAGGTTATTCAAGTATGATTTATATGATTCATTCAAGTAGTCATTTGATATATGTTGCATTTTGTTTCCGTTCTTTCCCTTCAACTCGTCTTATTATATTTGTTCTTTTATTAAAAGATATTGTCTCATGATGGCTTCTGCTCGAGGTTCCTGCAAGCATGATCCTGATAACTTCTGCTATGTCTGCGGAGTCTTTCTGAATGTCAAGTCAGTCAAGTACACCATCATTGAAGGGAATCTCTTCTGTTCGGCTTACAAGGCGTACTTTGGAGTTCAATTAGGGGACCAGGACAAGAGTTGGGCACCACACGTGGTTTGCGGAAGCTGTTGGTCCACTCTGGAGTCGTGGTACAAAGGGGAGAAACGAAAACTGAAGTTTGGCGTGCCAAGAATCTGGCGGGAACCAACAGATCACTCAAACAACTGCTACTTTTGTATGGTGGTAGTGACGTGTCACCGCAGGGGAAAGAAGACGGTTGTGTTTGACTACCCCAATCTGCCATCATCTCTTCGTCCGGTGATGCATTGTGAGGAGATTCCAGTTCCCAACCCCCCTCCGGTGATCACGAAAGATGCTTGCACAAGTTCCAGCAGCGAAACAGAAGATGCCCACGACGATGTCTTTGTTGCAGATGATACCCCGGCTATTCCGCATTTCCCTAACCAAGCGGAGCTCAATGATCTTATCAGGGACCTAGGACTCACCAAATCAAAAGCAGAATTACTGACATCCAGGTTGAAACAGTGGAAGTTGTTGGACGAGAACTGTCGGGTAACAAAACAGAGACAACGTCATGACATATTCTCTCAGTATTTCACACTGGATGAGAAAGTGTGTTATTGTCACGACATCAACGGCTTGTTTGAAGAAATTGAATTCCCGTATGATCCCAGCAACTGGCGACTGTTCGTGGACAGCTCAACTAGAAGCTTGAAGGCGGTGCTGTTGCACAATGGTAACAAGTACCCAAGCATCCCTATCGCCCACTCTGTTCAGCTAAAGGAAGGCTATGAGAATGTGAAGCACCTGCTGCGCCTGGTGAAGTACGAAGAGCATGATTGGGAAGTGATTGGTGACTTTAAGATGATTGGCTTTTTGACAGGTTTGCAAGGCGGCTTCACAAAACATCCCTGTTTCCTCTGCTACTGGGATAGCCGAGCTACAGCGAGACATTATGAAACGAAGGACTGGCCATCAAGAACGGGCTTTGTCATTGGGAGAAGAACGTGAAGTGGCAACCGCTGGTTGAGCAGGAGAAGATCTTGATGCCACCCCTCCACATCAAGCAGGGGCTCATAAAGCAATTTGTGAAGGCACTAGATCATGAGTCCGCTGCCTTCAAGCATTTGGAAGCGGTATTTCCGAAGTTGTCGGAGGCAAAAATAAAGGCAGGGGTGTTCGTTGTACCGCAAATTAAAAAGCTAATGAAGGACCCGGAGTTCTCCGGAAAGTTGTTGGCACCGGAGAAACGTGCCTGGCACAGCTTCGTTGCGGTTGTTCAGGGCTTCTTGGGTAACAACTAGGAAGAAAACTACCGCGAACTGGTCGACAATCTTCTCAAGTCCTACAGGGAGATGGGTTGCAGAATGTCCCTGAAATTGCACACGATGCATTCCCATTTGGATTTTTTAAAATCCAATATGGGAGACAACTCCGAAGAGCATGGTGAGCGCTTCCACCAAGATGTGATGGAATTTGAGAAGCGCTACCAGGGCCAGTATAATGAGCGTATGATGGGCGACTACGTCTGGGGTTTGGTCCGAGAAACCCAGCCTCTTCACCGAAGAAAGAGCAGAAAATCTGTGTGTTTTCAATTAACAGTCTTATCGAATATGTAGTATGCTATATTTTACTTCTGATTAGCATATCCCTGTATGTTTCAACGCTGTTGTATAGTTTCATATATGTTCAAAGACATTTTTCTGCAATTTTCTTATGTAAATATGCAATTTTTTGTTATTTTTTCAAAAAATCGGTCATTTCCTTAATAACGATTAGCGACATGAAAGATATGCATTTATCTGCATTCTTACAACCTAATAAAAGACAAACAACCAAAAAATTCACTCAAACAAAATCTTTGTTACATTGTGTAATTAATGGCATTATTTAATTATATCCTTCATCCGGCGATCCTCAGCCACCTCGCTCTCTGTGTCTTAAGGTGTTTCCTGGGTAACCTTGCTGGAGTCTGAAGCCACCATGTTTTTGGCCTGCTCAACCATACCTTGACTTGGAACAGGCTGCAACGATTTCTGAACAATAAAGTTTTTTTTCTTCACTTTCCTCACACATATCGAATGCCTGTTCATCATCGCTATGAATCACTGTAAGCTTTTGTAATTACTCTAGTTTTCATATGAGGCGCTTGGAGCTGTTTCATGCATTATATGATACGATTTTCCACGATCTACTCTCACGGACTGATTAATAAAGTATATCATCGAAATATTATTTCGGTTTTGAGGATCGGATATCGTCCGGACTAAATAAGTGTTGACATCTGTTGTGAAATCTGATAATTTGAAGAATTAACGAGTCTTATAACTAAACCGATATATCTATTTACTTTAAGCAAGCAAGGCTATGTTCCCTCCTCCATACATACACAAGAAAATGTGAAATTTCCGAAGCATTAAATTTATATTTTTCTACTGTTTGGAGAATTATATTGAGTGAACAAAAAAAATTCAGAACGTAACAAAATAAACCAGCTTCATTAAGGTGAATGATTTAATCCATTTACTGGCAGACCTCATGCCCTGTCCCCCTGAGGGACTACTATACCTATCCATAGTGTCTGCCAGATCTGTGTCTATTTTTTTGGAGGTTTTGTGAAGTGCTCTACTGTGAATTCCTCTTTCAAATAACTCTGTTTAAAGGTAAGTTTTTGTGTTTGTCGTTTTTATGTATTTTATGCATGTGTACTTCTATAAACTGTATTACCATAACGGAACTGTGTGTGTGTGTGTGTGTGTGTGTGTGTGTGTGTGTGTGTGTGTGTGTGTGTGTGTGTGTGTGTGTGTGTGTGTGTGTGTGTGTGTGTGTGTGTTTTGCTGGTTCTTGTCTCCACATATGCATTTCAGAAGGTGGAACTGATCCCTCCCAGGCCTCGAAGTGTGTGTGTGTGTGTGTGTGGGTGGGTGTGTGTGGGTGTGTGTGTGTTTGTGTGTTTGTGTGTGTGTGTGTGTGTGTGTGTTTGATTGGTATCTACATACGTGGGTTTCAGAATGTGGGATGGAGTCCTCCCAGGGTGGGCTCAAAGTATCCACCTTCATTTCGGTGAGGGGTCACGATTCATGGACCAAGCTGTGAAGTTTTCTGTTCTCAACATTTTGTGCCGAGGGCTCTCTTCAGGATCGTTACTCTGCCCAGGACGGCTTCCAAATGTCGTTCGTTTGTAGTAATATTCACAGGGATGTTTTTTTTATATCTCTGTGAGGTTCTTCTTCATCATTCCCGTGAGTTTCTTCAGTTTCCAGGATCTTTTCACTTCAAGCTTGAGATCTTGGTATTTGGTGATTTTCTTGATTTCTGCATCATTAGTCCAAAATCACTGGTATTACCACTTAAATTAGCAATGCCTGATCATTTTTTTGTACCTAAGTATGATATCTGGTCGCAATGCTTTGTTTTCGATGTTCATGCTCGATGGGATCATTAGGTCGTACGTGAGCGGTACTTTCATGTTTTCAGTGATTGCTTTTGGTTAATTTTCCCACAAATTTTCTGGAACTTGAATATCAAAGTTTTTGCAGATGTGCCAGTGGATTACTTTACAAACTTTGTTGTGTCGTTGTGTGTACAGCTGTTCTGACATGTTTTTATGTTTTTAATTTTTTTTTCATGTTTGGTTATTAAGCATCACATTTCATTCTCTTCGCTAACCCCACCTCAACCCCACACCTCTCTTTTTTATTTTTCCTCCGGCCCCCCTCCCTTCTCTGTCAGTCTGTCCCCTCTTTGCTCCCCCTCCTAATAAATTGCAGCACTCTCCTCCCACACCTTTATCACTCCTCTCTCTCTCTCTCTCTCTCTCTCTCTCTCTCTCTCTCTCTCTCTCTCTCTCACTCACTCACTCACTCACTCACTCACTCACTCACTCACTCACTCACTCACTCACTCACTCACTCACTCACTCACTCACTCACTCACTCACTCACTCACTCACTCACTCACACACACACACACGCACCCCTCCCTTCCACAGTGAATAGCAATGTTTGGTGAGGTGTCACTCTCCCCACCTTTTCCCTAGCTCCCCATTCTTCATCCTCTCTGCTTCCCCTCATCCCGCATCTGCCCCTTCTCTCTCTCCTCCCCCCCCCCCCTTTATTGTCCCCGTTAGCGAAGCGACGGGTTGTATTTTCTAGTTATAAATATATTTCGGACCAAAAACTTGCTGACACTGAAAGGATCACAAACACTCCACTGAACATGGCACAATAAATACCCCCCAGCAAGCCCACATACTTACATTCGTTTTATGTTAAAAAGGCTTCATAAAACTAGTCTGACTTTTCACTCGCGAAATGAAACTCGCTTTTATTTCTACGATTATTCTTTTTAATGTTGAACTGATGCATGATTTAATCAACTCGTCGATTGTTTCGATAAAACAATGTTCATGTTCTTCAGTCTACGATGACATTTAACTTTAACATGGTCATGATCTGGTGGTAAAGTAAGACTAACACTTCATTGTCGTTTGACGTTATACACTCTACTACTACTAACTTATTAAAGGAGATGCCACTGTTTCTCCTCCATTTGGTACAACTGTAGCAAGCGCAGCTTTCCGGCATCTTTCAAGTACTTAAGATTTATTTCAAATGTGGAATTGTACTGAATTCTGAGGTGGGCCAGCAGTGCCTGGTTACACTCCGTTACAGATGTGTGTTGTGGAATGGCGCACCAGGCAGTGCAATGGTAAATTCTGCCCGGAATGATAATTGCAGCCGAGCTTTCTCATCTGGCCATGATTTAATCCAGCTGCGCCCTCTTGTGGTTGAAATGTAACTCTGGATAAAACCGATGCATGGCAGGATTTCTCAAATGGTTAAGGACAGATTCAGACGAAACTTGGTGGTCAGGTTGGGTATGTGACAAGGACGAATTGATTCAATTTTAGTGAAGATCCGGATCTGGATCGAGATCCGACCTTCGATACATGAGAGAATATTGTTCTATCCTCAGACTCCACCATTGCCAGTTCTTCCATTTATTCTGATCTGCCGTATTGAAATTGGTGAATTGAATTGTTGTTGTTGTTTTGTTGTTGTTGTTGAATTGTCGGTGCTGAGTTCCCATTAATTTTTACGGTTTGAAATCAAGAAATATTACACGATGACGATTACAGATGTTTTACTTTAACATTTGAAAACACTATACGGTAACACTCAAAATGGTACAGTAACAAAAAATTTTGCAACACTGAATTAGTGAAGCACTTAGTCTTTCATAAGTAACACCGCACGTCTGTTTTACTCTGATTCTACGGTCGGCATTTCCTCTGATTTGAGCTGACCAGATTTGCTAACAGCAAAAGTCAAAACCTGTGCACCGTCACATTCCCCACCCCAGTGCCAAGGTGGAAAACACAACATTCAAGCTACAATTTCACAAATATTCAGGTTATACTTGTGTGGAATGCTTAATACACCTTAATTATGAGTCAAATTTACCAGAAAATTCGACAACATTAAACAAAAACAGAGATGAGCCTGACATGAAAAGGCTGACAATGATGGTGGCTGTCTGCTGTGCAATGCAAATCTGGTGTCATCTGATCAAAGCCACTTGTTTTGCTGAACAATCTTCTTATCTGAGTAATCTTCACCCTGGATGAATTAACTTCGGTGAAATGGCTTTTTCTCGATTTATCCAGCGGAATGATTATTCGCAGTCACCATATTTGTTTGAAAACGCTGTGATACGGTATACTTGTGCTGGTATGGATGCGGTGACTGTTTCAGGATCAATGACCAATATCTTCTGCTACACCACGGAAAGCGTGACAAGGGATTTCATATAAAAACGACATCACATGCGATGCGCTAGCATCACAAGAGTGAAGTCAAACACATGCTTGGTATTGGAAACTCGCACAATGAATGATATAGGGAATCCATGCAGCTTGGCTGTCCCTCAAGTAGGTGATTAACCCGAAGATGTTGTCTGTCAATATATCTCTCATCTCTGCCTGAAATTGAAAAATTGTTGAAAAACATCCGCCAGCAAGCAGAACTCTGGCCACCGAGCAAGCGCCATAAACGGGCCTTACCAAACCATTGGATGCATTGCACAAAACCACAGACACTTAACAGTCATACGTACAAACCCGCTCTTGGATAGAAAGATTACAACATATCCATGCCTAGGGTGCTCCTCTCCACTTATAGGTAAAGGTCTTGGCCAGCATATCCGTTAAATTTAATCGTTCCTTTCAATAAATATGGATCTGTCGTCTTTCTGACATCTGTTAAACCGATCAGTGGAATGGCGCGTGTTGTTTGGAAGCAATTGCAGTGGCAGCTGTTAGTTTCAGGTCTATGCACAATTAATCCTGAGTTGTATGCTCAAATGGCATAAAAAGAGAAATCAGTCGTGTATTTCCTATTTCACGCACGTGTGGTTTTTCTTACCCGCAATTACCTCATCGGATGTGACCTGGAGGACAAAACTATCAATCCCGATTCCCGTCGCTGTGGGCAAGAACAGCCACAACAATTTTCTTTGATCTCAAATACAATTCAATTTATGCCACCCATAAAGGCATTCTATATGCCGTGTCTCTCTCACTCAGAGCTTACTATTCGTTACAGTCATTTGCAGTGCTTTCAGCTCCGGATACATTGTGCCTTTGCAAAAAAGTTTACAAACGATTCTACCTTCGAGCACGTAAAGTGCTCCAAAGATGGCAACTCCGAGCAGGAGTTTGCTATGCACCTACCAAGAAATGAGCAGGTTTTAGGCAAGAAACACAGAAAAATTAACATTTAAAGAGCTGGAAACAGACAGCTTGTGAACACAAACAATAACGTGAAAACTGTGGGAGGAAGCGAGTGCAGGCAAGGAAGGACGGGAAAAGTATAAGCAAATACTCCAAGGACGTTTTCAAGAAGATTCAAGTAAAATTATTAAAATTACTGAGTTGAAGAGTACTTGTTTTGTTTTGTTATGTTTTTTTTTTTCTTCTTTCTACCAATGCTAGCGGTAGCAAACGGGGTTGTTTAATGTTCGGATGACCGTTGAGACAAAAACATTGAAGTTTAAATTTGTGGTTTAGGGTGTACCTGAACTATATTGGTCAACTGAAGATGTTCAGGGTGTTTTTTGATGGATAATGTATTGAATGTTTTATTTTCATTTATTCATTGTCAAAAAAAAATGTTTTGGGTGGGGGGTTGGGAGGATAGCTTAGAAGTGCGTACACTCTGGGTTCTAATCCTGACCCAACTATAAACTGCCATCCTGGTATTTCACATGGAGGGTGAGACATAAACGTGTGTGTGTTGTCCATCTCATGGACATTAAGCTGCCATACCCATATGCCTGCATCAGTTGTTGGTGGACATTATATATCCCACGGTGTATTTTGGAAAGAGGGGCAAAAAAAACATTGGTGCCGGTACCCTAGCTAAATTCCAAATTACTGCCACCTGCAGTTGTCAGGCCTGGCCAGACTTGGGCCAAAATCGTCCATTGACTGACCTCACAATAACTTGGGAATAATTGGAGCTGTTGATAGAAGAATAAGAAGAATAAGAAAGTAGTAATAGTTGCACTTTCTTGCTTTTATCAAACTTCCACTACCATATCTTGTACCGTTTATTTATATATTTTTGTTTTGCATCTTATCATTGGTTCTGTCTGGATGCTGAACTTGTACACACAATATATAATGACTGGTGGTTCAACTCTTTATATTTGTTTTTCATGACCTTTTTGCAGGTGGTGCAATTAGACCCCTGCCGTGGAGGTGCGGGACACTGGAACAGTCTCTTCCGCTTCAAACACCTTGCAACAGACAGCTACCTTGCTGCCGAGGTGTGGATGAATGGTTGATTTGTCAGTTGAGCCACCCTTCCTGAGATGCGTTTCTAAACCGCATCAGAATGGTTTGTTATTTTTGTGCCCTTTACCACAAATATGGTCATTACAAGAGATGTAATTGTATTTCCCCCGGTTTGGTCATATGACCATGCCTCCATGAACCCACCACACATGACACCGGACAACTGCAGCTGTGGCCTGGTTTTTAAATATACCGACATGGTGGCACCCGACCAAACTTGATGTTGTGTCATTTACGCTTTAACAAGGAGACAACATGGTCATGTTGACCTGGAATGATGACGGTGTGATCAGTCTCAAAAACATGCTCCAGGTCTTGTTATTTAAATTGTTTACAGTCGTTCAACGCTCGTCTCAATAAATGCTTGTGTTTTGTGATCTTTGCACATCTTGAAGGTCGTTGAACAGGTCGTGGAGGTCCCAGGAGATCCATCACAGCAGGTGCGTTGGCAATGAAAGAAACATTGAACTCGTACTTCTCCATCCTCTTTTGCTTTCAAATTCCCTTTTATTAATAATCACTGTTCTCTCACACATTATTTGGAAACTCTTCTACTTTGTCCTCCAAATTTCTCCTCGTTTGCATGGCTGCCTCAGGCCGATCATGATGTCACAAATGCAGCTGAGGCTTCCCAAGATCACTGTGCAGGTGGAAACCAACACGTGACCTCATCCCTGGTTTGTACGCCTCAAGGTGGAGATCTTGCAACCATATTTGAGCTGGACCCTACAACTCTGCAGCGAGCTGATTCACTCGTTCCAAGGTGAGCAGTGAAATACAATTATGGCAGGATTTAGGGTGTATTGGTCACTGCAAGAAATGTGTTTAAGTGCTGAGAGTGGGGGAGAAGGAAGGGAGGGTTTGGAGGAGGGCTGCGGTGGTTGTGTACCTATGGATCCCAATTATATATCTTTGAACATTTTATTTTGCTCTTTTTCAAGTATTTATTTCAATCCAATGTTGTATCACTTACTATTGTTAAACAAAATCTCAACTTTTGAGCATTTGTTTAAAATATTTACCTCCACCACCAAAGGTGAAGGAGGTTTTGTTTTCACCCCTCTTTGTCTGTCTGTCTGTTTGTTTGTTTGTTTGTTTGTTTGTGTGCAGGATATCTCAAAAAGTTGTGGACGGATCTGGATGAAATTTTGTGGACAGGTTGGGAGTGTGACCAGGACTAACTGATTAGATTTTGGTGAAGATCTGATACGAAAATTATTTAATTTTTAAAGTGATTCTTCACCATTGAGAGATATTGCCAAAAACACTATATCGCATGATATTGCAAAAATGTATTGGGCCAGATATGTTCTCGTGGATCAGGCAATGCGTGGTGGAGGTATGCGCTCTATCAAGTGCCCTTCTAGTTCAAAAATGTATTGGGCCCAATATGTTCTCGTGGATCAGGCATTATGTGGCACCCTACCGAGTGCCCTTCCAGTTGGATCCTTAATGTGTTCATGGAAACTGCTTCCAGCTGAAACATGTACACATAACCACCAGCGCTACCCCACTTTCTCTCCTGTGACAACCACCATCACACCTGCACCCACTCCCCCTGCAACATTCCTTACTTTCCCAATAATTTCATTATAATGCAAAAAAAAATGCAAAGAAAAGAGTTTCTAAAACGTTTAAAAAAAAAGATTGCAAACATGTACATTGTTTAAATATTCCACAAATTAAGGCACCACCAAAAAGTGTAGTTGCCTATCAGGTAAGGAACAGGTTTGATATTTCAGCTACCAAGTGGTCTTCATCCCAGTCTCGATCCTGTCCTTGCCAAAGGGGTCCTGCATGAAGACCACTCGAAGGGCAAAATATCAGAGCTGTGTGTTGCCTGATTGGCAGCTTAAATAGTTACTAATTCCAGCAAAGAACTCGTGGTCTGCATTGGTGGTTAAAGACAGTAAAAACATGAGAATTAAATTGTTAATGTTATCCACCATAAAAGATCACAAGGTGCTGATGTTTTTGACCTTGCCTAACGAAGGTCAAGGGCTGAAACGTCAGCACTTTGTGACCTTTTACGGCAGATGAGGGAAGCACTTGAGGGAAGAACGAGATTGAAGAAAATGTGGAAGTTGATTCCACAGGTAGGAAAAATTAGGAATGAATGAGTGGAGCTGAGCAGAGATTCTGCATTTTGGGAGTTTCACCAGAAGGGGGTTGGTGGTGGACTGTGTACACCTTGCAGAAACATGAGGGGAACAAAGCATGAAAAGAGCAGAGGGTGCACGAACAGAAAGGAGGTGGTACAAGATAGAGAGACCACTGACCTGTCTGCGATGGGAAAGTGATAGGTTGATAGACTCATCTTTGTCATGGGAGATTCCAATGATCTTTCAGGCCTTATTTTCCGCAGCATCAAGCTGAGCAAGGTGTGAGGCAGGGACTCCAGCCCAGAGGAGAGAGTAGTACTCCATCAAGCTGCGGATGAAAGTCTTGTTGGTGGAGAAAAGTTCAGGTCTTTGCAAGGAAAAGAAGGAAGGACTTTGCATGATGGAGGATGCCCAGTTGGCAGCTGGCTTTGGAGGCCAACTTAGAATTCTGGTTTGCCAAAGAAAGATCATGACTTATGCTGAGACCCAAGAGTTGGAGGGGCGACATACTACAGAGACAGACTTAACAAGGTGCCATCGTGTTTTAGAGGAGGGAGACAAAATTGAAAGTTTATTCTTGAGATCGGACAGATGTTGTTTTCTGGCTCTTCTGAGAGTGGACACACTTGTTGCAGACTTTTTGGAACGATCTGAGATTGCCTTCGGTCAGATTAGCCTTCGAGGAAGAGAAGGCAAGTTGTGGCGGAGCAACTGCTTCACCAGCCAGGATTCAGTCTTCCATGGGTTGGAAGAAGAGTACAATAATTGAAGACAAGATGGCATGAATCTGTGCATAAGAGAGAGAGCAGGGTTTTTTTTGAAGAATTCCCAGGCTGAGCTACTATCAGGGGCAGTAGATATAGGAGACCAGTCCTGAAGACAGATGGCTGCTTGCAGTCACAGTGAACTACCAGACTCGCCGGCACTGAGGCAGCTTTTTGAGAATATCCAGAGAGACGTTGACTCTCACAAGCAGAAATAATATTATGCATGTAAGAGTCAACATCTCAAGCACTCATTCAACTTAAACCAAGTTGAATGAGTGCTCATCCGTGAGACAACGTAGTGAACTCATGGACTGATATCAATGAAGGGAAGGTGAGTTAATCTGTTGAACTGATATTACCTGCACCAGCACTTCTCATGAGATTATTTGCATTACTTCCTGAAAGTCCACATGTTATGATTTATCAACTTGTTGCTAATGTTAACTTTATATGTCTGTGAGCTATATAAATGTCTACATTTCAAAAACAAATAGAGTATGGTACATCAAAATCAGTATACAGTGCAGATGGACTCTGATCTGAACTTGTCCTTTCTTTCTTTCTTTCTTTCTTTCTTTCTATGCACGCCTCCAAAATTATCATTCGGTTCAAAAAGTGATTTTTTTTTTTTTGGCACCTGCAATCCTCCACAACTCTGTACTTGCTCCTCTTCTATTCTTAATGTAACCTCAGCCATCTGTCTTTTAAGTTATTTAAACACATCATTATTGATAATAATTACACGCTAATGTGTTTTATGCACGGTCACAGTGACTTGAAGTTTACTCAATCACAATGAGACATTGAATTTCCATTTTGGAACCCTTCCTCCATCAATACAATTCAATGCGGAATGCAATTGCAGCTTGATGAGGCCTCGCTACGATTGTGTTCTTCTTTCCCACTTTCACACATTGGAATGCAAACATGTGTGGTGAAAATGGAAATACAGTTTTCACCATTGCCCCATAAAATTTGATGCTTGTCTGACAGCTGTGGGGATGTAATTAGGTTAGGATGATCTTTAATGATTGCTTATCAACATCAATGATAAAACGCAGAAGAATGATAAAACGCTTTACTCGGGTATTTATTGCCCTGTCGGTGTAGAGGTAAACATATTCGATTCCGTTGCAGCTCCCTTTCTTTAAAATACAGAGCTGGTTTGGATTTATCAGTGGAGATCCCAAATGGTAAGCAAATGTTGATGATAATGTTTCAAGAAACCAATGATAACCTCTCAACATTCAGGGAGATTGTATAATGCCATAATGGGCAATAAAAATCTGCAACTATACAAGCAGCTGAAGTTTTCTCTGATGGCAAGAGCTGAGGTCGAGCATTTACATTACGGTCTCCTTTTTCTCTGACTGTGTGAGACACGAGAGGAGAGACTGCACTGTGCCTGAGAGGAGGGGGAGGATGAGGAAGCAGTGAAATAATCTGAAACTATCAACTTTGAGACTAAATCAACCTCTTCAAGTTAATTTTTTTTAAGCCATAAATTGTAGGAAAAGGGGAAGCCAAAAGCAGGTAAAGCCACATATTCTAATAGCATCAGGAAACTAAGCATGGTATTGGCTTAACAGTTAAGGTGACTGGCTTAACATCCTAGGGTCTTCATTTCAAGCCCCTGCCTGTCCATTGAATTAACACCAGGTGGGTTGACTCAACCTGTCATCCTTCTAAGGTGGGTAAAATGAATATCAGCTTACTGGTAACAGGGGGCATCAGCGACACAACCATGCCCCCAGAAAATGATGCAGCGAGGCAGCCACAGGCTGTATACGAATAAATAAATAAATAAACAAACCAGGAGACTCACCCATCACTGGAAAAATGTGACACTGCCTGCAAGCTACATAGAAGAATATGACCAAATCTTCACAAGTTTTTCAGTGCATGATCATCCTCCATGGCTGTAAGGGGTAAAAGGGTGGAGCCAGGGGCAGGGACGTTTCACTTCATGATGAAGTCGTAGTGTTTAGTTTGCCGTAAAAAAACAGTAGATGGTTTTACTGCCTGGTTCATTTCCAATGGTGAGGATATTGTCCTATCTTGGGCTGGCAGGATGGCCCAAAGGTGAGCACACTCACCTCTGAATCATCTAGCCTGGATTAAAATCTTAATGGCCCAGCTACAAACTGTCAACATGGTGTCTCGCAGGCAGGGGCGAGGCATGACTGTGTCTGCCGTCCCTCAAGTAGACATTCAACTTAGCGTCCCATTTTCCGGCATTAGTTGATGGACGTTAAAGATCCTGCAGTGTGCTTCGTGAAGAGGAGGAGAGCTATTGCCGACACCTTGAACTAAATTACAAATTCCTGTTTTAACCGAGAGGGGGCATCACATCAGCAGCACAGCCTTTCCCCCAGGCAATGATGCTACTCGCAGCCTTGTGCAACGTTCGAAAGAAGAAGTCCTCTTGTCTCAGTGTAGTCCACATCTCGCTGTGCGCACACCCTCCCATGTGTATGTGTAGACAAGATGATATGAGGTACATGGGGGTATTAAACACATTGTATGGTGTCGAGTGCTGTGTTTGGAAGATATTGTGTGGAAACAGCTCAAAGGGTCCTGCACCTCAGGTCATGTGCATTGTCGACGTCCTACGTGGTTCCAGTTTTAAGGCCACTGTGTGGCAAAACAAAAAACACAATTAAACCTATTTGTTTTCACACACAACTCAAATTGACTGTGGAGGGGAGGGGGGGTATTTGGTTTGGGGTTTCTATTCCAAATTTAGAGTTGCAATTGCACTGTGAGCGCACATTGAAACAAAAATGACAATAAACAACACGTCTCAGCTATGTTCGATTTCCATTTCCTCTTGGAAACCGAGTTTACTGAATAAACCCACTTTGTTTGTACTTTAGTTTTGTTGTTTTCCCTCAATCTAATCGCTCTAATACGACTGCATCCCGATGGTACCCAAAGGAGTTCGTACGTGCGTCTTCGTCACCTGTGTTCCAACACATGGGTCTGCAGCACCAGCAGCGTGATCGACTTGCAAGAGGAGAAACCCGTAATGCTCAGGGTAAGAATTTAATTTTCTACACAAAGCCTCGGCCTGTGAAAGTTCGGAATGATGTAGGATATAAGGTTCTGGAGGTGGGGAACGGGTACCACAAGCAGATCGATGAATGAATGGAAAATAAAGAAAGGAGACGTGTGCAAACAAGCAGAGTGATTGCAGCGGAAGAGGGGGTGATAACGGGGAAGTGGTGGCGTTATAAAATATCATGGGTAGGGATGGAACGCGACATTAAATGATAGTGTGCTTTGTCTTTATTGCCCTGAGGGAAGAGTGAGATTGCACTGCCTCAGGGATGCGATTCCACATGAACATCCGATTCATCATCCTGGACACCCTCTCACTTTTCTTTGCAAATTCCTACATCTTTACTTCTGTTTCTAGTTTCCTTCTTTTTTTGATCTTGTTTTGTAATGTTTGGCCTTTTGTCTTCCTAATTATGCCTGTAAATTCCTTTGAGGCTTTTCTTTTTTTAACCAAACATTTGCTTTAGGCAAAGTCTTCAATCAATCCCCTCTTCAATCCAAATATCTACTTTCCCTCAGAATCCTACAAACAACCTTCATACGCTTTTAACCTACCCGTATTGATCTAACTATTTTCACATTCAAATTTCATCGATGATTTCGCTAATATGTTCTAATTAATCCTACCTTTTAAATGAAGAACTGAAATTCTGAGACACCTTCACCCAACCTTACTTTGCAGATAGGAACCAGCTCCCGGAAGGAGGATAAGGAGGCATTTGCTGTGGTGCCAGTATCTCCTGCCGAGGTTAGAGACCTGGACTTTGCGAACGACGCCAGCAAAGTCCTGGGGACAATCGCTGGCAAATTGGAGCGATCTACCATCACTCAAAATGAACGCAGGTCTTGCCAAATGCTTCGCTGCACGCATCTCAAATACATCATTGGCATTGCGCATAGTCCAATGCCTTCAACTTGCTCACAAATCCTACCATACCTCACACATCCCATGCTCAATCCTCACTTACACAACTGTCTCAAGGATAATTTTTCTATTTTTTTGAACATCTATTGCCCTTCTTACACTCTTCTTTCTACCCTGTCCCTTGGTATAAATATCACTGACTTTACCTACGGTTGGAAGCTCTTAACTCTGATCTTCACAAGAACCTCAAATCCAAGCATTACCAGCCCCTCATTCATTCTTCCCAACTCCAGGTTTGTGACCAAGCTCCTGGAAGATCTCGTCTACTTTGTGACAGACGTTCTCTGCTCTGGTCAAGATGTCCTTGACATTGTTGTGACGAAGCCAAACCGGGAACGCCAAAAACTTATGAGAGAGCAGAACATCCTGAAGCAGGTGTGTTTCACTTTGCTAAAACTTCATTTCTGTTGAAGTCTCTTTTGGGTCTTTCTCAAAATGTAAAATTGAACCCTGTTCTAAGAAACGTTTTCTTAAATAATTATTGTCAATGCTTGCATCTCTTGTCTGGAATTCAGCATATTGTCTTTTTAATACTTCAGTATTCTGATTAGGTATGCAGCATTTGTTCATTGCATGCACTTAAACTTCTTGAAAATTACCTTAAAAGTCATTAAACTATTGAGCTGTACTGCATATGCAGTAACTTTTCAACCATTCACTTCATACAATGTTGCATCGTTAACTTGAACGGTACTTGGTGTAGCGCATCCCTCTGCCATGCTGAACAGTTTATGTTTTGTATGCCACTGATTGGTCAGATCTGAATGCAGACCTTAACCAAAATATAATCAGCTTGTTCTTGTCACCGACCTAACTCATCCACCAAGTTTTGTCAGAACTCGTCTAAAACTTTTTGAGATATCGTGCAATTTATCGTTTTTGGCACTATCTCTCAATGGTGAAGAATCACTTTAAAAATTCGAAGTAGTCGGATCCGGATCTGCGTCTGGATCTTTACCAACATCGAATCAATTCATGCTTGTCACACACCCAAACTGTCAACCAAGTTTCATCCAAATCCAACCACTTTTATCCTGCTCATCAACAAACAAACAAAGAGACTGACAAACAGGGGTGAATACATAACCTCCATCCACTTCCGGTGGTGGAGGTAATAAAACTTTTTTTTCTGCTTTGGTTGTTAGCCTTATGCTTGCTCTTCAGCAAGTATTATATAAATTATCCTGAAAACTAGGTAATTACTTATTTAGCTAAAGAGTCATTCAGTCACCCATATATATGCTCATGCCTGGTGTTGGCTTAATGGTTAGGGTGGTGAGCTTGGGATCTGAGGATCCTGAGTTCAAATCCCGCTCGGCTGTTGAATTAACACCAGGTGGGGTTGACTCTGCCTGTCATCCTTCCGTGGTTGCCAAAATGAGTGCCAGCTTGCTGGTATCCTGTGTCGGAGTGGTGACCCATCCAGGATTGTGCCCAATAGCCAAGGAGACTGCTTAGGCAGCACCAATGCTCTGCACAGGGTATGGTCCCAATGGATGGATGGATGGATATATGCTCCACGTTAATTTCTTTATTCTGCTTTTCTCCCATTGTTGGAACCACCTTCCAAAGTCAATTAAAACCCACTATTCCATCCAGGGTTTCAAGCAAGCGCTGCACCACCATCTCATGTTACCTCCATCCCTATCTGGGATATTTCCTACCTATATTAACCCTACCTCACCAAACTCACCCCTCTTTCTTTCAGGTTACCATGTTTCCACCTCTCTGTTTCTCTCTGTTTCGTACCCCTCATCATGTCACACTTTCACAAGCCTAGATTTTTTTATAAGATAAAGCTTCCAATTCAAAAAGCACTTAACTGATTTACCAATTTTATTATTACAGTAAAAGCAATAAAATGTAATTACAAAAAAAATTACAATGTGTCTTTCAATATGAGTTCCCGACAAGGAAATTCAACAAAGAAGGAGGCCATTTGGCCCATCAAGCCTGCGCAATGGTTGCCAACCTTTGGTTATTTGTCAGTACTCTACCCTCTGTTGATGCTGAGAATCAAGCAAGGAAGCAGCACATGCCATTTTTGAAGTCTTTGATAAGACTTGGCTGGTGTTGGTTGTGAACGACCAACCTCCCAGATTCAAAGCAGATGCTCGAACCATTACACCACCGAGTCTGGCCGTTTACCATACTCACACAAATTCTGAACAATAAAATATTCTTCTTGAGCTAAAATTCCTTGGGCCTTTCACTGCAGTTTTGTTTCAAATTTTGTTTTGGAGCCAGCTTATTCCTTTAACCCCAATTTCTAGATCTTCAAGCTACTCCAAGCACCATTTATTGACAGTGGTGATGGACCGATGCTTCGCATGGAGGAGCTCGCAGACCAACGGCATGCTCCTTTTCGACACATTTGTCGTCTTTGCTATCGTGTGTTACGTCACTCACAGCAAGACTACCGCAAAAATCAAGTGGGTCCTCCAAGTTCGTTGGCTCAACACAGACACTCACAACATAGATTTTTGTAGATATTCTGTTGCTTTCCTCTGTATGAGTACATAAAAGTTATCGGATTAAAAAAATAAAGATCTAACTTCCATTTAATAATAACACATTTAGGAACTTTTTGTGGGTGATGATGTCATCTATAGCTAAAACTGTAAGTGGCAGTATTCAGTTGTAACGATTGTTTTGCCATCCATGTTTAAAATATATTTGTGAAACAAGAGTCGCTTGTTTTCAGGTTGAAAATTTATTTTGATTCAGAGATGGCAAGTTCCTTTGATCTGTTAATAAACAGTTCTAAATTAGCTTCTTGGGCTCAATACTGAGTTTTATAAACCAAGAACAAAATAAAGAAGTTTCTGTAATTACTCATACATTTTATTTCTTAACAGGTCATAATATTTGCTGGCATGGTAATGACATTTGCTTGCATGTATGTAGGAATATATCGCCAGGCAATTTGGCTTCATGCAGAAGCAGATCGGATATGATGTCCTGGCAGAGGACACCATAACCGCTCTGCTACACAACAATCGCAAGCTTCTTGAGCGTCACATCACCGCTGCGGAGATTGAGACTTTCATTTCTTTGGTTCGCAAGAACCGTGAACCAAGGTATGTGCATGTCATATTCTTGCAGCTCAACGACCGACTGGTTGTTTGCTTATTCCGTTTCGTCACTGTAATTGCCGGTCGATCAGTCCATCTGACTTGCTATTCTTCATTTCTTTATGGCTCCCTTAATGTTGGTCAAAAATCGAATGGCTATGCAATTTCTTTCTTTGGATTTTAATTGTTAGTCAGGTTATTTTGTCATCATACTTGTTGGTCATGCATCCTTGACCTTCTTGACTTTGAGTTTAGAGCAATAGCATTTATTGATTGTATGGTGAGAACACATTGACATTTGTCCATGCTTTGTCCAATTGTCCATGCTTTTAATGATTTGCAATTTAATTTGGAGATTGATAGACTTGTTACCCTGCACAGGTGAAGTGAAAAACGGGGTTGAGCAATTGTTTTATGTCTGTCCGTCCGTCTGTCCTTCAGTCTCTCTTATCAGTTTATGATCGTCAGTTTATGATGGAGGAACAGCTTATTTAAATTGAATGTTATATTTTGAACACGAATCGGAACATGAATTTGAAGACAAGTCTGTCGTTTTACTGTAATTTGGCTCAGAATTTGTCCTGATCGCACATACCGCCTCCTTTCTGGTCTTGCTCCCTCTGCTTTTTCAATGCTTTGCCCTCTCCAGGTTTCTGCAAGGCGAACACTGTTCACTATCAACTTTTCTGCAGCGCGCACACTGGTAGATTCTGGTGAATCTACCTAAATCCAGTATCACTGCTCACTTCCACTCATTTGTTCCTCTTTTTTCCAACCTGTGGAATCAACTTCCACATTCTCTTCAATGCCTTTCTTCCCTCCAGGTCTTCAAGACAGCTGTTCACACCATCTCAGATTGTCCCCAATCCAAAACCATGATCTTTGCTATCCTCGTTAACCACATCCCCAAGCCCTCTTCCTTCCAAATTTAGTTTTTCCTTCCTGAGAGTTTCCTTCTGTATCAATCCTGCACACCCATGTATCTTTTCCTGCCCCTTCCCTCATTCCTCCCCACACCCATTGTTTGTCCAAGTCTCCCTTTACTTTGTCCTTCAATTTCACTGTTGGTGCACCTCCCCACCAACATCTCCATTGTTCCTTTTGTCTTGTTGAATCCAGATCCGTTGAGTGTTCTAGTGTTCTAGCTCTTCCACGGGCCTTGACTCTGTAAACAAAAAATGGAATGTGTCAGCATGCTCCTGCTCAATATTTTCTCAGACCTGAACAAACAAACAAACAAACAAATGAATGAATGGTCCTTCCAAGGAACTTCATCGCAAGAGGAGGCCATATGCAGCATGCCATTACACCCATTTGCCTGGTGTTGGCTTAATGGTTAGTGTAGTGGGCTTGGGATCCCAGGATCCTCAATTCAAATCCCACTCAGCTGTTGAATTAATACCAGATGGGGTTGACTCTGCCTGTCATCCTTCCGATGTTGGCAAAATGAGTGCCAGCTTGCTGGTATCTCTGTGGCGGAGTGGCGACCTGTCCAGGATTGTGCCCAATAGCCAAGGAGACTGCTTAGGTAGCACCAACGCTCTGCACAGAGTATAGTCCCAATGGATGGATTAGACCCATCAAACCTACACAATGGTTGCAAACCTATGGTTGTCCATGGTCTATCCTTTTTAAATGCTGAACATCAAGCAAGGAAGCAGCATTTACCATGATGAAAGTCCTTGGTATGACTCAGCCGGAGTTCAAACTTCTGACTACCAGACTCAGAGCAGATGCTCCAATCATTGTCATTGAGTCCGGTATGACCACTAATCCAGGCAAGCATTCGTGGTTAATTATCCAGACAAATCACATGAGAGGAAGCAGCAAGACATAGGCCTTCATCTAAGCTACATTTCTATTTGCAAATGCTCTTGAGAATTCACAATTTAGTTGAAGCTGCACATGAACTGAGATAATCCAGTATTATGTGCTGAGAGTGCAAGGATACAAGCACTGATTTTTCTTTAAATCACTCAAGGATCGACACATCTTCATTTGAGCATCAGTGCATCAAAATTTCATTATGTTCTCTACATTATTAAAAAATACATCCATTTTACAGGCACATTGTACATAGGATAGTCTGATTTCTCTTTCCTGGCAAGGGATGGAGCCAATGTATAATCGGAGATTATTTTTGCCTCAAAATCATGATGGTGATTTTGTAGAGTCATAAAGACTTCAGTCATAAAGTCATAAAGATTTATTGAATCATAAAGACTTCAAGTCTAGGAAGGTCAAGTTTAGGATGGTAATGGCATCTTCAGCAGCAGCATATTGGGAATGAGTTGCTTTGAGTTCTCTGATAAACGAAGGCCTGAAGTGGTCAACATGCTCCTTGAACCCAATGCCAGGGGAGATTCTCATTACAATTTCCATCAGAAAGGTATCTTCCCCACTCAAAAGTATACCAAAAGCTTGGGCAGTCAATAATTGCTGTCTTATCGATGTGACTTGTCAGCTCCAGCAAAATTATTGCAGATATCTTTTTATTATCATTTTCATCATTAGTTGATTTGATAAATCTCGTGACTGCCTGGTGTTTTCCATTCTGCTGCTTTTCTTTAATGTCACTCAATTATAATGCAGATGGGAAAATCTTCTCGCGGAATGCTATTGAATCGCAAAGCCTTACCAATATTACAAATCCTGTAATGCGCAGACTTCGCAAACCTATTAAAACACGCCATGTTGCCACTGGCTATTAAGACACCCTCACTGATATAATTTACTGATTAAATCCAAGCTATTCATTAAAAATTTGATGTTCATGTATTTATCATCGTAGTGTGCCAACAGCGAGGACAGCCAGATTGCCCCAGTTTCAAACGGCTGTTGTCAAACTGAAAGAATGTTGTAAATGTGCTCAGAAGTAACACAACAATGGCATCGACTTGGACATCCAGATTTCAGTGTATACCTGACTGTACGTCACACGGTACTTGTCCTATCCTTATAAGTCTTCCAAGTTTAAAAGCAGTCTGAAATTCGGAAGCAGATATTTGCTGGAGGTTAAAATTATTCATGAGACTGAAATATTTTGGTTTTAGTTGGAGATTCAGCAACTGTAAGGTGTTTCGAGCTCTGATATTGCCCATTAATTCCTCATGGAGCATGAGAGTGGTCAGTCTTTAATTCCAAAATTCTAATGCACATCTTGTTTAAAAAATTCAACATGTGGGACACGGAATTGTTTAATTGGTCACAGTTGTCATCACATGTTGAACCTGCATTACATCAATTTATCAGTCATCGTAGTTCTGATCATCGTTGATCAGTCGTGGTATCTTTGATGAAACTACACCACTCCACATGATTCTGAGCTCTTCTGCAATATTCATTCATCGGCAGGTCCATCAGACCTTTTACACCATCTGTCCATCTTAACTTTGTCTAGCTGCTAGCTGTTGGGTAAAGGGTAAAGCGAGGTAAATGGAAGGGTGTAGAAGCCTACTGCTACACCCTTTCACTGTACTCAGGATCAGAAAATTTGATGTGTCCATAATATTGTAATTATGCTGCACAGCCTTGTCCATTAGTCCATTCTCCTCTACGGCACTTTCATTGATTCTTTCTGGCTGTCCACGAGATATGTAGCAGCTTATGCCAGCACCACAACTCTAAAGCCTGGAGATTTTCCTTCGAACCACTCCATTTATTCTTCATGTTTCACATGCATAGATTTCGATCGGAAAAATGAGTTTTTACTCATCCAATCTTGGTGAATTTACTGATGCTATGATCTTTCCATAATTTTTTCATCACTCAGATATTTTGCCATTCCTATTCTTTTTCATATCTCTGTTGAGCCTCCACCATCATTTGATACAATGGCTCCCAAATAATTGAACTGGTTTATAATCTTGTCTTCTTCTCCAGCCACTCTAATAATTGGTTTTTCCACCAAATGTTTCACAATCATTACTATAATTTGTCTTTGTAACTACCAGAGTACTATCATCTACATTTCTAAAAGTTATTGAGTTTTCAACCTTCAGTGGAAATTCTGGCAGTATAATCAGTAGGAGCTGTTCTCTTGATGTATTCTGCATACTGTGCAGTGGCCTGCAAAAGTATTCACTCCCTTCCAAAGTTTTCACATTTTGATGCCACCTGAGCTTATTTCAAGATGCTTTCAAATCAAACTTAACATATGGAGTCTTCAGAAACTAATCCAAAGTGATGAAGCTGAAAAAATGATGAAGCTGATGAAGATGAAAAAAATGCAGATAAAATGTGAATAAGTTAGATTAGCAGAGAAAATCAGATGATCCTCATTTAAATAAATATTCAACCCCTTTGCCTAATTAACCCTAATACATCAGGAGCAAATTATTTGTTTGAATTTTGAAAGGTTACAAAACAGGTGAAATCCGTTTTTAATATTCTTTGTCTTTTTTTCAACCATTACACTTCATACAATGTGTCTTCCATTTAATAGGTTTCAGCTGTACGTAATTAGTGGTTCATTAAAAAAAATTAAGTTCCCCCACATATCTCAGGAATTTTAAGGTGCAACTCACTTGGTCAACCAACAAGGCAAACATGAAGACCAAGGAGCTTTCCAAAGAAGTCAGACATAAAGTGGTGGAGAAGCACCATTCAGCAGAGGGTTATAAGAAGATTTCAAATTCACTCATTATCCCTTTGAATATAGTGAAATCCATCATTAAGAAGTGGAAGACGCATCATACCATGCAGACGCTACCCAGATCAGGTTGCCCATCCAAACTCAGCAGTCAGGCAAGCAGGAAACTGGTTCGTGATGTCCCTGTAAATCCAACAATGACTGAAAGATCTACAAGGCTCTATGTTTGAGATGGGATCGGTGTTCATCGGTCAACAATATCCCCTTCCCTTCATAAAGCTGGCTTCTATGGACAGGTGGCAAGAAAGAAGCCATTACTGAAAAAGACGCATCTAAAAGCTCATATGGAGTTTGTGAAAAAGCATTTTAATGATACTGCAAGCATGTGGAGAAAGGTGTTGTGGTCCGACAAGACAAAAATTGAACGTTTTGGTCTAAATTCAAAGCATTACGTCTGGTGCAAGCCGAACACTGCAAATCACCCAGTCCACAACATCCTTACTGCCAAGCATGGTGGTGGCAGCATATCATGTTATGGGGCTGCTTTTCATCAGCAGGGACTGGCAAGCTTGTCACGATAGAAGGGACAATGGATGGTGCAAAGTAAAGGAGAATCCTTGATGAAAACCCGCTCGAGTCAGCCATAAATGTTAAAGTGGGTATGAGATTCACATTTCAGCAGAACAATGATCCAAAACACAAAGCTAAAGTTATGTCTACGTTTGGGTTGCGCACATTAAAGGTTTCTTTCGAAGAATGGCTGAATAAGAAGAAAATAAATGTTCTTGAGTGGACCAGTCAAAGTCCTGATTTGAACCCAATTGAACATTTATGTTGAGACTTGAAGATTGCAGTCTTTCAACTAGAGGGGGAGCACTCGGGAGAGTGCAAAACCTCCGCCGGCACTTCTGCTGGGTCACTCAAGTGAACCTTATATCTTATTCATTAAATATGATGTCAACAGTGCTGACAGTTATAGTTCTTTTCTCCAACATTTTTTTTTGGGGGGGTGGGGTTGGAAATCACTTAAAACATTGTAGAAATGCAAAAAAAAGAAATCGAAATTTTGTTGAAAAAAAAGTTGCAAAAATTTTTTTTTCTCAAACAATTTTTTTTTTTGGGAGGGGGGGGTTTGGAAATCACTTAAAACATGTAGAAATGCAAAAAAAACATTTTTTTTCTCTAAAATTTTTTTGGAGGGGGACCAAGTCCAAAATCTAATGGAATGATCCTTGGACCATACCGAACCCCCCCCCCCCCCCACTGTGTCGTCGAAATCCGTGTCAAGGGGTTTTTCCGTAATACTGTTCACAAACAAACAAACAAACAAGCAGTCATAGACTGGTACTTACGAAATCGTCAACTTGACCTCTGACCTTGTCTAATAAAAGCTGTCTCTAGAGAAGGTAGCAACGCAAACCACTAGTTTCTACGATGATTCTGTACCAAACCATTAAAAATCCTAACGTCGACCGAAGCAAAAATCTCCATTTCTCCACGCAATTATTTTATATTATTTTATCAAAGTCACAAAAACGTAATATTCGGCCATCCCACCAACAATCTTTACATAATCCGACGGCTCAGCGAGTCAGGCATGCGACGATAACCTTTATTGGGATAAAAAAAAATGACTTTTAAACACCATCTTTATCGAAAATACCGTCAACGCGTACACGGAAAACCTTTACGTGACTCAACGACGCGTCTGCTCGACCGCACTGCATCACGTGACGACCCGTGACGCGTCGAGTGAAATATTTTTATACAATCTTAAAACGTCTCCAAAACATCCGATTTTTACCAGAATTTTGAGAACCAAGTTTTAAGCGTCCTAAGCGGTCGCAAAAACCGAAGACAAAATTAAAATCGAAGTTAAAACGAACTCGTAACGTCGAGCGAAGCAAAAATCTCCATTTCTCCACGCAATTATTTAATATTATTTTATCAAAGTCACAAAACCGTAATATTCGGCCATCCACCAACAATCTTTACATAATCCGACGGCTCAGCGAGTCAGGCATGCGACGATAACCTTTATTGGGATAAAAAAATGACTTTTAAACACCATCTTTATCGAAAACACCGTCAACGCGCACACGGAAAACCTTTACGTGACTCAACGACGCGTCTGCTCGAGCGCACTGCATCACATGACGACCTGTGACGCGTCGAGTGAAATATTTTTTATACAATCTTAAAACGTCTCCAAAACATCCGATTTTTACTAGAATTTCGACAACCGAGTTTTAAGCATCCTAAGCGATTACAAAAACCGAAAACAAAATTAAAATCGAAGTTAAAACGAACTCGTAACATCGAGCGAAGCAAAAATACTCCATTTCTCCACATGAATTTACGGAATTATGTTTGACCTCACTATGACCTTGACCTTTGACTGATTTTGACCAAAATCTAATCGGCACTAGCCAACACCCTCCTGAATCACTTGGTGTAATTTGACATTGGTAGCTTCTTCCATTCTCGAGTTATCGTGCCTACAAACAAACAAACAAGCAGTCATAGACTGGTACTTACGAAATCGTCAACTTGACCTCTGACCTTGTCTAATAAAAGCTGTCTCTTGAGAAGGTAGCGACACAAACCAGAAGTTTCTACGATGATTCTGTACCAAACCATCAAAAATCGAATGTTTTGGATGTTTAACCTCACTGTGACCTTGATCTTTGACTGATTTTGACCAAAATCTAATCAGCGCTTGCTACCACCCTCCTGAATCACGTGGTGTAATTTGACATTGGAAGCTTCTTCCATTCTCGAGTTATCATTTTTTGGATGTTTGACCTCACTGTGACCTTGACCTTTGACCGATTTTGACCAAAATCTAATCAGCACTAGCCATCAGCCTCCTGAATCACGTGGTGTAACTTGACATTGGTAGCTTCCTCCGTTCTCGAGTTATCTGTACCAAACCATCAAAAATCGAATATTTGACCTCACCGTGACCTTGACCTTTGACCGATTTTGACAAAAATCTAATCAGCACGAGCCATCACCCACCTGAATCACGTGGTGTAATTTGACATTGGTAGCTTCTTCCATTCTCGAGTTATCGTGCCTACAAACAAACAAACAAACAAACAGAAACGGAAGGCATCAATATATGTACTTACAAAATCTTTAGATTTCGTAAGTAACAAACACACAAATGAAAAACCAATGTCACCCTCAGGGTGACCCGTATCTTGCCAAAAGGTGACCACATGTGACTTCTTTAAGGTCACACTGAGGTGAGCAGAGCTGCTATCCACCAGGAGCAACTCCTTGAGGAATTTCTGCCTACGAGAGATTCCGATGAGAATCGTTCTACAGAATAACCATGAAAAATATGCGTTTGCCTCATAACATCACCAAATGACGTCATAATGTCTCAAGCTTGACATATCAAGAAAGCACTCATCGAGGTGTTCAATTTGAGGTACTATACGATCTGGTTCCTAAAACTTGAAAATTTGACCTTGGGGTCAAATATGTTTGACCTCAGGCGCTAATCATGAAGGTCACGGCCAATCGCCACCAAAAACTAATCATCTGAGCGCCAGACCATATACTACATTCCCATAAAGTTTGGAGATGATTCGATGAAAATTACTCAAAAAATAAGGGTTTCGTCGACCTCCATGATTTACTGCAAAGTGACCTTGACCTTGACCTTTATGTGTGCTGAAGGGTATTGTAATAATACTATGATATGTGTACCCACAAGAGTTTCCGATGAGAATTGTGCTCAACAGAGTGATATGAAGGTGAAAAATCCAATGATTACAGACAAACAAACAAAAAAGCTTACCAAGTAACAGATCTTGCAAAAACTTCGTTTTGGCAAGATAACAAACACACAAACAAACAAACAGAAACGGAAGTGATCAATATACTGATGAAATCTTTCGATTTCGTAAGTAACAAACAGAAAGGGGTGAAAACAGTAACCTCCGATCTTCGATGGCGGAGGTTAACAATCCCCATCATACTTGGCAGAACTAGAGGAATTTTCATGTGAAGAATGGACAATGATTTCACAATCTCACTGTGCAAAGCAGGTAGAGACCCACCCAGAAATACTCATAGCAGTCATTGCTGTAAAAGGTGCTTCGACCAAGTACTGACTTAAGGGGCCGAATACTTTTACAACAAATGGAATTTTGATTTGTACATGTTTGTTTTCAGGTATTCCAGACATGTAACCTCCTTCAACTATAACAGTGTTTAGTTTGATCTCTTCAGTTTTAAATATAAATTTCATTTGGAAAAATTGTTTCTACATAATTCATAATTATTCTAAATGTGACATGATTGGTAAGGGGTGAATATTTTTGCAGGCCACTGTGCACTAAACAATTCAAGTTACAAATTACAACCTTGATGAACACTTTTCCCAATACCAAACCAATTGCTATCACCACAGGCCAGTCTTAACAACTGGTTATTGATGTTCATTCAACATTATCACGAGTTCCACTACCTGTTTCTGGAAACCCAGAATAAGCTATCAACTCCACTGATATTGCTTTTATGAATTGTTCATGCCATAGAGACGAGGAAACTTCAACAATCATGCTGTTTTCTGCAATGCAGGTTCCTGGATTACCTGTCCGACCTTTGTGTGTCCAATAACACAGCCATTCCCATCACCCAGGAACTTATCTGCAAGTCTGTACTCAGCGAGCGAAATTCAGACATTCTTATAGAAACCAAGTAAGATTCATTTATTTATTTGTTGTAAAACATTGTGCAACCGTGTGCGGTCACTTTTTTAAAAAGAGAAATATAAGCAATTGTCATCTATTTCATTTTAACAGTTTGTTGTTTTTCCTCCAAAAGTGGAATTCTTATTTGGTCCAAATTTAAGTTTTTACATTGACCGAAAGTCATTTGAATTCATATTGTTTGAATGCTAAATGGTGTTGACATCCAATTACGATACGAGATACTTCATGAGATATTCGGTTTAAGATATCAGCGAATCATTGAGACACTCGCACACTGGATCAAGATTAAGGCCTTTGGGGTATTTGGGATAATTAATTTGATAGATCTGCCATTGAGTTGTCTCGTCTGGGTTTGATCCCGGATGGAACTGACGTGAGTAAATAAAGAAATTGCTGTTCCTGTGCATTGCCAGCAGGAAGCACTGCATCTCTAAGCATACTTTGCCACTGTGCATCTCTAAGCATACTCCCTTTCAGGTGGGGACCTAAAGCCGCCTGTCATGTCTACGTTTGGGTTGTGCACATTAAAGGTCTCTTTTGTAACTTCAGAAAATAATAGGCCTTTGTGTGTTGGTTGCACCAGCGAATTCCCTGATTGGGGTTAAGTGTAGAGTGGGGTGGTTCGATGACAAAACACCAACAAAACAGGCATTATGTGCCAAATTACTTCATCCTGTGCACAAGTTTCCTTGTATTTACTTGTTCCTTTGTGGACTGCTGGTTCTAACCACACTGCTGTGCCCATCAGACTGATTTTGTCACGTGTCGCAATGGAAGTGGAGGGCATGGTTGGTGAACCATCGATGGGAGAAGAGGAGATGGAGGAAGTATGGCTTTTGTGGACTGACAAAGAAGGTCAACAAAGGAGCAAAAGCATCAGGGATCTTGCACAGGACTCGCGAGATGGTAACCAAGATGACCGTGCACTTCTCACGTACTATAGGTGAGTTTAAAACAAACAGGTAGTCTTAGATTTTTTTAAAAAACAAAGGATTTGGGTAATGGATTTGGTAGTTGTATATTTAGCTGCTGCAATTCATATTTAGCTTCCAAGATAATAATATTTTATTGATGAAGTGATTTCAGTGGTTAATGCAGAGTGACATCACCACCGATATTGGTGACATTACATTATTGAGCTATTTTAATCGTATAATGATCATCATATATGCCAAATTTTATAATTTTTGCAATCTTATGAGCGAGCAATTAAGTTGATGTGCCAGTGATAATTTCACAAGCTTGTTTATAATAATCACTTAGCAGTTCACTTCATTTTCATTGTTATGTTAAAGTTGTGAGATGGGGACGTCATTAATTGTTTCGACAGGGAACATACTTTTTTGAACTTTTAAAACTTACAGATGTGAAGAATTGAAATGAAAAATATTATCCACTAAAAAGGCGGAATGTTGCTGTGCTTGCTAGAAAGTGAGCAGAATCGTGAACAAGCTGGGAATAACATCGCTGCATTGCCACAATGGGTATAAAATGCTGGACTTGACATAGGGTTCTGGAGCAAGATTCTGATTTTGTAAAATGGCTCAGGAGATTAAGGGAGGGCGATTGGGATTATTATTATTTTATCATTTTTTTTTTACAAAAATAAGGACGAGGGTAGAGGAGAAAAACAAAGACAAAAGGGAAATGAGGCTTGAAATAAAGACGTATAGGGAGTGTCAAATTACATTTTTGGTGTATCATTGGTAGACTGCTCAAGTAGCCGATGCTCCGTCATTAACAAATATACCTCATTAACAATCAAGACAGTAAGGCCCATAAGGGAGCTTGAACATAAATCTTATGGTGAAGAACAAAGACAGCATGGTACATCAGACAATGCAGAAATAGGCATAATCAGTTTGGGCAGCTGATGCGTGCGGCTCGCATACCGCACTCACAGGCTCACACACAGGCTCACACACCTCCCAATGGAGAATCCCTGTCGCAAACTCTGTTAACTGGACCTGCTCCCCATTCACACCATTGTCCCGTGTGTCCATGTACCTGTTGGTGGCTGGCCATTGGCTCCACCCTGCAATCGTGATTCTCCACCAGTTCTCTTGGCACAGAATCTTGCATCACCTGCATGGTCACACACATTTTGCACAAATCCATCCCAGCACATAATTTAACATCCTCAGCCAGGGCCTGCTCGCTCACTTTTCTTAACCTCCTGGCCCTGGCTACTAAATACTGGACTGTAGTGCTCCTGTGCTCTGTCTTATTTTCCCCTATATCTCGCTCCACCTCGATCTCAAATTGACTCCAAATTTTGTCTCCCATTTTAATTAGATTTCTGTTCCCACTGGCACTATCTCTTTCCTCTGTTCCTGCCCTGGTCTGTGTGAGTTCCTTTTACTCCTAATTTCCCCCTCTTTTGTTGATTTCCTGGGAGTCCTATGTGTGGCCCTAATCCCCTCTATCGTCCTGACCTGACTGACTACCATCTCCCACCACATGTTTGCCAGGTTTTCCACCATTGCTTGCTGCTCTCCATGGACAGCTGCCAGCCTGTTGCCATTTACCCTCATTTCCTGCCTCAGCTCTGCCTGCCCAGTCTCAATCTTAGCCATCATCTCGGTAAACATAGCCATTAGCAACTGTTCATTTTTCTGCTGCTGCGATGACACTGGCTTGTGCTTCCCGCTGTCCCTGCACCGAATCTTCCTGCTTGTCCACTGACTGAGTAGAGGAAATGGCATGGCCTTGGCTCCGGTGGGGCATGGCTCTGACTCACTGGGAATGAGTAGGGGTCGAAGCTTCTCCTCCGAAGTTTCCCGAGAACTCTCCACATCTGTCCTTCCACCTTTTTATCCCTTCGAGATATCTCAACATTGTCGGTGCACCGTGCTCCTCCCCCTCCCCCCCTCACTCACCATTGGGCTTGGGCCCAGCCCGTGGCCCTTTCACTTTGGCACCTGCCAACAACACTGACTGCATTCCCATCAAGTTTCCTTTTGCACCAAAACTAGTGCTGCAAGGCCGAGCAAAACCTTTTAAAGAAAATTTATGACAGATTTACAAAGATAAGGACATTAAACTGGGGTCAAAAGGATCGGTAATTTTAGACATTACAGACATTAAGAGGGGGGAAGCAGCATCTAACTATTACATAAGCAACACATGTCTAATATGACGATTAATTACGTCATACTTATGCTGAGACATTCATTAAGGAAATAACTGAACTATACTAAATGGTATCAACTCTGAAGAGCCATTTCCACAACAGTAGACAAGTGTGTATACAGTACTCCCTCGATTATATGGATGGGTTACATTCCATATAATCTTTCCGTTAGGTGAATTTCCATATATCAAATGTAATTATCCCATACACTCCTATTATATAAGTGGAGATGGGATCCTGCGGAACAAAATCTTAACTCGACAATGTGAAAACAAATACGCATATTAATGCAGCAAACTTTATTAAAATACAGGACTATTTATCTTTTACACCCTTGTCAAACCTTAATACATCAATTTTAACCTCTAAAGTAATTGCTTTATGGGCTATCTTTGCACTGCTGCTGCCACTGTCACTATAGGGTCGCTTTCCAGGCATCTTAAGCAAGTGCGGCTTAAGCAAAGGGCGGAGGAGCTCCTTGTGAGCCAACGGCCATCCATATCTAGTGCCCAACTGTGTCTGCGGCCGTCTTCCTGCAGTTGGGTTACTTTTTATTGGGAGGTTGGTGACAGGATTTGCACTCCGGCCACCGTAAAACCCTTCATTCTGCAAAACACAGAAACGCAAAAAAATCTGAAAACCCACTCCGTGGGAGTACATCCTGTGCAGCTTCCCTTCGCAGGGCAGCTCACGGATGACGGAATTGTGGCAAAGCCTTCGGGACCCCCAATCTTTGATGAAAGGAGGGAAACCACGGGGTTACCTCCCTGGGTCAGATTGCGGGAGAGTGTGTCGGAGTGGTGCTGAGGTGTCGTCCACCAGACGGCGGTCTCCTTGGGTTAACCTGAGGCGGTCCCTTCGGGTGGGTGCCTGGAATGTCCTATCCCTAAGAGAGTATGATCACCTGTCTGTTATCATCTGAGCTCAAGCGTTTGGACATCGGTTTTGCAGCACTCTCTGAGGTTCGGAGACCGGATTGCGGAGAGATAATGGTGGGTGGTTACACCTACTATTGGTCTGGTCACTCTGATGGTTACCATACCCAAGGAGTTGCTGTAGCTGTGTCCAATAAGCTGACCCCAATGATAATTGAGGTAACACCGGTCAACGAGCGTATTATGAGACTAAGGATTCGTCACTCCTTAGGTGTCATTTCCCTGGTCTCTGTCTATGCTCCGACTGAGGCGAGTGACCTCACTGCGAAGGACACATTCTACGCCACACTCGAGTCTGTGGTTGATCAGTGCCCCAGACGAGATACACTTCTCGTCTTGGGGGATTTAAATGCATCGACTGGAACTGATAGGGATGGTTATGAGACATGTGTTGGTCCCCATGGGTCAGGAACTATAAACCAGAATAGCACTAAGTTCCTTGACTTTGCAAGAAGTCATGGACTTAGGGTGGCTGGTTCATGGTTTCAGCGCCCACAAGCTCATCGCTGGACTTGGTATTTCAACGCTGGCGGTGTGGCAAAGGAGATTGACCATGTCCTCGTTGATGGTCGTTGGAGGATGATCCAGAACTGCAGGGTCTATCGGAGTGCTCAGTTCCTCAATACTGACCACCGGCTTGTTGGAGCAACTCTAAAGCTGCACCTTAAATCCTGGAGAATGGTACCATCCCAGCCGAGGCTGGATGTTGGCAAGCTCAAGGATGAGAGAGTAGCTGAGGAGTTTGCGAACAGGCTGAGTGGACATTTGGGGTGTCTGGGTGCTTTGGGGGGTCCTGAAGAGTTGTGGATTACCTTCAAGACCACCGTCCTTGATGTTGCCAGTGGATGTCTTGGAACTCACCGCAGGACAAAGAATAATTTTGTCTCTCAAGGAACATTGGATACCATTGACCAGAGTCGCAGGGCCAGGCTGAATGGCAGAGCTGAGCTGTTCAGGGAGCAAAGGCGGAAAACTGTACGTACACTAAGGGTGGACAAGGAGGCCTATATGCGAGGAATCTGTGAGTGGGTAGAGCATCACCTGTGGACAGGTGTTTCTCGTCCCGCTTACAGGGGAATTCGCGCATTGCATTCATCCAAGCCCATCCCTCGGAGCACTACAGTTAGAGTAGAGTGGTTGGCTCTTGACAGAGGAGTCTAAAGTGAAGGTCTGCTGAGCCGGTTACTTTGAGCGGTTGTATCGGGCTGATCCCCCAGCTGTCGAGTTGGACATCAAGGGTGTTACAATCCCCGTTGCTGACCCTCCAATCAACTGTGGTCCACGTTCGCTTGTGGAAACACGGGCTGCGGTGAACCGGTTGAAATGGGGTAAAGCTCCAGGGATCTGTGGCATCCATGCTGAACTTCTCAAGGCTGGTGGAAATGCTGCACTCGTGTCATTGCATGCAGTTTTGTGCTCTGCCTGGAACACAAGCATCATCCCAAGTGATTGGAAGAAGGGTGTTGTTGTCCCTCTCTGGAAAGGGAAGGGTGATCGCCAAGACTGCAACAACTACCGAGGGGTAACGCTGCTCTCAATGCCGGGCAAGGTCTTTGCTCGAATAATTATTGATAGGGTTCGCCACCATCTGCTTGAGCACCAGCGTCCAGAGCAGTCAGGCTTTACACCAAAGAGGTCAACGATTGACTGTATCCTTGCTCTTCGGGTCCTCACTGAACACAGATGAGAGTTTCGGCATAGCTTGCTTGCAGCCTATGTTGATCTCTGTAAAGCGTTCGATTCAGCAAATCGGGATGCCCTCTGGAGGATTCTTGGTCTTCGTGGGGTGCCACCAAAACTGATCGATCTGATGTCTGAACTCTACTCTGGTACTGAGAGTGCTGTGAAGTGTGGTGGTACCATCTCTGACTTATTTCCAGTTGTTACTGGAGTTTGTCAGGGGTGTGTACTGGCCCCCACACTTTTCAGCACTTGTACGGACTGGATTTTAGGGAGGATGTCGGAAAGATCAAGTTGCGGTGCATCGTTTGGGAATGTCAAGATCTCGGACCTTGATTTTCACAGATGATGCAGTCATCTTTGCGGAGACTTTAGATATCCATTTGGGGGCCTTCGAGGTGCTGAATGAGGAGTCGGAGCCGCTGGGATTACGGGTTTCTTGGGTCAAAACTAAGATCCAGGCTTTCAATGACATCTTGGATGCTGCTGTCCTGTCTATGTCTGTTTGTGGTGAGGATGTTGAGGTCGTGGAGAGATTCACTTACCTTGGCAGTGATATTCATGTCTCTGCTGGCTGTGAGTCAGAGGTCAATAGACGTCTCGGTCGGGCCTGGGGAGTCACGGATTCAATTGATCATGGGGTGTGGCGTTGCCGGTACCTGTGTGGGAGGACGAAAGTCCGAGTCTTTAGGTCCTTGGTGCTTCCAGTATTGCTCTAAGGATCTGAGACGGAGATTTAATTTGTTTGGTACCAGGTCTCTTCGGAGAATCCTTGGCTATCGCTGGTCAGATTTTGTGTCCAACGAGCGGTTGCTGAGAGAGACTCGGATGAGATTTGTTACCTGCATCGTCCGTGAGCGTCAGTTGCGGCTGTATGGACATGTGGCTCGTTTTCCTGATGCTGATCCTGCTCACCAGATTCTCTCAGCGAGGGAGTCTCGTGAGTGGAGGAGGCCAATGGGCCGACCACGTTCCTCGTGGTTGCAGCAGGTTGACCAGCATCTCAAGGAGATGGGGTTAGGCCTGGCATCTGCCTGGGGGATGGCCAGACGGAGGCCCCTGGAGTACCGGCGGAAAGTGGATGCAGCGACGCGCTGTTCTGGCACATGCTCCCATACCTGACCTGACCTAAGCAAGTGTGATGCACTTTATAGTCTTGAGCAAGTGTGAAAACCAAAGGAGCATAAATCACACAGACCTCTGACCACGAGGGGAAGTGATGCATTGGATCATCGTATGCAGTGCAGTGACAAACGGCCAAGTATGAAATGTGCTTAAGTTGAATAAAACACACAGATCATGCATTTACATTCCTTCGAAAATGTTTTCATAATTTTTTGAGATGCAAAATTTCTTTTGGAGTGATTTATATCCCTCAATTATGCAGAAATTCATTATCTTGAAATTTGCTCAAATGAAAAGAAGTAATTTGGGATTAAATTTCGACATATGGAAGTAAGAATCGCTCCAAAAGAAATTTTGCATCTCAAAAAATCTAAAAATATTATTGAAGGAATGTAAATTCAATATACATATATATATATATATATATATATATATATATATATATATATATATATATATATATATATATATATTGTTGCGGTCTTCGCGCCCGCCGGCGTGCGGACGGCCACGTAACTCGAATCGCGGCACGTCGCCCACCGGACGGACAATCCAGTCGTGACCCTCTCGGACTAACGCCGGGAACCAGTCACGGGTGGACCTTTCGGTCTCACCGCGATCGAGCCAATCAGCCCCCGCGTGGGATAGGGTTGCTCGCCAAATTCGACCTACCTAAGTACCCACGCGGAGGGTAGACCGGGCGATCGCACCTCGCCGCAGGTCGACTTCGGACACGGGCCACTTAAGCGACCCGTTCCGTACTATTCAGAATAACCGAGCGGTGTTATCGTCGACCTCGACGGTTCGATTAATTATCGGGCGTATTCAGCCCACTACCAACCCTTTACGTGAAGCAAGATGGGGATTCAATGGAGGAAAAGACGAAGCGAAGCGGGACACAGTTCAACAATAAAGCACATTTATTCGCGGCACACGGGAAGCACACATTCAATTCCACCAAATGCACACAAAAAAAAGAAAACACAATTCCATTTACAGAAAAAGCAAATATAAAAGTGAAAACACAGTGCAGAGCTAATACCGACTACCGAGCACACGGCAACACTTATACAATTCTACTTCACAGACGGCGCCGACAACACATACCCAAAACCAAGGAAAGAATACCCTCAAGAATGAGGCGGGCCTGAGGCCGAGACCGGGTCGCGCCTACCCGTCTGGTGATGAGACGCGGAGCGGCGATGGCGCCTCACTCCGCGGGCCTCGCGGACAGTGCCTGGCAGGGGTGGGGAAAGGGGCCACTTGGTCGCACTATCTCAGCGGGGGGGGGAACAGGAGGGGGTTGCTGATGCTCGGGGTATAGAGGATCTTTATTATCCCTGGTGTGCGTCTCCACCTCGGCCAGGTCGCGCTGCCGGCCTTCCTCGGGCGTGCAGCTCCCGGCACCGTCGCGAGCACCCCTTCGTCTGCCTTCGCCGCTGCCGCCTCTGGACTCTCCACCCTGGACTCTTCTTTGGGCTCTCCTCGTTCGACTCTCTTCGGCTTCTCCAGCTACTGCAGGCTTCGGGCTCCAGACTTCCACACTCTTCTCTCACTGACGAACACGGTCCTTTTATCCCCCCGTAGCTTCGCCTTTGACCCCCTCCCTTTGACCTTTCACCTCGCTCCCCATTGGCCCGAGAAAAGTGGGCGTGAAGGCTTTTGATCCACAAATTTGCATATATCGATCATCCTGGAGGCGGGGGCCAAATCGCCCTCGCTCACCGATTGGACGGCAAAAAGTGGGCGTGGTGTCGTTTTTGGATCCGTTTTGAAGCACAAAATCCGTGATTTTGTACACGCTGTTCGACGCGCGCTCTGCACGAATCCAACACTGGTACCCACAGCGGGGCAAGAACGGTGGCGCTGCTATGGTTGCGAGGTGTGACGGGAAGGTCGTGGCGGTTGTGGTGAAGCGGCGTTGTGGTTGGTGGTTGATGTTGTGGTTGTGGTGGTAATCATGGCGGTTGGTCCAAAATAAAGATAGTAAAAGAAAAACGGCTATCCTGAAGAGTCGCAGCTCGCATAAATGACATGTATTCCCACTAGACAACGGGTTCGGGCCTAACTACACATGCACTTACCGAGATACCTCACCTAAGGGACCTGACTGGTGGTTTGCGAATTTGGTAACCACAACACTACCCCCTTCCCTTTTTACAGACTCGTCCCGAGTCGTCAAATTTTCGTGTGCCATCATGTGTAGTTTTCCCCTAGTACATTTTACCTACGGATCCCTGAGTGCGACATTCATGGTATTCGTGTCCCCAAAATAAATAACCTGAGGGCTGCGTAACTATCTAAACAAACTCACTCACACGGACGACTTAAATAAAATTGCCGGCGCTAGACAGACATGCCGGGGGCGCACTCATATTTACAGTACATCTTAACCTTAACTTACAAATTTACACTAAACCATGGCCCAGGATCACTGAACTCTGCAAAAGAAAAGCAGTTAGCAGGGAGCCAGGCTGCCCACATGCAGTCTCTGGCTCAAAACAATGCAGGTGACAGGGAACGTGGCTGGCTGCTCACACGCAGTCCAAGGCCTTCCCTTTTGAACTGAACGCAGTGAACCACAACGGTGCATGGGCTGCACAAACGCAGTCTCCGTGCCAGCTCAAGTGGCACACGCAATGAGCACACGAATGGATGGATGAACACAAACACGGTGCACGGGCCGCCACTGCAGGCCCGTGTTGTAGCTGCCAACAGGGCAGTTCTCGCAGCTTGCAAACTGTTGCCTTGATCCTGGCGCACATGGAAATGAACAGGGGGGGGGGGGCAAAGCAAAAATCGAACGGGGCTGGTTAACAGGGGCAGTGGGCATGGCATGGCAAAGGCAGCAGGCAAACACAGCCCGCAGAAGAAGGCCGCTGCAGGCAAACATAGCGGGCAGATGAACTGGCCGGCACAGGCCTTGAAGAAAAACAGCCAGCAGATGAACTGGCCGCCACAGGCCTTGCAGCACAGCAGCTGCAGACGATCCAGCCGGCACAGGCCTTGCAGCACAGCAGCTGCAGACGAAGTTGGCCGGCCTCCGCCTTGAAGCAAAACACGGCCAGCCGATGAAGTTGGCCAGCTCTTGCCGTTCAGTGGAGGTTGGTGGAGGGAGTGCGGTGGTGCTGGCCACTTGGAAGGCGGGCTCGGACCTACCTACCTGTCTCCCTCCCAACCTATCGCCTTTGCCTGTCACTGTACATACCCACTCCCTTAATTTGTCAAACGCCAATTTAGCCCCAACTTATTTTTTTGTTGTTTTTATTTTTACTTCCCCTCTATAAATCGTCCCCTAACCCCCTTTATCGTCTTTGTTCGGCTAACCTATCCTGTCACCTAGCCTACTCCCAACCCCTACGTTCCTTCCCGGAGGGGAATAAGGGAGAGCTAACGTCCTGTGTCGAGGCCCAACTCAAGCTCAGAATGGCCTCCCCAGAGTTCGGCGATCTATAACCCAAAGTGGGTCCAGCGGCCCACAACGACAGCGAGGGGATGGATGGTGCGGAGGGGTACATCTCCTAATCTACCCTAACCATTTAACAGTTAAACTACCCCGGGGCTTTCAACAAGCGCCTCTCGCTTAAACTATTGGTTCTAACAACCCAGATTCCCGTCGCCTGTGTTGGTGTCCTCACATTTGGCCTCACCCCCCACTCCTTTCTCTCCGTGCCCTCACACGGTCTCCTGGCTGGGACACGTGGCTCCCTCCGGCAGGCACGACCCTCTGCCGAATCTCCCGCTATGGCACCCCCGGGCACTACACTGCCTCCGAGCCTACCAGCTCCCTAACACCGGGGAGTGCCCCCCATGGCACCTCCCCTGAACCGCACACGTGGCAGGCCGGCCTCCCGGGCCCCTTTCCGAGGGTCACCCGTGCCCACAACACTGCCCACGCGGCTAATGGCGCCCCGGGCCCCCGCACCAAGCAGGCGCACCCGTGCCCACTACTCTATCCCGGCCCCCCATGGGCCCATGGCCTACCGTGGCCGACTAGCCTGGTGCCCGGGGTACCCACTCAGCGATACTCACCTTTCGCAGCCACGCTCCCAAGCCCGTCAACAGGGCTCCTGCACCCCTCCAAATGGGTCTCGAGCCTACTTTCCCACCAACAGCAAAACGACCTCCATTTTTCAATTTGACTAACCCAGCTAACTCGATCTACACTGACCCCGGGGTCCCTTGGGCGGGAGTCACTCCTCCCCCCAATCACTCATCGCACCATGCATTCCCCATTCACTCCATACACACAGACCCGCTGGCCTCACTCACTCACCATGTACTCACCTCACAACCCACAACTCTTCAACACACTCACCGCTGAACTCTGCCATCCTCCTAACTACATCCCCTAACTAACTCGTGCTCCCACGTCGTCCCTTAAACTAGTAGCACGTTCCTTTTAACACTACGTAGCTAAACTACGTCCCCTCTACACATTCACAAGTCTGTCCATGTCCTCAATAAATCATTTTATTTCCCAACCTAAATCTGGCTACAATCCCTCTAACTAATCCATTCCACGGACTCCATGAGGACTTACCCCTGCCCCATGAAGTCGGTCTAACTAAGCTAACCCTTCCCCCTAACTAGTTTCCATCCTGTGCCCCGGGTAAGGGGGTCTTCCACCCCTTGCCCAGGAATCCTGTGCACCCGAAAGTGAGGCTTGCTGTTTTTTTTTTTTTTTTTTCATGCGCAGCACCTGCGCGGCAACTCAGAGCTCGCGCACTTTACACCTGCCCGTGACGTCATGCAGCTGCACGTGTTCCTCGTCCCTCCTTGGACGGTACCATCCGGCAGAGATACCCCTCCTGCCGGATTCCAACCACACGTGCAGCCATGACGTCACCGTGCGCATAAAAAAAACACAAGCCCCACGTCTCGAGGGGTTCCCCACGCGAACACATGTGCTTTGCCCGTTGGAGCTGAACACACACGATCGCGTGGAGAACCCGTCCGGTCCAAATCCGTTTACCTGCCTAAACTTTGTCCGTCCGCGGGATCGGCAAATCCACCGCGTGCGTTTCCGGACCGGGACTTCACTCTCGCAAGCGAGCACGTGGTGGTCTCGTGCGTTGCACAGCACGAACCGCGTGCTCACTGCTGGGTGAACCCGGCACGGTCCCCGAAACAGCTACAGCCGCTACTCGGCTTTCTCTCCTCTGTCGCCGTCTCCGTGTCCATTCCACACACGCATACCTGCGTGTTTCGACGCACACAGTCCACTCCATCACATTCACACCGGGAGATGCGGCTGCGTGCTCCCGCATGCCAACCGACATCTCCCTCACATACCGCTCTCTCACACACACGGTCTCCCTTGCACACAGCGACCTTGCACACGGCCGTTCACTCACGCACGGTGCCTCACCACTCACACAAACCATACTACTTACACACGCGGGGGCACTCACCCGCGGTGCCTCATCCACACACCGTGCCTCACTCATACACGCGGGGGCACTTAACCGCGGTGCCTCATCCACACACGCGGGGGCACTCAACCGCGGTGTCTCATCCATACTCCGTGCCTCACTCACACACGTGGGGGCACTCACCCGCGGTGCCTCACTCGCACTCCGTGCCTCATCCACACACACGGCCTCACTCACACACGGTGCCTCACCCACGCACGGCGTGCTGGGAAGCACGTACTCCGGCACCATCGCCACCACACCACTCACACACGGGGTCGCTTCCACACACGGGGGCGCACTCACGCCTTGCACCACACACACAGGGACAACCACACTGGGGATTCGTGTCCCCACAAGGGTCTCCGGGGCCTCTATACCCCCCAAGCTCTCCGTGCACCTGTCCACAGCACTCGTCCCCTCAACCTCGCAAAGCACGACCGAACTCACCTGGTCGTGACTCGCCTCAAGGGGGCATACTCCCTCCCCTCGTTCCTGGAGGAGGCCATCCCGCTGCTCGTACCGGGTCCCTACACGCTCCGCGAGCTCACCCCCATTATCCTCCACTACCTCCGTGTGTGTGTGTGCGTCACTTACCCCATCTTCATCGTGTAGTCTTCCCTCTATTTTTTCTGTCTCCCGTGTCTCTGCCAACTCTTCACCCTTTACCTCCCTTGTCTCAACTATTATTTCCGTTGTCGTCACCTCGTGTCTCGTCTCACACGTTTTGGTCTCCCCATTTAATTTTTCCCTTTCGGTCATCGTCACGACCCTCGCCCCAACACGTTCCACGGTAACATTTTTCACCCGCCTCCACCGCGGGCCTGTCAGCCGTTGCACCCCCACCCAGCTCGTTTGCTCCCACACGTGGAGTCGTCATTTTTATCTCCCCGGTCACGGCCTTCATGCCCGCCTGCAGGCTTCGGCCCATGTTCTGCGTCTCACCCCGTAGCTCTTTCATTTCCTCCTTCATGTTTGTTTCCATTCCGTTCATTTTTGTATCCATCTTTTCGTTTATTTGTTGTGTATTCGCATCCATCGTCGTTTTCACTTCATTTGTATTTGTATCCATCTTTTCGTTCATTTGTTCGTTCATGCCTTTCATTTCGTTTTTCATATTCGCTTCCATCTTTTCGATCATTTCCGCATTCATCTTTGCCAGCATGGTGAATAGCTGGGCCATGTCGGGTGCGCTTGGGTGAGCCGTTTCGGCAGGGATCGGGGAAGGGTTTTGGTGGAGAGGGGGGGGGAGGTGTCATACACCGCGGCCGCTGCCGCACCCACCTCGGGCCCTGGGTTCAGTTGGGCGAGTCCGTGTTCCTGCACAATCAACATTTCCTGCTCGGGGATTCCATCCTGGACCATGGATCCTACACATTCTACATCCATTTCTAATACCCCCGGCTCCCGCTCGCCTTGAGACGCCATCTTGCTTCTCGTGAAGGGTTAATTTGCTCGCTCGTAATTTGGAGGGAATCGGGGGTCGCTTCTCTCACCCCTGGACCGATTCCCGTGAATTTAGCCGGAGACAGGAGAGCCCGTTTTCCTGTTCTCCGATACCAGTGCCGCGAGGAGGCGCGATTTGTATCGCACGCGCACGACCTGACACCAGTGTTGCGGCCTCGCGCCCGCCGGCGTGCGGCGGCCCCGTAACTCGAACCGCGGCACGCCGCCCACCGGACGGACAATCCAGTCGTGACCCTCTCGGACTAACGCCGGGAACCAGTCACGGGTGGACCTTTCGGTCGCACCGCGATCGAGCCAATCAGCCCCGCGTGGGATAGGGTTGCTCGCCAAATTCCTACCCAGTACCCACGCGGAGGGTAGACCGGCGCATCGCACCGCGCAGGTTCGACCCGGACACGGGCCATAGCGACCCGTTCCGTACTATTCAGAATAACCGAGCGGTGTTATCGTCGACCTCGACGGTTCGATTAATTATCGGGCGTATTCAGCCCACTACCAACCCTTTACGTGAAGCAAGATGGGGATTCAATGGAGGAAAAGACGAAGCGAAGCGGGACACAGTTCAACAATAAAGCACATTTATTCGCGGCACACGGGAAGCACACATTCAATTCCACCAAATGCACACAAAAAAAAGAAAACACAATTCCATTTACACAAAAAGCAAATATAAAAGTGAAAACACAGTGCAGAGCTAATACCGACTACCGAGCACACGGCAACACTTATACAATTCTACTTCACAGACGGCGCCGACAACATACCCAAAACCAAGGAAGAATAGAATACCCTCAAGAATGAGGTCGCGCCACCCGTCTGAGGCCGAGACGCGGGTCGCGATGGCGGCCCGCGCGGAGCGTGCGATGGCCTTCGCGGGCCTCGCGGACAGTGCCTGGCAGGGGTGGAAAGGGGCCTCCCTTGGTCGCACTATCTCAGCGCGGGGGAAACAGGAGGGGTTGCTGATGCTCGGGGCATAGAGGATCTTTATTATCCCTGGTGTGCGTCTCCACCTCGGCCAGGTCGCGCTGCCGGCCTTCCTCGCGTGCAGCGTGCAGCTCCCGGCACCGTCGCGCGACACCCCCTCGTCTGCCGTCGCCTCTCCGCCTCTGGACTCTCCACCCTGGACTCTTCTTTGGGCTCTCCTCGTTCGACTCTCTTCAGCTTCTCCAGCTACTGCAGGCTTCGGGCCCCAGACTTCCACACTCGGCCTGACTGACGAACACGGTCCTTTTATCCCCCGTAGCTTCGCCTTTGACCCCTCCCTTTGACCTTCACCCCGCTCCCCATTGGCCCGAGAAAAAGTGGGCGTGAAGGCTTTTGATCCACAAATTTGCATATATCGATCATCCTGGAGGCGGGGCCAAATCGCCCTCGCTCACCGATTGGACGGCAAAAAGTGGGCGTGTGTCGTTTTTGATCCGTTTTTGAAGCACAAAATCCGGATTTTGTACGATTTTGGCGCACGCTGTTCGACGCGCGCTCTGCACGAATCCAACACTGGTACCCACAGCGGGGCAAGAACGGTGGCGCTGCTATGGTGTGCGGAAGGTCGACGGGCGGTTGTGGGTTGCGTCAGGGCGTTGGTGGTTGGTTGATGTTGTGGTTGTGGTGGTAATCATGGCGGTTGGTCCAAAATAAAGATAGTAAAAGAAAAACGGCTATCCTGAAGAGTCGCAGCTCGCATAAATGACATGTATTCCCACTAGACAACGGGTTCGGGCCTAACTACACATGCACTTACCGAGATACCTCACCTAAGGGACCTGACTGGTGGTTTGCGAATTTGGTAACCACAACAATATATATCCTGGTGTTGGCGCAGAGGTTCAGGCAGCGGCTTGGGATCCAAAAGGTCCTGAGTTCAAGCCCCGTTGGGCCACTGAATTAATACAACAGGGGGTTGCTTAGCCTGTCATCCTTCCGAGGTCGGCGAAGTGAGTACCAGTGTACTGGGCCGGTGTATACCCCGGTTAAAATAGGTGTACCATATCCCTGTGTCATAAGAGGTGACCAGGGTTGCGTCAGGAAGGGCATCCGGCATAAAACATGTGCCAAGTCACGATGCGGATCATACGGATGATCCGCTGTGGCGACCCCTAACGGGAGCAGGCGAAAGAAGAAGAAGAAGATATATATATATATATATATATATATATATATATATATATATATATATATATATATATATATATATATATATATATATATATTGAATACTGTAGTTATCTATGCTTCAAAAACTAACAAAAACTACTTAACCAAATCCACCCAAATTTTGCATGTCACTTAAGGGTACCCCAAGTATGCTTTCTGTTTGGGTAACATATTAGGAGGAGGCAGTTGAAGGTGGGGGGAAGACCGTAATTCTCTATGTAAATGTGTATTGGATAGTGCCACCCAGGGGTATCCAGGATTACAAGTTATCTTCTTTCGTAAAGAAAGCTTAAACTACTTGATTATATGAATTTTGGTGATGTTGAAATCTGAGTGATAATAATTCAAAGTTTTTGAAATGTTTAATTTCATTCATTTTAAGCGAACGTTCAAACCAAAGCATCCAACACTGATCTTTGCATCAAAGCAGAAGTGACTTTTGCTCGTGCCATATAGAGGCAGCAAGGATGGTTGATGAAGGTGATGAAGCAAGGATGGTTGATGTTGGCTGATATCCTGGCATACGGAAGATGAACTTGGGCAAATTACAGTGAATGGATCAGAATGTTTCTGAAGTAAAACATGCTGTCTTGATTAAATCCGTCAGCAAAGTGATGGGTAAAAATGCTGTGTGTGTGTGTGTATGTATATATATGTATATATGTATATATATATATATATATATGTATATATATATATATATATATGTATATATGTATATATATATATATATATATGTATATATATATATATATATATATATATATATACATATATAAAAGGCTTTTCGAGCTAAACAGTTGAATAGGCTCTGCCCATAAGGCATGAGCTCAGCAGAGCTGCCTCAAAGGAGCTTCTGCTCCACTCTGACGAGACAAAAAATCCCGAAACACATGTTCATGCATATTCCCCCGCCGGGATGAACTGGCCTCTAAAATTGAGAATGAAATTGTCTTCGCAGTATTGGCTGCAGTACAATCCGACTGAGATCTTTGGGACTGTAGCTCTGCTAAGCTCGTGTGTAATACATATATACAGTGCAGATAGAAAGTCTTCACTCCCTTTCAGAATTTTAACCTTTTGTTGCCTTATAGCCTCTAATTAAATTGCATTAAATCAGGTTTTTTCCACCTTTATTTACACATCGTAACCTGCAACTTCTAAGTGAAAAACAAATTCTACAAATTCCAGAATATTAATTAAAAATACAAAATTAGAATATCCTGGTTGGATAAGTGTCCACCCCCGAGTTAATACTTGGTGAAAGCACCTTTGACAGCAGTTAGAGCTGTCAGTCTGGGATAAGTCTCTACCAACTTTGCAGTCCTTCATTGGGCAATATTTGGCAATTCTTCTGTACAAAACTGTTCAAGCTCAGTCAAGTTGTGTGGGGAGCATAGATGGACAGCGATCTTCAAGTCATGACACAGATTTTTGATTGGACTTTGGTTGGGGCTCTGATTAGGCCATTCAAGGACATTTATCTATTTGTTCCTTAGCCACTTCAGTGTAGCTTTGGTTGTGTGCCTCTGGTCGTTGTCATGCTGAAAGGAGAACTTCCGTCCCAATTTCAGCTTTCTTGCAGAGGGCAGCAGGTTTTCCTCTGGGATTTTTCTGTATTTTGCTCCATCCATTTTCCCTTCTGTCCTGACAATTGCCCCAGTCCTTGCTTACGAGAAACATCCCCATAACATGATGCTGCCACCACCATGCTTCACAGTAAGGATGGTGTTTGTTGAGTGAAGTGCTGTGTTCAGTTTACACCAAACATAACATTTTGCATTAAGGCAAAAAATTCCATGTTGGTTTTGTCAGACCACAAAACCTTTTGCCACATGGCTTCAGAATCTCTGGAATGGTTTTTTGCATACCTCAAATAGGACTCAAGGTAGGCTTTTTTGAGTAACGGCTTCCTTCTTGCCATCCCACCGTACAGACCACACTTGTGGAGTGCTTGGGATATTGTTGTCACTTGCACACAGTAACCAGTCTTTGCCATAAAGGCATGTAGCTCTTTCAAAGTTGCCATTGGCCTCTTGGTGGCCTCTCTGATCAGTCTCCTGCTTGCCTGGTCATCCTGTTTGGAGGGAAGGCCTGATCTCGGCAGGGTCTTGGTGATACCATCCGCCTTCCACTTCTGAATGATTTTCTTGACTGTTCCAAGGGTTATTCAAGGCCATTGAAATATTTTTATACCCATCCCCTGATCTGTGCCTGTCCACAACTTTATCCCAGAGGTGTTTTGAAAGCTCCTTGGGGGCTCATGGTTGAGTCTTTGCTGTGAAATGCACTCTGCAGCAGAGGAAACCTACATGAACAGTTAATTTTATTCTGAAATTATCAGAATCAATACAATTTAACACATGTGGAGGCCAATTATCTTGGTGTGTGATCTTGAAGGTGATTGGTTAACACTTGATTTAATTTAAAATTGCTATTATAAGTGGGGTGGACACTTATCCAACCATGATATTCTACTTTTGTATTTGTAATTAATTTTCTGAAATTTGTTGAATTTGCTTTTCACTTTGAAGTTGTGGGTTAAGATGTGTAAATAAAGGTGGAAAAGGTGTGATTTAATGCAATTTAATTACAGTCTAAAAAGCAACAAAAGGTGAAAATTTGGAAACGGGTTTAGACTTTCTATAGGTACTGTAAATGTAATTATACGCACATAAATACTGTATATATACATTATACATATATACACACATTATATTGAATATGATATAACATACAAATAGTGCAGGATTAACCTTGAAATATTCCGATAGCTCAGAGTTTAGTTTGAGATTGCCCTTACTCCAGCTTGGGATACAATAAGAATGAATTCCAATGATATAAAGATTGCACAGATGCCATGCTCCATATGTTATGCAATGCATATTAATGTACAGTTCTTTTCATAAGCCATTGGTAGCTACTATTAGCCATTCAGGGAGCATGTGGTTTCCCCTAGTTTATGCCACTTATTATAATGACATTCACAAAGCCGATGGGGTCCAAACTTATTATTTCTAATGATATCATGAGGGACACAAATAAAGCACAGTGCTTCTGGCTTGTATCTCTCAAACAATTGTCCTACATTATATTAAAGGTCACAGTGTGCACATAACAGTTGTGAGGATGTTAATGCCACAAGGGAAGTGCAAAATGACTTTCATTCTGCATGTCGATGAGAGGCATTTCACACCCAATCTCATAAGGGAGTTTGGATCTATGTTGAAATCCCAGCTTGATTCCAGTGGGTGTTAAGTAATTCGCAAAGATATTCGAAATATGGGATTCTTAGTCATGTGATATAAATCATTGTTTCTTGAGACATTTTCAATTCGTCAATGTCCCTTTCAAAAAGATAGGTCCATTGTATTCTGATACTGTAGCGAATTTCTTATTCTTATTACCTCCGCCATCACAGGTGAAGGAGGTTATGTTTTCACCCCTCTGTGTGTTTGTTACTTGCAAATTTTGTTATTCTGTATGTCTGTCTGTCTGTTTGTCTGTCTGTTTGTCACCTACAGGTCACAATTTTTAACCAATCTTCACGAAACCACCACATTTTAGAGTTTCTCATAAGGATGAAGTGTATTGTTTTTGAGGTTAAACGGTCAAAAGGTCAACATGGGCTAAAGGTTAACAACTGAGGCGGTATTTCTAAAATCCTCATTTTTAATCCGATTGACTTGAAATTTGAAGAGGATTTATATTTCAGGTCACTGAATTCAACTCGACAATTATTTTTGAGGTCAACATCGACCAAAAGGTCAACATACGCCAAAGGTCAACAACTTAGGTGAGATTTCTAAAATCCTCAATTTCCATCTCATTGACTTGAAATTTGAAGAGGATTTGCATCTCATTTCACTGAATTCAACCACCAATTATTTTCGAGGTCAACATAGGCCAAAAGGTCAACGTATTCCCATGGTCAACAGCAAAGGTTGTTTTTCTAAAATCCTCAATTTTCATCCAATTGACTTGAAATTTGAAGAAGAGTTGCAGTTTGGTCATTGAAATCAATCACCAATTATTTTGAGGCCAAATTTGTTTTATGGATTTTGCAAGTGTCTTGCTCTGCACGATGTCTTCTTGTTTGTTTGTGTGCAGGATATCTCACAAAGTTGGACGGATTCGGATGAAAGTTTGTGGACAGGTTGAGCCATGTGCAAAGGATGAACTGATAAGATTTTGGTGAAGATCTGGATCCGGATCCGGCTACTCAAATTTTTCAGCGTTTCTTCACCATTGAGATTAGGGCTAAACCGATATATAACACGATATTTCAAAAAGTTGTGGACGGATTTGGGCGAAACCTGGTGGACAGGTTGGGTGTTTTGCAAGGATGAATTTATTCAATTTTGGTGAAGATCCAAACCGGGATCTGTATACGAGAATTATCTAATTTTTAAAGTGATTCTTCACCATTGAGAAATAGGGCCAAAACGATCTATAGAATGATATTTCAAAAATGTATTGGGCCCAATATGTTCTCGTGTGTCAGGCATTGTATGACGGAGGTATGCGCTCTATGGAGTGCCCTTCTTGTTCTTATCTTTGGGTTATGATGTTGGGTGGGGGTGGGGGTATCTGAAAGTTGTGCCTTGATAAATCCTGAAATCCCACAACCAGGTGCTGCATAGACATGAATCATGCATCAACTTCCAGGCAATTTTCTGCCATTATCTGCAGGTACCAGCTGAACCTGTTCTCACGAATGTGTCTGGACCGCCAATACTTGGCCATCGATGGCATGCCACAGCAGCTGGATGTTCAGCTTGTGCAGCGTTGTGCTGAGGATGACCATCTGCCATTTGAGTTACGTGCTGCCTTCTGCAGTCTTCTACTGCACCGTCATGTTGATCGGGATCCACAAGAGCCCGTCTCACCTTTGCGCTTTGCTCGTCTTTGGGCTGAGATTCCCTCGGTCATTTCTGTCAACGAGTAAGGAGAGATGTGTTCATTTTTCTGTGTGCTGCTACCTTGTGGGATTGAAGGGAATAATGGTTGGATGAATATCGATGGGCAATTTAAAAGACTTACAAAAAAGAGAACAAGCTGGAATTTGGTTGAACCACTGAGGGTGGGAAAAGATGATTAGCAGTAAACACTGTAATTTATGAAGTTTTATCTGATCCCTGGCTCCACCACAGTTAGATCTGTGGCTCATAATTGGCAAAAGGTCTTACTTATTCTCCCCAGTCAATAACAATTGTGCAGCTGAGTTATGCAACCACATCTTGGAAAATAATTTGTAGAGACAGCTCGGCCCCACACACGATAGCTCTGCCAAAGGTAGAGAGAGAGCTGTTTTAATAAATCACCTCCTGCAAATTAGGTGATTCTACCTTTGCTTAAAGCACTGGTACTGTTTCTGTCACAAGACCTCATCAGGCTCTCAAAATCAAACTTTACTGATATGGGAAAATCTTTCCATGCCTAAATATGTCATGACTTGAATTGATATGGACATTACTCCATTTGTTATCCCCCGTTGGACATGGTCCAAAACGGGGGCTTATGGATTGGGTCTCGTCCGTCCATCCGTCTGTCTGCAGCCACATCTCTGACAAACTTGGTCAAACTTGGCACAAAGATAATACATGATGGTATACATACGCATATCATTTTGTTTCGCGATTCGACCAAAGATGGCCAACTGGTGGCCATTTTGATACTTAAACGTGTCCCCAAACATTTATTGGTTAGGCATGGTCTGATTTTGTTCAAACTTGGCACAAGCACAGTACATGATGGTATACACAAGCTCCTCACTTTATTTTACGATCTGGTCAAAGATGGCTGACTGGGAGACTGGCAGCCATTTTAGTTGTAAAAATCACCTATTATTGAACACATCGTCAACCATTTCTCAGACATGGATGTACTGATCTTGTTCAACTTTGGCACACAGATAATGAATGACGGCTTAAGGCCCGGTCACACCTTGACGTTTTAGCCAGCGATGGCAACGTATTAAAATGTATGTAAAACGCTGGCTTACGTTGAACTTTTGATGTTTTTTTTTAAAGATTCGGACGTATTCATAGCGACTTGGTCTTATGTATAACGCATTGGTAATGGACACAGAACGTTTCGTTGTGTTATAGATAACTTATACCAACGAATGCTGAACCTGTTGTCGGCCTACACAACCGATGCCCAACGATAGTCTAACTCAGGCATAGCGCGTTGCATGCATCGCCGACGATGTCGTGACGTCGCCTATTAAAAGGCTGACGCACAACGATTCGAATCATAACTTCCGTAGAAATGGAAGTGACAACATCGCGGTCACACCTTGGCGATCTTGCCAGCGTATGCCGACCTAAGAAAAATGTGTCTAAAACGTTGGGGCACGTCAAAATTTTACGTCAAAATTCAAAATTTTACGACGTACTCGGCGTATGACACACGTTCCGCATGTGATGGGGATAAGTTTTACACACGATATGCGGACGCTTACACACGTCCACAAACGCTACTTATAAGCTACTCATAAGTCGAAACACATCGCGGTAATGTCTTTTTTACGCGAAACTTATTTCTAACTTATGTTTGACGTGCTTTGAACCAATTCTTTACGTAGTCCCAACACACGTCGACGTATGTAGACGTATTCCAATGACGTCTTCCGGTCGACAAAAAAAAATAAATTAACTTGTTTCTAGCTTACAACTGCCATATAAAGACGTGTTCCCAGCGGTTTTGGGAATTGGTATATAAAAATGCTGCTCATAAAAGGGAACCCAACAGTGTTTTCGAGTCCTTTTTGAGTCGATGTCCATGTCAGCAGTAACAGTATCAGTATTAGTATTAGTAGTAGTTTGTTCATGTTGGCAGTAGTAGGTGAGTGTGAGGGGTAGGGTGTGGGTTATGATGGATCGTCCTTGCGTCCACGTGTCCACAGGTAGGAGACATCTTTTCACCATTGTTCGAAGTTCTTCGCGGCTAATTTTTTATGGGGCTTTTTCAACAATGAGCTATAGCTTGTTTTTACGATTTAGGTCTATTCATAACGGGTTGGACAAATGCACAATGAAATAATAATGTGCATAGAGCGCTTTGATTACTTATAGATACGATATACCAACGAATAATTATCATGAAGCCGGCGTTCACAAACTATGCCCAACGATAGCCTAACTTATCCATATCGTGCGGCAGTTTATCTTTGCCAGTGACATGGGGTTTGCTATTCATAGGCTGCCACTCAACGATTTAAATGGCTGCATCTCCACTATTGAAAGTAGACGCTTGTTCTCAACAATTGGATTTTTTTTACACTCAACGACTTTTAAACGGTACCACTCAGCTATTTTCATTGTTTACAATGAACGATTTAAATTGCTGTCACTCGCCTTTGTTTTTTGACGCTGGCGCTCGGAAATTTTAATCGTTTCTATTGAACGTGCTAAATCGCTCAAACTCCACTATTGAAAGTAGACGCTTGCGCTCAACAATTGGATTTTTTTTACACTCAACGACATTTAAACGGTACCACTCAGCTATTTTCATTGTTTACAATGAACGATTTAAATTGCTGTCACTCGCCTTTGTTTTTTGACGCTGGGGTTTTGAAATTTGAAGCGTTTCTTCTGAACGTGTTAAAACGCTCAAACTCGACTATTTTAAATAGACGCTGCCGATGGACAATTGGAATCATAGCCAAGCTAGACATCGAAGTGTGAACATCCTCGTCATGCCGAAGAAAAGTTTGAAGAATGCTGCAAATAAGTGTCCTGGCCGTGGCCGTGGACGCTGACGCAAGGACGATCCATTATACCGACGTCTTTCAGCCTATGAGTAACTTAAAAGTAACGTCTGTCGATGTGTGGCAACGATCGCGTAACGTGCCAACAACACGTTAATCATAGGTTAGAAATAAGTTTCGGGTACGCTAAACATTACCTCGGCATGTCTCAACTTATGATTAACTTACAAGTAGCATGTGTTGACGTCTGTCAACGATCGCAGACCGTGCATACAACTTGTGGCCAGCGTAGCGGAACGTGTGAGTCATACGCCGGCATACGTCGTGAAATTTCAAGCATGAAAAAATTTGAGGACAACCAAAAAGTACAACGTTTAAAACCAGCGTACAATGACGTCTGGCAGTGTTTTTCAGCGTGCTCTCAATGTTATCTAAACTTCCCCATAACGTATTCAACGTGTGCCAGCGTTTTAGAAAAAAAATTCAAAAATCGGCATACATTGGCTAAAACGTCAAGGTGTGACCGGGCCTTTACAGAAGCATGTCATTTATTTTTGAGATCAGATCCAAGATGGCTGGCTGGTGGTCATTTTGTTATTTAAACGTGTCCCCAACCATTTATTGGACATGCATGGTCCAATTCTGTTTAAACTTGTCACAAGCACATTTCATGATGGCATACACATGTGCCTCACTTTATTTTGTGATCTGATCAAAGATGGCCGACTGGTAGACTGGTGGGCATTTTAGTTGTAAATATATATGGGTTACCCCTTTAACTCCATACAGCAAAATTACGAAAACCATGGGGGCTATGACATTTTATGTCTTTTTCTCCTTGTTCTCATTAACTTACAGGAACAGTGAAAAATAAATATTTCAACAGGAAATGTGCCTTTGGGCAGGAACAAAAACTAACAAAAATAAAATCGTCATTTAACTTGTAATTCTTGCTGTGGCCTGTTCACAGTGGATGTGTTATATTGACGATTTTGCTGCTGGTTTTGTTGAAGGTTATTGTTGAGCTGGGTATAAATTGGGAGCAGGATGGCTGGCTTCGTGCCATTGTGATGTTAATTTGAATGGCATTTACAATACTCTATCAGTTAGTAGGGTCATATCCAGGAGTCCCGTGACCATGGAGAGCATAAGTTCGTTTGAGGATGGATTTTGGTACTTTGGGGTATTTAGAAAAAAATGAGCTTCTATTCCCCTCCCAAAAGTGTGGGCTTACTCGACCAGAGGGCAAAATCCTAAATGGCCGCTGGCGGCCATCTTGGAAATTACACAATTACATAACTCTTGAGTAAAATAATTTACAGACATGAAATAAGTGTCGTTTTTTTTACTAAATTAATGACGGGATCCATTCCAGTGGTTATTCTTTCATTTCGTGGTTATCTTCAATCTGAAATCCAAGATGGCTGCCAACAGCCATATTGAATATATGAATATTTCACATCTTCCAGACCAGTTAAGGTAGGAAGACGATTAAGGTATTGTTTTCAAGTAATTATATGGTGCGAAATTCATTCCAGGTGTAACTTGTCGACTTGGAGGTCATCTTCAAGATGAAATGCAAAATGGCCGCCAGTGGCCATCTTGGAAATTTTTCAAAAATACATAAATCTTGAGTAAATTAACATGCAGGCATGAATTATGAAGTGTCTTTTTGACTACAAATTAATTCCAGGTGTTACTTGCCCATTTTGAGGTCATCTTCAGACCTGAAAATATGATCTAGGTTGTTTCTAACTCATTTTTATGGTCATTTTTGCAGCTCATTCATCATTCAGCTCACGCCTTTCATCATTAATCTTATTGTTGGTGATGTACTTGAGCCAGCAGCAATGATGGTATCGTATCTCAGCTGCAAATGGGTTAGGTGTGGCGTCAATCAATTTGAGAATGCGATCTCTCATGTCCATGTCATCTAGTAACACTGTATGCTGTTTAAACATGTTCCAAGCCTTTTTCTTGATTTTGAAGATACAAAGTATTTAATTTCCATCCAGGATGCTTTTTGTCTTCTGGACGCATGCACCAGACACATAAGTTTTTATCATGTAGATGCCCTATACTCGAACGTAGATGTTTCGGTGAAGGAGCTGGAAGGGGATCAGCTGCAGATTTCGGGATTTCGGACGCAGACGTAGATTCACTGCACACACAAGAAAAAAACAACAAGGTATTGAGTTCATGTGTGGTGGTACCAACTAGCAAACACAAGATCAATTGAGGAAATCCAAACCCAATAAAACAGCAGGGTTGATCAAAGAGGCAAATGCAGACACAACAAATGAAATTCAATTGTCAAAATTTTGCACCTCCAATTATGCATAAAAATGTGCAAGTGTAAAGAAAACATGAAACCAACAAACTCGATGAAATAAAATAGTGAGCTGGAACAAGTGTAAACAAATATGCAGCAACTGTTCTCCAAGCACAAATAGCAGAAAAGGTCAGGGCAAAACAAGGCCAGCGCAGTATTTAAAGACTGCCTGTAGAACTGCAACTGTAGGGGTTACCTGCTTTGTTCACTATGTGCAGATTATTGCTTTTCAGCTTGCTGGAGCTTTCTCTTGCTTGAAATAGACAGGTAACATTCCTTGTGCATGGAAAGACCTTTGTGTCCCTTTTCCCTGTTGACACTCTCATACACCATGCCAAACCTATCTAGCCCCCTCCAATTAGCTGCTTTTTCACGCAAGCTTTGCCACTTTCCACTGGAAATCCCATCAAGTGAGTCTTCCTGATCAATATCATCACCACATTGCAACACACATTGAGGAGGGGTGTTGCTACTTCTGCTACTGGTTTATTCTTCAGACATGTTGGTCTAAACTCAGTTAATTCTGTTACTCAACAGTTGGGATGTGATGTGATGACTGATCAGTTGTCGTGGCAGTTGGTGGTCTTTTGCTAGCAGAAATCCAATGATCCTGTGACAAAATAAACAGCATAATTACTATGATAGTAAAAAGCTACAAAATTTCAGAAGGTGGGACATATTCAAATATTCAATATGGCTGTTGGCAGCCATCTTGAATTTCATGTTAAAGATTACCGCAAAATGAGAAAATATCCACTGAAATGGAATCCTAGTCATTAAATTAGTAAAAAATGACACTTATTTAATGTCTGTAAGTTATTTTACTCAAAAGTTATGTAATTGTGTAATTTCCAAGATGGCCGCCAGTGTCCATTTTGAATATTGCCCTCTGGTGGAGTGAGCCCACAC
>NC_140970.1:25162377-25214877 GCF_056783735.1 Eptatretus burgeri | reverse complement strand
TTTGAGGGGATTTTCTTAAAAACTGTGCCACAGGGGATGAGGTACAAAACCGAGTTCCACAATGGGTGAATTTTGTATCCCACCACTATGAAGCCACGAGGTTCGGCGGTGGGAGTTTCCTTTGACTCCTGCATCATTTTAGGTTTTCGATAACGTTTAGCCGCAGTTTCAGGAATGATTAAGCCTCCCCCTAGACCTTGAGCATAGTGGAAGGCATATTGCTGTTGTGGGGTTTGTGTCTACAATTAGCACCCCCAATTTTTAATGGCACCACCGAGTTTCTTAGACTCCGAGGAGTACCAAACCGCCACTTAAAAGAAAAAAATTCTTCCTGCACTCCCAACACACTCAATTTCCAAGCTGTTTCATTTTCTGAACTGTATCTCAGAGCTGACTGGGACTTTCGGAATGAAATTTTGCATCAACAATGGAATTGGAAAGTACGCAGGGTTAACATAATTTATTTGAACCTTAACATATTTTTAAGGAACCTAATTATAGACATTTTAACATTTTTTTACCATAACTTGATGAAAGTTTGTCCGATCGGAACGAAATTGCCCTCTATAGAGAGCCTTGAGCAACTTGCATTTACACTTAATTTATATCACACCCTTCTGATTTAAAGGTCAAGGTCGTACACACATTGGAGCATTAAACCACCATTTAGGTTTTTCTCCCTTTTTCTGACAATGTCCGAGGACTTTCGGAATGAAATTTTGCCTCAATAACGGGAAGAAATGGACTCTGATCTCGATTTAATAGCATGTGCCGTTAAAACTTGACTATGCAGATTTGATGTAATTTTTATTTGACCTTGATCTAATTTTAAGGCCTTGATCTAATTATAGCCATTTTAACATTTTTCACCATAACTCGACTAAAGTTTGTCCAATCAGAACAACATTTTCTTCCCTAGATAGCCTAGAACAAGGTGCATATAATTATGCTTTTACATCATACCCCTCTGAGTTAAAGGTGAAGGTCAAATGGTGGTCTGAAAAAAATGCGTTTTTTGTCATCGCTCAATTTTGCCAATGTGGAATCTCAAAGACAACTTGGCCTTCAAAGATGTTCTTGCATCCTAATAGTGGACTTGCAATGAAGTTCTATACCTGATATTTGATTAGTGTCATTGATATACTTTTTTCTGATTGTGACCGAATTAACAAAAAACACGTGTTTGATCATAACCTGAATAATTTTCCTCTGATTTTAATGATGTTGAGTTTTATTGGATAGATTGTCGATGGGGACGCATTTTCTTTTTTTACACTCGATCCATAAATGTTGAAGGTCAATGTCACATGGTGGTCTGAAAAAAAATGGTGATAATTGGATTACGGGCCAAGGGTCGGTCACGGGCGATTGCCAAGAATAAGCCTCCCCCAGTCGGGGGAGGCTTATCATTTGTGATCGCTTTGTGATCGCAGATATCGAGTGGTGTTTCCAACTGTTTTGACTTGACAAAGGATTAAACTGGTAAAGGTCTGAATACATATGATGTGAAGTCTTTACCAGCAACTTAACTAAACAGACTGTGCAGGCAATATAGAGAGTAAATACAAAATATGGGAAGATAGCGTGTATCAGAGTTACTTAATTTACTGTATCTGAGGTCCTCTCTCGAGGGCCTCAATAATAAAATATATTTACTATATCAGAGGCTTTCCATTAGTACAACAGGTGTCAAAGGAAAATAAACTACCAAGTCTGCCACATATAGGAAATGTCAACTTTACTAGACTCAGTGGTGTAATGGTTAGAGCGTCCACTCCAGATTTGGGAGGTTGGCGGTTCAACCCCTGGTTGAGTCAGACCAAATATTTTTAAAATGGTCCGTGCTGCTTCCTTGCTCGACGCTCAGCATTTAAAAATATAAGCGCTTGGATATTCCCCATCGGTTGGCATCCATGGGGAGGAGGAAATTCCCCCTTAGGAAATGCCCTGCTGAGTGTGACGAGAAAAGTGGTGCCTTTGTTGTGGGCTTGCTGGAACCATAGTGCCCTGGGAAGTGACGGCACTTCCCCCAAGTTCAGTGGCTGTGCTTGTCTCATCTCACAGTCCTGTGTTGTGTCTCTTGTGTTCATCTGTATGTCCATGTGTGTGGCAGCTCCACTATGAGATCCTGAATTTAAAAAACACAGATTGAAGACTTCTGGAAAATAACTCCCAGTTAATTTGCTTCCCTCAAAGAGTGAACCATTGATCCATTTGCCATCACGTGCTATTTTCTCTTTAATTTGTTCCATTTCCTCTTTAGTTCGTGCCATTTTTTCTCATTCGTGCCATTTCCTCTTTTTCTGGGGTGATCTTTTTCTGATTGTCCACACACTCCTGTTGGTAGTGTCTCGTCTTTCCATGTCTCAATGTGGTCATTATCAGTTGTTTGCCACAGTGTTTGAATAATTTTCAATGTCTGACTGAGGGAGGATTTTTTTGCCCGAAAAAATTCTGGGGTTTGGATTTTTTTTTCTCAGGTATTTTTTGCCCAGCCTTCATTGATTTTTCTGTCACCTTGGAGTTGTGTCTCTTTGGTTGGGGAAAATGCTTGTCACATAATCTGGACTTCGGGGATTGATGAGTTCGAACCCCTGATAAAATAATACGGTACATGCCTGAGAAAACATAACCTCGACTTCTGAAATTTGCCTGCAGCGTTTTCATTAACACTACTTGCAGCTGTAACCAACGGCCGATGATCTACATGCATTGACTCACCATCTACCTTAACAGAAGACTTGTGACTTATGGTGACAACTTGGTCTTTATTCTGAAAAGTAAGTTCAATGACATTGTAACCACTCATTGACTCAATATTTTTTCCCAACTTTTCAGAATTTACAGTTTCATCAGCTGTAAACAACAGAGGTAATGTTTCGCAGGGACCTATCTGAGATAAATGGATTTCTGTCCTGGAGGAACCGACAAAGTTGCATATACTGTCTTTGTCATCTCGTTTCTGTCTTGCTTCTGACATGTCCTTGTGGTAATCACTTGGTACAGTCTGTGTGAGTTCCTGCATGGCACTGTTTACATCAGAACAAGCTGGCATTCATAGCAGTCACTGTACACACCGAGACTCACTCATTCCTCAGCTATGGGTAAGTTCTGATGTTTTCATATTTCTCATGAATACCTGCTCAATAACTAGGTCTGATGATAATCCAACCCAGTAATGGTCAATCTGATAAATAACATGGTAGCCTGAATTGAACACAGCAGTAACGTCTGGTTTGTGTATTTCAAGTGGAATCATTTGCTGTAAATAAATACACAGATTTAGTGTACAGATTCTGTTAAGCAGCAGAAATAATATGGGAGCATGTCTTTGAGAGACTGTGACTTTGAAGACGTGACTTTGAAGACTTTGAAGACTGTGACAAATACACAGATTTGAAGAGAGACTTTGAAGACACCAGTTCACCATCCTCTCTGCCTTGATGAACTGGTGAAGTGAATCAATAATCTATATGTGTTGTATTCACATAAAAATGAAGACCAATTACTGCACCGTAGTACCAAGAAGGAAGCCAGACATAACAACACACACACCGTTTTTTTCAAATAAAACTGTTCCTCACAATTCTATCACACACAAAAACAAACAAACACTCAAAAAATAAGAAACAAACAAACCACACACACTTTCCCGACCACATACACTGCTGGTCAAAAGTTTTAGAACACCCACATTTTTCCAGTTTTTACTGAAATTTAAGCAGTTTAATGTTTCAATGTACTTTGAAATTAAAGCATAGAACAAATAAACAACTGCAGATAAAAAAGAAATCATGGAATCGTTTTGTTGAACAGAATTTAATCAAAATTTTTGACTCTTCAAAGTAGCCACCTTTTGCAGAAAAAAAACAGCCGAACATACTCGTGACATTCTTTCTGCAATGGAAATCAAATATTGTTTGGAAAGTTCTTCCCAACACTGTTGCAGAAGTTCTCACAAATGTGTTGCACTTGTCGGTTGCTTTGCTTTCACCCTTCTGTCCAGTTCATCCCAAACCAGCTCGATGGGGTTTAAGTCTGGAGACTGTGTTGGCCATTCCATGATTTGAAGCCTACCGTCTTGTTCTTTTCTTCGAAGGTAGTTCTGACATAGCCTGGAGGTATGTTTTGGGTCGTTATCTTGCTGTAGGATGAACCCATGACCAACTCGGCATAGACCAGAGGGTATTGCATGGCACTGCAAAATGCTGTGGTCGCCCTTTTGGTTCAGGGTGCCAGTCACTCTGTGTAAGTCATGGACTCTGGATCCAGCAAAAGAGCCCAAGTTCATCACGCTTCCTCCTCCATGTTTGACAGTTGGTGTCACACACTGAAGAACCATCCTTTTGCCAAGTCGACGGCGTACAAAAACTCTGCATGATGAACCGAAGATTTCAAATTTGAATTCATCGGTCCATAAGACCTTCTTCCAGTTTTCAGTCATCCACTGGCCGTGGTTCATGGCCCAGGCAAGCCTCTTTTTCTTATTTTGCCATCTTAGCAATGGCTTTCTTACTGCCACTCGACCTGTCAAACCTGCAGCTCGAAGTCTTCTCTTCACAGTTGAAACTGAGACATCCTTACTTCGATCAGTGTTAAGCTGTGCTTGAAGCTGCTGTCCTGTGAGCCGCCAATCACGCAAGCTGTTGACTTCAGCAACTTGTCTTCTGATTGTGTTGTGGCTTTGGATCTGCCAGACCTCTTCCTGTCAGAGTTTCCTCCAGTTTCCAACTGCCTTTTGATGGTGTATGAAACTGTACTCACCAACACCTTGGCTTGCTTTGCAATTTCTCCAAAGGAAAGACCTACACTTTTAAGGGTTATAATGGTCTGTCTGTCTTCCTTTGTTAATTGTCTTTTTCTCACCATTATGATAGCAATATACTACTTCCTGCAGTGCAATATTGTCCAAATAATGCTTCAGAGTGCGCAGCAACACAGTCTGTTCCAACAATGCTTTGATACAGACAGAGGCTTTGTAACTAATCAGCAAAAGTTGAGACACCTGAAGGAGTTGTTTGCATCAACTTTCAAGGCTTAATTTATTTCCATTGCTGCAGAACAGCTGCAGTTGCTAACCAATTACTTGTTCCCTGAAAAGGGCCTTTTTTATCAACTCTGAAATTTGCATTATTTTTCATTTTTTGGTAACCTAAACTTTTTTTTAACCTCTGGCAGTTTACCGCTTATCTTGGTACCATTTCACATTATTCACTGGACTTTAACTGCTTAAATTTCAGTAAAAACTGGAAAAATGGGGATGTTCTAAAACTTCATACCGGTAGTGTATATAAACACTCAAACACAGACATATTATGTACTGGTAAGTACTTACAAATGCAAAAGTTGCTGGCGGACCTTGAGCGCCATGCATAAATATGGGGAAGGGGGACATATCTCAGACAGAGCAAGGGAGGCCAGGCTGGAGAGGAGACGGTGGAAGACAGAAAGACCACTGACCTGCCTGCGGTGAGATTGAGAGACCCAAAGACTCAGCGTCATCGTGGGAGATACCAATTTTCCTTAATCCCTTGGTTTCCACAGCGGAAGCCGAGGAAGATGAGAGGCGGGAGCAGCAGCCCAGAGGGGATCAGGCTGCCGATGAAAGCTTTGTATGTGGTCCAGAGCTCAGGTGTGCCAAGGAAGGACTTTGCACGACGGATGATGCCCAGTCGGCGACTGGCTTTGGAGGCAAGCTTGGAAATGTGGCTTTCCCAGGAAAGTTCATGGCAGACAGTGAGACCCAGAAGCTTAAATGACAACTTTCTAAAGAAGATTGCTGAGAAAGTAGATTGGGGGAGTGAGGGGGGGGGGGTTCCTGACGGTCCTTTCGGAGAGACATTGTGAGAGTGTGAGATTTGTCAGGATTGAAAGACATGTTGCACATGTTGAACCAGCTTGTGATTTTATTCAGATCTGCAGAGAGTGAAGAGGCTGCTGCTTGCCAATCTGAGGGATGACAGAGGGAGTCATCAGCAAAGACATGAAGATTTTCCAGTCATAGAGATCAATGATGAAAACCAGAAAAAAGAACAGGGACCAGAATACTGCTTTGAGGAACTCCAGCCTGGACAGGAAGAGGGGATGAGAGAAATCCTTTAAGGGTCATACGTTGGCTGTGACGGGAGAGGAAGATTGCGAGCAATCAGTGGAGATGTCCTTGGATACCACAGGAAGAGAGTTTGGTGAGCAGGGCAGGGTGCCAGACCGCATCAAAAGCAAGCGATATGTCTTGGGAGATGGCTGTGTTCTCATTTCTGGCATTGAGGATCTCCATCCATTGTTGGGAGAGCAGAAGCAGCATATCCAGGGTCGAGTGACCTGTTCTGAATCCAAATTGATGAACGGAAAAGAAGCCATTGGAGAATAGGAAGGATCTAATGTCTGAAGCGATGATGGATTCCGTAACCTTGCTGATTATTGGGAGAAGGCTGATTGGTCTGTACTTTTAGGGAACTGTTTTGGCACCTTTTCATGCAGAGCGGTAATATTTGCTGATTTCCAAGTTGATGGCAGATGACCTTGAGCAAATGAGAGAGTGACCAAGAGCAGCAGAGCACGTTTTTAGGACATGTGGGCTGATGCTGTCTGGACCAGTTGCAGAATCAGAGTCGAGGTTTGACAGCAAGCTCTCCACCTTGTCAGGAGAAAAGGACACAGAGTTCAGGAACAGCTGGGTGTGACTGGGTAAGGTTCAGAAAGTGGTGGGTTTCGGCCACAAGATTTAGAAGCAAACATGGAGTTGAGGCATTCAGCCTTTTCATGTGCAGTGTCAGCTGTGCAGCCATTTTAGGTAAGGGAGGGGATGGAGGGGGAACATACACCAGAAACTGACTTAACTGGACGCCATCAGAATTTGAAGGAGGGAGACAGGTTTGAGAGTTCAGACTTGAGTTTAGAAAGATGTTGTTTTCTGGCTCTTCTGAGGGTACACACACTTGTTCCGAGCTTTCTCGAAGGAACTGAGATTGCCTTCGGGTGGATTGTCCTCCACGAGGAGAGGCAACTTTTTCAGGACAACTGCCTCACCACAAGCTTCAGTGTACCTTGGGTGGGAGGAAGGGGAGGACACTGAAGGTGAGATAGGATAAATCTGAGCATGAGAGAGAGCAAGTTTCTTTGAAAGAATTCCCAGGACAACTTGATGTCGGAAGAAGTAGAGATGGGGGGACCAGTCTAGAAGTTTGATGGCTGCTTGAAGTCCCTGCCAGTCAGCTTGAGTGAAATGCCAGACTCAACGGTGCTGAGGTGGTTCTGTAATAACAGCCAAAGAGATGTCTACTCTGACAAGTATGTGGTCAGATGAGCCAATTAGAGCAGAGGAAGAACAGCCGATATTTTCAGGGAATTTGATCAAAATCTGATCCAGAAGAGATGGAGTCTTGTTGGTTGAGATCCGGGTCGGGAAGTTAACTGATTGAGTCAGTCCCAATGAGTCACAGAAGTCTTTTGCTGAAGTGCCATGGCAGGTGAGAGAGGTACCCACACTCAACCAACTGGCATGATGACAATTTAAGTCACCACATCTGAATAAGAGAGCATTGGGATGAGAGAATAAAAGTTGGTCCATGTTTTCAGAGAGTGACATAAATGGAGTCATCACTGTTTGGTGGACGGTGCAACACATGTATAAACATGAGGTGGGAGTGGAGGGAAAACCATAGCCAGAGGTATTCCTGGGGGTGTTGGGGAGAGAGGGTAGTGCAAGGAGTGTGAGGAATAGTCTTTGATGAAGAGAGCAACTCTGCCACCAGGATGAGGCTCAGGTCTGTCATATCAGAGGAGGAAGTAACCAGAGAGATACTCAGGAGACAGAGACATCTTGAAGGAGGAAAGTTTATGTTAATATAAGCAGATTATGTCTGGTTTGTCAGTGGCAACCTGTATGGAAGGATCCGTCAGGTTTGTGCGAAGAACCCGGATGTTTGAGATCCACACTTTTAAGCAAGAGGGAGGGGAGGTGGTTTTGGGTGCAGGGGAGGAGAGGGAAGGGGGGTAGGATGAGCGAGGAGGGGGGAGGTAAGTAGAGTTGTTGAAAGAGTGTGGGGGATTGCCGAAGAGCTAGGGGAGAGTGCAGGCTGAGGAGGAGAAAAGGCTTGGTGGTGATGGGTTGAGGTACAGTGGGGAGTAATAAGAGAGGTGGCAGAGGGCAGTTGAAAATTGGAGGGGGTGGTGTGATGAGATGGAAGAGAGAAGGTGGGAGAAGGAGGCAGCTTTGTGGATGTGGGTGGGGGGGGCAACTTTGGGAAGTGGGAGTGAGGGGGATGCTTGGAGGGGGAAGAGTGTGAAGGTTGCTTTGAAAGGGAGGGTAGACGATGAGAGCAGGCACAGCCAAGGTGCATGAGGGTGATGGGAGAGGTGGGGAAAGGGGAAGGATGAGACTTGGTGGAGGTATGGTGAAGAATGGAAGAGGCAGGTGGAGGTACAAGATTTGAGGGGTTTCGAAGAGGGGGGGTGTTCTTAGAGGAAGGAAGGAGCATGTTTGTGGTGATGAGTGTACTGATTGAGAGAGTGAGATATCTGTTAGGTTAGAATGGAGCCCATAGATGTTAGAACACCACACACTTTGGGACAACAGAGGAAGAGCTAATACTGAAGCAGAAAAGAGTGAAGAAGTGCCAATAACGGTGGTAGGATGAGTATCAAGATGGGAAGGGTAAGGGGAGGTGATATCAGGTGAGGTGCTAGGAGGAGGTAGATTTAAATTGATGGGATGAATTGGCACTAAAGTTGGAAAAAAAAGGATGATTAATGAAGTACGAACATGCATTGCAAATTGGTTTTTTTTTAAATTTTCAGTCAGAGATTTTTAACAACTTTAATCATACACCACTTTATATGATGATCTATTAAGCGAAAAACACTTTACCTGATATTCATGTCCATTACACAGCACCTCCATCCTACCATAGACTCAAACTGTTATTACTTACAAAATATAAAGATTTCGTAAGTATATTGATGACTTCCATCCTCTGTTTGTGTGTGTGTTTGTGTGTTTGTTTGTAGGCACGATAACTCGAGAACGGAAGAAGCTCCCAATGTCAAATTACACCACGTGATTCAGGAGGGCGATGGCTAGTGCTGATTCGATTTTGGTCAAAATCGGTCAAAGGTCAAGGTCACAGTGAGGTCAAACATAATTCCGTAAATTCATGTGGAGAAATGGAGTATTTTTGCTTCGGTCGACATTACGAGTTCGTTTTAACTTCAATTTTAATTTTGTCTTCGGTTTTTGCGATCGCTTCGGACGCTTAACATTCAGTTGTCGAAATTCTGGTAAAATCGCATGTTTTGGAGATGTTTTAAGATTGTATAAAAATATTTCACTCACCGCGTCACGGCTCGTCACGTGGTGCATTGTGCTCGAGCAGACGCGTCGTTGAGTCACGTTAAGGTTTTGCGTGTGCACGCTGACGGTGTTTTCGATAAAGATGGTGTTTAAAAGTCATTTTTATCCCGATAAAGGTTATCGTCGCATGCCTGACTCCCTAAGATGTCGGATTATGTAAAGATTGTTGGTGGATGGCCGAATATTACGGTTTTGTGACTTTGATAAAATAATATTAAACGAGCCGAAACCCCGTCACAGACGGATTCAACCACCCTCACCAGCTCACCCACACTCGAGGGACATGGACTGGACAGGGCGTGCTTTCCCCCGCCTACTCATCCCCCACCCCAGCCCCATTCCCCCTAGCTCCCACCCCCTGCCATCAATTTGCTTACCCCCGCCCAAAAATGTAATTGCCCCGCCCCCGCCTCTTCACTCCCCACCCCGTCTATTGATTCCCCACCCCACTTGCCCCCGGGCCCCCTGTCCACCCCTCACATTCAACCCCACCTAATTCACCCCAGCCCCCGCCCACTCATCCCCCGCCCCATTCCCCCCCCCGTCTCCCGCTTTAAATTTGCTTACCCCCACCAAAAAATTTGCTTACCTTGCCTCCCGCCTCTTCACTCCCTGCCCCCGTCTCTTCACTCCTCGCCCCCGTCTCTTCACTCCTCGCCCCCGTCTCAACGAAAAGTGTTTATTCTGCTTCAGAGTAGAAGGTTGACTATTGCCACTATTTGCGATGCACTCTTATAGGTACGAAGTTTCTTTCAGTCCAGGTCACAGTACCGAGAAAAATGTGACGCGACCGCCAGGAGGAGCACAAAATTGGCCCTTCAGTATTAATATATAGACTAGCCGAAGCCCCGTCACAGACAGATTCTGTTCATTCTTCCACCCTCACCAGCTCACCCACACTCGAGGGACATGGACTGGACAGGACGTGCTTGCCCCCGCCTACTCATCCCCCGCCCTGCCCCATCCCCCCCCACCTTCAATTTGCTTACCCCTGCCCAGAAATTTAATTACCCCGGCCCCGCCTCTTCACTCCCCGACCCCCTTCTCTTGGTTCCCCGCCCCACTTGCCCCCAGGCCCCTGCCCCCCTGTCCACCCCCTCACACTCAACCCCGCCTAATTCACCCCAGCCCCCGCCCCATTTCCCCCGCTTCCCGCTTTCAATTTGCTTACCCCCGCCAAAAATTTGCTTACCTTGCCCCCCGCCTCTTCACTCCCTGCCCCCCTCTCTTCATCCCCCGCCCCCGCCTCTTCACTTCTCGTCCCCGCCTCTTCACTTCTCTCCCCCATCTCAACAAAAAGTGTTTATTCTGCTTCAGATTTGAAAGTTGACTATCGCCACTATGTGCGATGCACTCTCACAGGTACGAAGTCTTTTTCAGGTCAGGTCACAGTACCGAGAAAAACGTGACACGACCGCAAGGAGGAGCACAAAATTAGCCCTTCAGTATTAATATATAGATAATTGTGTGGAGAAATGGAGATTTTTGCTTCGGTCGACGTTACGAGTTCGTTTTAACTCGGATCACAATTCTGTTTTTACTTTTGGTAATGGTTACGTATGCTTAACACTCGGTTGTCAAAATTCTGGTAAAAATCGGATGTTTTATGAGATTATGTCGGGTGTCATGTCTGAGGCTTAACTGAAGATTATGCTAATGAGGGGGATTGTAACACACGGCATTACGTGCTCGTTTGGTCATTTCTATCATCTCAGTAGAGATGACCTAATAATAACAGTCTCGAAGTCCGTCCGTCCATCCGTCCGTCCACAATCAAACCGAGTGGAGACAAATAACCAATAGTGGAATGGATAGAGGTCGATGAGACATGCACAACGATGTAACTTTCAAGGTCGTCCAAGGTCGAGGTCAACGTCACGAGGCTGTCAAAGTTGCGAAATTCGTCGATTTCAAATCGTATCTCCTCCCTCATTGATCAAGAGAGATCAAATGTTATTAGTGATTCAGATACTATAGACTATTATCTAGAACAACACGAGCCATTTTTTGAAATTTGCTCTCGTTCCGATTTTATAGCCCTTAAAACTTCGTTCTGATTCCCCGTATTTTGGGGAATTTACGTATCCCCGTATTATGAACGGGCCGTTCATAAAGTACGTACAAAAATAAAAAAAAGTATTAAATTAAGAACCGTAACTCTCCGAGACAAATATTATTTTTGAAGCTTTTGTCAGATTTAACTAAAACAATGGAACACACGTTTATATGCACACTTACTTTCATTTATGACATTAACATTGTCTTGAATGTCAATTTGTACTTTTATTGTCATAAATGATGTGCTGTGATATTAAAAAAAGGTAAATTACACCGCTCGGGACTGCATCGTCATGGCTTACAAACATCGGTTCATAAGGAACTGCTGGCTTTGCAAGCGATTAGTGATGTATGAGGGGGTGGGTTGTTTAAAGCCCGCGTACGGCCTGAGACAGGGGTGGGTAGTTTGAAGCCCGCATACGGCCTGCGTACAGGGGTGGGTGGTTTAAAGCCCACGTATGGTCTGCGTACAGGAGTGGGTGGTTTAAAGCCCGCGTACGGCCTGCGTACAAGGGTGAGTGGTTTAAAGCCCGCGTACGGCCTGAGACAGGGGTGGGTGGTTTAAAGCCCGCGTACGGCCTGAGACAGGGGTGGGTGGTTTTAAGCCCGCGTACGGCCTGAGACAGGGGTGGGTGGTTTTAAGCCCGCGTACGGCCTGATACAGGGGTGGGTGGTTTAAAGCCCGCGTACGGCCTGAGAGAGGGGTAGGTGGTTTAAAGCCCGCGTACGGCCTGCGTACAGGGGTGGGTGGTTTAAAGCCCGCGTACGGCCTGAGACAGGGGTGGGTGGTTTAAAGCCCGCGTACGGCCTGCGTACAGGGGTGGGTGGTTTAAAGCCCGCGTACGGCCTGAGACAGGGGTGGGTGGTTTAAAGCCCGCGTACGGCCTGCGTACAGGGGTGGGTGGTTTAAAGCCCGCGTACAGGGGTGGGTGGTTTAAGGCCTGTGTACAGGGGTGGGTGGTTTAAAGCTCGCGTATGGCCTGAGACAGGGGTGGGTGGTTTAAAGCCCACGTACGGCCTGCGTACAGAGGTGGGTGGTTTAAAGCCCACGTACGGGCTGCCTACAGGGGTGGGTGGTTTAAAGCCCACGTACGGGCTGCGTACAGGGGTGGGTGGTTTAAAGCCCACGCACAGGTTGCGTACAGGGGTGGGTGGTTTAAAGCTCGCGTATGGCCTGAGACAGGGGTGGGTGGTTTAAAGCCCACGTACGGCCTGCGTACAGGGGTGGGTGGTTTAAAGCCCACGTACGGGCTGCGTACAGGGGTGGGTGGTTTAAAGCCCATGCACGGGTTGCGTACAGGGGTGGGTGGTTTAAAGCCCGCGCACGGCCTGCGTACAGGGGTGGGTGGGTGGTACGACGGCTGCATACATACTTTATGAAAGTGGTGTCGGACAACATGAAAGCGTTTCAGAAGATGAAGGTGAGCCTGTTGTCATTGCGAGGGGGAAAATATCCCCGTTCACAGGAACATTTTCGACGTGATGTTGAATCCGTGGACGTCAATAATTGTTCCATATTACTGTATTACCGTAGTTAATAATTACTGATGCATTTGAGATAAATCTACAGTTCGTTGTAATCTTCAAGTATTGTGATGTGATATGACTATGAGACACAAATGGGGGTGGGTGGGTGGTTACGAGCCTGCATACAGAGGTGGGGGGTGTGTCGTCACTAGTCTGCATACAGACGGGGGAGGGTGGTTTTGAAACCCAGAAGTAGAGCGTGCGTACTTTATGAACTGCCCCTATTCCAGTCTGGCACAGAGTTACTTGCTTTCGACCTCTGGCAGAGATGACCGGCACTCCCTCTCGGGGGTATTTTTTTAAAGTCAATTTCAATCCTTTCTTCACTTTTGGTAACGGTTAAGTATGCTTAATACTCGGTTGTCGAAATTCTGGTAAAAATCGGATGTTTTATGAGATTTATGTCGGGTGTCATATCTGAGGCTGAACTGATGATTATGCTAATGAGGGGGATTGTAACACACGGCATTACGCGCTCGTTTTAAAGTCAATTTCAATCCTGTCTTCAATTTTTGTAACTTTTAAGTATGCTTAACACTCGGTTGTCGAAATTCTGGTAAAATCGGATGTTTTATGAGAGGTTTGGTACAGAATCATCGTAGAAACTTGTGGTTTGCGTCGCTACCTTCTCTTGAGACAGCTTTGATTAGACAAGGTCAGAGGTCAAGTTGACGATTTCGTAAGTACCAGTCTATGACTGCTTGTTGAAATATTCAAACTGTGATTAATATCCTATTTTAACATGCTGCACTGCATATCCGAACAACCACCAACAAATCATATTCTTGCGAATTCGCGACCGCCGGCGTGTGAACAGCCGCGTCACTCGAATCGCGACCGCATCGCCCACCGGACGGACAATTCAGTCGTGACCCTCCGGGAACTATCGCCCGGAGCCAGTCACGGGTGGGCCTTTCGACCTCACCACAATCGTGCCAATCGGCCACCCGCGTAGGATAGGGTTGTTCGCCAAACTCGACCGACCTAAGTACCCACGCGGATGGTAAACTGGGCGATCGTATCTCGCCGCAGGTCGACTCCAGACACGAACCGCTTAAGCGGTCAGTTCCGTGCTTCAGTGATCACCGAGCGGTGTTATCGTCGGCCTCGACGGTTCCGATTAATTACCGGGCGTATTAAGCCCACTACGAACCCTTTACGTGAAGCAGGATGGAGGGTCAATAAAGAAAAGACGAAGCGAAACGGGAAAACAGTTCACACAAAGCACATTTATTACGCGACACACAGAAAGCACACATATACAGCCAAACAGTCAAAATGCACATATAGCAATAAAAAAGCAACAACGACACAGAGTTACTACCGACTACGCGCACACACGGCAACACGTATACAGTTCTACTTCGCAGAGGCGCCAACACACATTTACTCAAAACCAAAGGAAAGAAGCCACAGTCATAGACAAGGGGGCAGACGGGCCTGTAGGCCAATTGTGCGCGTGACCTGGAGGAGCGGCCAGGTCTGCGAGACCGGGGCCTACCCGCGTCCTCGTGACGCGTTGGCGGGCGAGCCGCAGATGTGGCCGCGTGGCTGTGCCCCCACTCCGTGCTCCTTGGCGGGTTTCGTTGGCACGACGTTTGGAGTGGGGTGGGAACGGGGTCCCCTTTTGCACTATCTCAGCGTGGGGGAAAGGGGGAATTGTTGATGCCCTGGGGGAGGGAGATAGCTGCCTGGCTTGGGTCCCGTGACGAGCGATCCCACACCGCAGCCTCGTCGCTGTCATTCTTGCCTCTGACCCGAGCTCCTTTGCCTCTTCCCGCAACTCTTCTCAGCCGACTCCAGAACCCAACTCTTTGCCACACCGATGACTTCGCCACCCGACTCGATTCTCTGCCACACCGATGACTCAACTCACTCTTTCTGCCACACCGATCACTTCGCCACCCGACTCGCTCTGCCACACCGATGACTCGACTCACTCTCCACCCGACTCGACTGACTCTCCACCCGACTCGACTCTCTGCCACACCGATGACTCGACTCACTCTGCCCTGATTCGCCTTTCGCTCACCGTTTTATAGGCCGGCAGGAGAAAACAATATGCAAATATCCGGATCAGGATGACCTCAGGGGCGGAGCCACGCTCGCCAATTGGACGGAGGAAAAGTGGGCGTGAACCTCCCCTGATCCTAGAATTTGCATATATCGATTTCACACAGACGCGCCTGGAGGCGGGGCCAAGCCGCTCCGCGCTTGCTAATTGGTCGGAGCAAAAGTGGGCGTGCAGTATTCTTGATCCGAATTCTCCCTCGGAAAGTCCTCTATTTGCGCTCGCGGCTCGGTGCGTTCGGTACCAATTGCCGAACGGGCCCGAGACAGCCCGACGCTCAGTGTTCACAGGTGGTGCGGGAATGGCCATAGAAGGAGAGAGGCGAAGGTGGTGGAGGGTTTTCGGTGGTGGTTGATGGTTATGGTGCCGTTTGGGAATGGCGGTGATCCGATGATGTGGGAGCGAGTTGTGAAGGTAAAGGTCGTGGCTGTTGGCGGCGTTGTTGTTGTTGTCCGAGGGTTGGAGCATGGTTGCAGTTGGTGACGATGGCTGGCATGGTGGTTGTTGTGTGATGGCGGTTGAGACGTGGTTGGTTCAAAATAAAGATAAAACAGAAAAACGGCTATCTCAAAGCGTCGCAGCCCGGATGAATCACATAAATTCCCTCTATACAATGGGTTTGGGCTAACTACGCATGTATTTAGAGATATCTCACCTACGGGCCCTTCATGGTGTAATGCGAATTTCCACAGCCGTAACAATATTAATGCGTATCTACAATGTATTTTATAAGCCTGGTGTTGACTTAGTGGTTAGGGTGGTGGCTTGGGATCCTCGGGTCCTGAGTTCAAGCCCCGTTTGCTGCTGAATTAATACACCAGTGGGTTGACTCAACCTGTCATCCTTCCGAGGTCGGCGAAATGAGTACCAGTGTGTGCTGGTAGAGGGGCACTGCATCAGCTACACAGTCACGCTTACAAGAAATGATAGCTACTCCAGCAGCTAAGCTGCCATATGCAAGAAGAAGAATGTATTTTATAAATTATATTTATAGATTCCACCTTCATCGAAATACCAACATTAATCAACACCATCTGCAAACATCCACACACAAACATGAATGTTTAATCAATAATATTAATTAAAGAATTTACCTCACTAAAATAATTAAATCAACGTTATTACATCAAATGCAATGCTCTTGATGGAACTTGTTTACATGAAAACCAACCAAACTTAAAGACAAGTAGAGGCATCTTCAAAGTTCACCGCCCCCATGCCAAATCAATAAATAACAAATCCGCCAGTGCACGACATTGCCAGGGCACCTTTGGTGCCCGTCGATGCTGCCGTACAGCACATGGAGATAGAATTGGGAGTGAGCAGTGCACTCCTGAGGTGAATGTGTACAAATGATAGTTACTCACCATGCAGCACATGGAGATGGAATTGGGAGGGAGTGGTATACAATAATTGATTGATTAATTGATCAATTGCACAATTAAAATAAATAATAATCGTAAAATAATTAATTTCTGAATCAATTGGGTATAGCATACCAGAACCACCACTGTTTCATCCGAATCTGCAACTTTTTGAAAATTAAGTAATTCATCGAAAAATTAATAATTAATCGATGAATTGTTAAATCAATAAATCCAAAATACCATTGATACCATCAAAAATGGAATGTTTGACCTCACTGTGACCTTGACCTTTGACCAATTTTGACCAAAATCTAATCAGCGCTAGCCATCACCCTCCTGAATCACGTGGTGTAATTTGACATTGGTAGCTTCTTCCGTTCTCGTGTTACCACGGATTAACGTAACGTAAAGGTCACACTCGACGGCTCCCCAACTCGAAAGGACGCCGGGGTGAGCGTGATGACATCAGCGCACACACGCAAAACCTTTACGTGACTCAACGACGCGTCTGCTCGAGCGCGCTGCGCCACGTGACGAGCCGTGACGCGGCGGGTGAAATATTTTTATACAATCTTAAAACGTCTCCAAAACATCCGATTTTTACCAGAATTTCGACAACCAACTGTTAAGCGTCCTAAGCGATCGCAAAAACCGAAGACAAAATTAAAATTGAAGTTAAAATGAACTCGTAACGTCGATCGAAGCAAAAATACTCCATTTCTCCACAGGAATTTATGGAATTATTTAATATTATTTTATAACACTGAAATTTTTAAAACAGCCGTAACTCGACGAATTGACACACAAATTCCGCCGAACTTACCTCGATCTTCCAAACTCACGCTCCGTCAACAATACCTGTGGTAACTTTTCTCAAGTTATGTTTTGAATGTTTGACCTCACTGTGACCTTGACCTTTGACCGATTTTGACCAAAATCTAATCAGCGCGAGCCATCGCCCTCCTGAATCACGTGGTGTAATTTGACATTGGTAGCTTCTTCCGTTCTGGAGTTATCGTGCCTACAAACAAACAAACAAAGGACGGAAGTGATCAATATACTTACGAAATCTTTATATTTTGTAAGTAACAAACACAAGAAAATGGAGTGACAACTAATATAAGTACCCCCTTCCTTTGGCGTCTGGCGATTGCATTATACATTGCCTGGATATGAAATTGGGAAGGAGCAGTATACAACAAAATGGAGTAAAAACTGATTATTCCCTTCCTTCAGCGCCCGGCGATGACTTAATGTATCACCTGTACATGGAATTTGTAAGGAGCGGTGCACAAAAAGGTAATGATGGAGTCCAAAGACATTCTTACAAGGCCTGATCAAACAATCAGCCAAATATCCCATTTAACATGATGGAAAAAAACCTTCTCAGCACGTTCCACACAAAATCATCCTTTACTGAACAAATTCTTGCAAATCAAAGTAGCTGAGATGAAAAGACATTGTAACCCATTTTAATTGGTACATTGCTACCTGGAAAGGTGTACAAGACTCCAGGGAAACTGAAATCATCAACTTTATGACACACACTTGTACTGAAACCATTCTGTCCAACTCTAACCAACACATCCAGATACGCAGCAACTGTACAATCATTACCACTCTTGTTGCCAATCAGGTTATCGAGATAAATCTTGTATTAAAAAAAATCAGGTTATCTTGATAGACGCTGCCTATCAAATTTTTTTAGAGTTAACCACACAAATATAATCTATATAATGACATGTATGAGATAATATTTTAGTGAATCCTAATTTTTTTTTTCATTCATCAGTTTCTGCATCAATGAAAATTTACAGAAAATAAGAAAAATGTCCACTAGTAGGGGGCTGCAATTCCCACCCATAGGAATACCCTTAACCTGTTGAAACATTCTCCCACAAAAAGACACAAAAGTATTAAATAAAATAAAATTAACAGCATCCTTAAACTTCTGCTTATCAAAACAATGATAACTTGAGAATTTATTTTCAGAAAAGAATGCTCTATCAAACCTGATACATAAAAACTCATTAAAAGAGTTTTAAAAACCTTGTCAATTACTTTGAAGAGTGAATCACTCGTTCTAAATCCAAGTTTGTATATAAAGATGAAAAATCAAAACCTTCAACTGACTTGATATTGAGGCATCTAATTCTATCTAAGAACGCTAAGGAAGAATCAATGCTCCAGAAAGTGTTAATACCAGAATTATTCGCAATTGCTGAACAATATTTCCTGAACTCTCCCCTAACAACTTGTAAGCCTGAGCTAAGGTCAGGTCAGGTATGGGAGCATGTGCCAGAACAGCGCGTCGCTGCGTCCACTTTCCGCCGGTACTCCAGGGGCCTCCGTCTGGCCATCCCCCAGGCAGATGCCAGGCCCATCCCCATCTCCTTGAGATGATGGTCAACCTGCTGCAACCATGAGGCACGTGGTCGGCCCACTGGCCTCCTCCACTCATGAGACTCCCTCGCTGAGAGAATCTGGTGAGCAGGATCAGCGTCAGGAAAACGAGCCACATGTCCATACAGCCGCAGCTGACGCTCACGGACTATGCAGGTAACAAATCTCATCCGAGTCTCTCTCAGCAACCGCTCGTTGGACACAAAATCCGACCAGCGATAGCCAAGGATTCTCCGAAGAGACCTGGTACCAAAGGAATTAAGTCTCCATCTCAGATCCTTGGTCAAAGTCCAAGTCTCGCACCCATAGAGCAAGACTGGAAGTACCAAGGACCTGAAGACTCGGACTTTCGTCCTCCCGCACAGGTACCGGCAGCGCCACACCCCATGATCCAGTGAATCCATGACTCCCCAGGCCCGACCCAGACGTCTATTGACCTCCGGCTCACAACCTGCGGAGACATGAATATCACTGCCAAGGTAAGTGAATCTATCCACGACCTCAACATCCTCACCACAAACAGACACAGACAGGACAGCAGCATCCAAGATGTCACCGAAAGCCTGGATCTTTGTTTTGACCCAAGAAATCCGTAATCCCAAAGGCTCCGACTCCTCATTCAGCACCTCGAGGGCCCCCAAGAGGATGTCTAAAGTCTCCGCAAAGATGACTGCATCATCTGCAAAATCAAGGTCCGAGATCTTGACATTGCCAAACGATGCACCGCAACTTGATCTCTCCGACATCCTCCCAAAAATCCAGTCCATACAAGTGCTGAAAAGTGTGGGGGCAAGTACACATCCCTGACGAACTCCAGTAACAACTGGAAATAAGTCAGAGGCGGTACCACCACACTTCACAGCACTCTCAGTACCAGAGTAGAGTTCAGACATCAGATCGATCAGTTTCGGTGGCACCCCACGAAGACCAAGAATCCTCCAGAGGACATCCCGATTCACTGAATCGAACGCTTTACAGAGATCAACATAGGCTGCAAGCAGCCCCTGCCGAAACTCTCGTCTGCGTTCGGTGAGGACACGAAGTGCAAGGATACGGTCAATCGTTGACCTCTTTGGTGTAAAGCCTGACTGCTCTGGACGCTGGTGCTCAAGCAGATGGTGGCGAACCCTATCAAGAATTATCCGAGCAAAGACCTTGCCCGGCACTGAGAGCAGCGTCACCCCTCGGTAGTTGTTGCAGTCTTGGCGATCACCCTTCCCTTTCCAGAGAGGGACAACAAGGCCCCTCTTCCAGTCAGTTGGGATGATGCCTGTGTTCCAGGCAGAGCACAAAACTGCATGCAACGACGCGAGTGCAGCATTTCCACCAGCCTTGAGAAGTTCGGCATGGATGCCACAGATCCCTGGAGCTTTGCCCCGTTTCAACTGGTTCACCGCAGCCCGTGTTTCCACAAGCGATGGTGGACCACAGTTGATTCGAAGGTCAGCAACAGGGATTGTAACACCCTTGACGTCCAACTCGACAGCTGGGGGATCAGCCTGGTACAACCGCTCAAAGTAACCGGCCCAGCGGGCCTTCACTTCAGACTCCTCTGTCAAGAGCCTACCACTCTCTGCTCGAACTGCAGTGCTCCGAGGGATGGGCTTGGATGAACATAATGCGCGAATTCCCCTGTAAGCGGGACGAGAATCACCTGTCCACAGGTGATGCTCTACCCCTCACAGATTCCTCGCACATAGGCCTCCTTGTCCACCCTCAGTGCACGTACAGTTTTACGCCTCAGCTCCCTGAACAGCTCAGCTCTGCCATTCAGCCTGGCCCTGCGACTCTGGTCAATGGTATCCAGTGTCCCTTGAGAGACAAAATTCTTCTTTGCCCTGCGGTGAACTCCAAGGCATCCACCGGCAACATCAAGGACGGTGGTCTTGAAGGTGCTCCACAACTCTTCAGGACCCCCAAAGCACCCAGACCCCCCAAGTGTCCACTCAGCCTGTTCGCAAACTCCTCAGCTACTCTCTCATCCCTGAGCTTGGCAACATCCAGCCTAGGCTGGGATGGTACCATTCTCCAGGATTTAAGGTGCAGCTTTAGAGTTGCTACAACAAGCCTGTGGTCAGTATTGAGGAACTGAGCACTCCGGTAGACCCTGCAGTTCTGGATCATCCTCCAACGACCGTCAATGAGGACATGGTCAATCTCCTTTGCCACACCGCCAGCGTTGGAATACCAAGTCCAGCGATGAGCTTGCGGGCGCTGAAACCATGAACCAGCCACCCTAAGTCCATGACTTCTTGCAAAGTCAAGGAACTTAGTGCTATTCTGGTTCATAGTTCCTGACCCATGGGGACCAACACACACCTCATAACCATCCCTATCAGTTCCAGTCGATGCATTGAAATCCCCCAAGACTAGAAGTGTATCTCGTCTGGGGCACTGATCAACCACAGACTCGAGTGTGGCGTAGAATGTGTCCTTCACGGTGAGGTCACTCGCCTCAGTCGGAGCATAAATAGAGACCAGGGAAATGACACCTAAGGAGTGACGAATCCTTAATCTCATAATACGCTCGTTGACCGGTGTTACCTCAATTATCATTGGGGTCAGCTTATTGGACACAGCTACAGCAACTCCTTGGGTATGGTAACCATCAGAGCGACCAGACCAATAGTAGGTGTAACCACCCACCATTATCTCGCCGCAATCCGGTCTCCGAACCTCAGAGAGAGCTGCAATCCCGATGTCCAAACGCTTGAGCTCAGATGATAACAGAGACAGGTGATCATCCTCTCTTAGGGATAGGACATTCCAGGCACCCACCCGAAGGGACCGCCTCAGGTTAACCCAAGGAGACCGCCGTCTGGTGGACGACACCTCAGCACCACTCCGACACACTCTCCCGCAATCTGACCCAGGGATGTTACCCCGTGGTTTCCCTCCTATCAAAGATTCGGGGTCCCGAAGGCTTTTCCCCAATCCCATCATCCGGTGAGCTGCCCTGCGAAGGGAAGCTGCACAGGAGGTACTCCCACGGAGTGGGTTTTCAGATTTTTTTGCGTTTTTGCGTTTTGCGGAATGAAGCGTTTTACGGTGGCTGGAGTGCAAATCCTGAGCTAACCGATAACTATTTGGTAGAACACTGCTTTTTACCTGCTATAAACCTACACTTGTATGGGTTCTTATGAATCTTAGGAATCCCGAAAAGCTGGGCAATACAAAGATTTACCTCTTTACATTTAATAATGAAATGACATGACAAGGAACATTTGTGCTATTTCCGATACAAGTGAAAATAACCGCATAAATGCATAACTCTCTTAATAAAACCTCCACATAAAACTTTTTACAAACCACAACAAAATGATTAGTAGCCTTATCTGCTGGAGCTATAATGTAGCTATCATGGAGATCCTGAATATATTTACGAACACTCGGCTTGTTCAATACTGGTTCAGACTGACCCAGTGAAAGCAGCCCCGGCTACTAGAAATCTTAATCCTATTATCCAAGATTTCCACAACTCTGTTAAACCATGCATTAAAACTGTTTACAGATAACTTAAACTTGGTGCACATTTTGTAAACAAAATTAGAGACAGAATCCACAATTGAAGACCGAATGCAGCTCCAAGGTTGAGTTATTGGTTCCCTAGATTTAGCTCCAATTTTCATCAGATCCCTCATATCATTTATGATGTACTCTGCCAAGAGAATCATCTAAACATATTGTTACGAATTCTGGCCTGCCTGGCGTGCGATCAGCCGCGTACCTCTAATGGCAGCCGCGTCGCCCACCGGACGGACGATTCAGTCGTGACCCTCCTGGAACTACCGCCAGGAGCCAGTCACGGGTGGGGGTTTAACCTCACCACGATCGTGCCAATTGCCCACCCACGCAGGATAGGGTTGCTCGCCAAATTCGGCCTACCCTAAGTACCTGTGCGAGTGGTCGACCGGGCGATCGTACCTCGCCGCAGGTCGGCCGAGGACACGCTTAAGCGGTCCGTTCCGTTCTACAGTGATAACCGAGCGGTGTTATCGCCGACCTCGACGGATGTGATTCTGTTTACCGGGCGTTCAAAACCCACTACTCATTCCACGATACAAGATGGCACTTCCAATGGGGAAAGGACGCAACGAACGGCATACATTTCACACAAGCACATTTATTTCAATTACACACACAACACAAGCAAGGCAGTCATGCAATATACAAGCAACAAATGGAATGCAAAAGCAATACGACCGACTATAATTATTATTTACAAGCACTTACACAGTTTCTACTTGGCAGGACACGGCGCCACAGCATGCATCCAAAAACAAAGAAAGACCTCCCTCACAAGCAAGGGGGTAGACGGGGTCCGTAGACCTTTATGGTCATGGGCCGTGGATGACCGAAAAGGCCCACAAGACCGAAGGGTCTTACCCGCACCCTCGTGGTGCGACGGTGGGCAGGTCGCGACGTCTCATCCCCACGGCAACTAGCGTAGCCGCACCTGATCTCGGGCCTTGCAATGGTGGGCAGGTCGTGACGCCTTCTCCCCATGGCCACTAGGACAGCCGCGACTGATCTCGGGCCTTGCAACGGTGGGCAGGTCGTGGCGCCTTCTCCCCACGGCCACTAGGACAAGACTTCCACCTGACTGCCCCAAGTCTGTCTACGACGAAGACTTGGACCACGACAGACTTGGACCAAGACCACGATGACCAAGACTTCCACACGACTGCCCCAAGTCTCTGCTATCCGCTCTCTCTTTCCAGGCACTCCTCTTGCCCTTTTATTTCTCCTGCGCCCACCCGCCCTTCGAGGCGTGGGTGGGGGGGAGGAACATTCCAGAGAAATTGGGGCGGGAGTTGGTTTCCAGCCGTCAAACTTGTTTACCGGAGGAGAAATTGGGGTGGGGCTGGTTTCCAACTGTCAAACTTGTTTACCGGAGGAAAAATTGGGGGGGGGGGGCTGGTTTCCAACCGTAAAAACTTGTTTACCGGAGGAGAAATTGGGGTGGGGCTGGTTTTGTTGCTCCTTTAGTGGCGTTGTGGTGTGGATGGTGTGGTTGTTGAGATGGCGTGGTTGTTGAGATGGCGTGGTTGTTCCAAAATAACGACAGGTAAAGAAAAATTGCTAACTCAAAGCGTCGCAGCCCGGATGAATCACACATATTCCCTCTAAATGACGGGTGTAGACTAACTACACATGAACTTATCGATATATCTAACCTGAGGACCTTTCTGGTGTATTGCAAGTTTCCACAGCCGTAACAATATCATATATGCTTGTGATGAAGTCCTCATCCACTGGTGACACTGGAATTTTATTATTTCCTCAGAGAGGCTGGATCACTTATCTAGGAGTCTTGAGTATCTGTGGTGCTCTGATCTGAATGTAAATATTACATATCACTTGCCCAACAACTCTGTCAACATGCCCTTCATTCTGATTAATCTGTTCTCAATGGTAGGCATAAATTAAATACTCTTGCTACAAGGATGGCATTAAGTGAAGCATCAATAAGGAAATGACCCCGAACTGCTCTTGTCAAAGCTTTTCCACTTAGCATGCGAGGAATAGTGTTTGGAGCATACAGGACTTCATGATTTTCAGGCCTGACCCTCTCATCACGTGTCCTATGCAGCCAATGAATCTCATCTCCATGGGGAATCCATGTAGTTAGCGTAAATATGTGTTGATTATCATCGTTTTCCTCAGTGGAAAATTGGCGGCGTAACGTCAGTCTGACAAGTTCTCTCCCTTGGCTTGGATGACAGACTGTACAGGACACAGTATATTATTGCATTTCACTCAATATTTTTTACATCTAAATAAACCATGTTCCTGCATGAAGATTTTTCTACATTTTTTTTTATGTTTGTTTAATTGTATTTCTGTATTTGTTGCAGTAAAAATAAATTATTTTGCAATGTGTTTGAGGTTAAACCGTAGATTGATTGAACTATATTGCTTAATCCCTTAACACGTGCGGGGTAATTATATATAAGCATGATTCTCACAAGATTTCTTGACAACGTATCAACGTGGTCACACTCTTCATCATGATCAAAAGACACCAACAAGTTTTGTGTTTGTGTGCATCAGAATTAGATCTTTACTTCACACTGTGTAAAGATGGCACGTTGGCATTTTCCGTTAAATTCACGGAAGGAGACAACTACAGGGAAAACCTACAATGGACGCCATTTTCATCGTTTAACGGCATTTACTGACGTTCACCTGGCTGAATTATGTCACAGTAACCACCCAAGCCACTGTACCACTTACTTTAAAATTCAGGATAATTTATTGTCCATGTTATAAAACATAGAAAATTGACATCCACTGGCAATTCGAAAACCAAAAATCTTCAGAATGATGATGGCAAGAGATCAGGGATCAGGTTGCATATCTACAGGACTATACATTGTACAGTATGTACAGGATATCAAATGACTGCAGAAACAATCTTCTTCCTTTGGATTCTTCCTTTAGCCATGGGGCATTTATTGCAGGTGTATTTGGCCACGTGCTCTACATTCACATTAAATTGCATGTGGCCACAGGGTTACAAATATTATCACAGCTTTTCGCCAGTCTTCGCTGTAAATGGACGTTTTATTCAAGGTCACTTTTTTCGTCTTTTTGTGTGGAGTTGGCCTTGGATGCCATTGGCAGAGAGTTTGAAGAGTAAGGCAGGATGCCAGACTGTATCAAAAGCACGACATATGTCCAGAGAGACCCTCTGATCTCATGTTTGACATTGAGGACCTCCATCCATTGTTGGGGGATGTATAAGCTGCATGGCCAAGGTAGAGTGACCTGGTCTGAAACCAAATTGGTGATCAGAGATGAGGTTGTTGGAGAAAAGAAAGATTTAATATCAACTGTGATGATTGATTCCATGACCTTGATGATGATTTGAAGTAAGCTTATGGGGTTGTCGTCAAGTTCATCAGATTTTGCGCTTTTTTATGTAGTGCAGTGATGTTGGCATACTTCCAAGCAGATGGAAGATGATCTAACACAAATGACAGGGTGAAAATGGGAGAGAGAGGATGTGAAAGAGCAGCAGAGCAGGATTTTAGGACACATGAGCTGATGTTGTCCAGTCCAGTTGCAGAGTCACAGTCGAGGGTTGAAAGAACCTTCTCCACCTTTTCAGTTGCAACAGATACAGAGTGCAGGACCAGTTCGGTATGACAGGAGAGGATTAGTCCCAAGTGTGAGGAGTTGGGGACACAACATTTTGAAGCAAACACAAAATTGAGCCATTCAGCCTTTTCATGAGCAGAGTCGGCTGTGGTGCCATTTGAAGAGATGGAAAGGATGGAAGGGGAGCATACACCAGAGACACACTGATTGCCACCAGGTTTTAGAGAAGGGAGACAAGTTTGAAAGTTCATTCTTGAGATTGAAAAGTTTACCTTAACCATGAAGCCAACACCAGGCTTAAGAAACCAACAACTTATTGTTGGTTTTGTTTGTTAAGCCAACAACTTATTGATCAACTACGAATAGTACTTTAACAGCCCCAATTATTGCTACCTTCTTGTGGGTTCAGTTGGGGAATGTTTTGGGCCCAAGTATTTCATGAATGCACTGGTCAGGCCTGATGGTCGACTGAAGGTTAGACAACTGGAGTTATTTAATATATACACCAACCACCAATGGTAGCCAACCAACCACCATCCAGCTTAACATCCATCTGGTGGATGGAGAACACGTTACTGCAGAGAACTGCATGTGATTAATGCAACTATCACTCAGATGACAGTTTATAGCTGAGTCATTAATATTCAAACACAATGTCAAAGGCAAATGTGAATACCTCGAGAATATCGAGTCAGCCCTCTGACCATGTTGAATTCAAAATGCATGAAATAAATATTTATTAGAATGAATCATAGATTTATTGAAGTCAGATGAGACAAGTATGGGTGACCAGCATGTGTGTAATTTCTCTTGGCAGGTAGCCAAGTGATGCGCTCTATCCATGGCGTTGGAGAGCTCATGAGCCATGTGGTTCTTCGTAGTGGTGGTTTCCTTGTTGGTCTTGCTGCTCCTGCTCCAGACAATGAGCCATCAGCACCAACTGGCAGTCAGGAAAAAGATTTATTGGTGATGGATACAAAACTCAAGATCCTGGACATCCTGCAGGTCTGATTGCACTCATCAAGGCAGCATAGCCTTATGGTAGATATGGTGGTATTTTTTTTTTAACAACGACCATTTGCCTTTGGAGTATTTAATTGAGGAAGTGAAACATGTACAAAAACAGCGAGATAGACCTTGCCAACAACTATCAAAGCCATTGCGTGCCAGGTCATCATATAACTTTCCTGGTGAAGGTTACCAAGTATCTTTCTTTCATCAATGATCGATCATATGACATTTAATTATATTAATTACCAGACCATATACAATTTGAGAAGCAACTGTTTGAGTGTTTTGTTTGTTTGACTTCTTTGCACTTCTTAATTGAATTGAAAACGGATTGAGTTGAAAATTGCTGAGAGGACTCGGGGTGCTTCTTTTAGGCAGTAAAATAAAATAAATTAATAGTCCTTGGAGTTTGGTGGAGGGTGGGGGGGAGTGAGGGGAGCATCCCAATTCTCTCTCTGTAAATTTGTATAATGTGGGGCCATCTGGTGGAAGCTGGTATTGCAAGTAATAAAATGTGCCATCGACATCATAAAAGTGGAGGAATTAACCTGTCCGGAGGGAAGGGTTCTTCACTAATTTTCTTAAAACAAGCAATTGTAAGAACTACATTTAGAACAAGAAAAAGAGCAATCAGAGATTGCAGACCCTCACCAGGACTTGTTTTGTGTGGTGTGTTGTGTGGTGTTTGTGTACTGGTGTGTTACATAATTAATAAGAGATATAATTAGAATTGCCACTTTTTCAATGCTGGCAGTAATTAATGGTTCAGCCATTTCAGAGAAGATTTTTGAAGGTTAAAAAAACAACAATGTGGCTGCTGAATCACGTGACTGATAATGTCATCCAAAATTTTTTTGTTGACCATTTGATCCTGAGATGAGCCTCAAAATTTTTATAACGATCGGATGTCGCGTTGCAATTGCATATGTAGTAATAAAGAAAGGTCGAACTTCCGATGAACTGCGCCTGGATCGTGAAGGTGTGGGAGGAGATACCGTCGGACATCATCAAGTGAGCATTTTTGATATGCTGCACCTCCAACAAGATGTACAGCACAATGAATGCCATCATTTGGGTGGAAGAGGCTGTAAATGACGGTAGCAGGGACTTGCTCTACCCTGATTCGGACAAGGAGTTGCATGCCGTCTTCGACGAAGAAAGCATTGACGATGATTTCCTCAGGTTTAGCTGAAAAGATTTATCAAACCCAAATGGCCCTTTTCAGGGCCACAAATCCACAAGAAATATGAATGATACTGGTATGAATCCCTTTTCTTCATTTTCCTAGGAACAAAAAAATCTTCTTTATAATACTAAAAAATAAGAAAGAAAAACAAAACTTCTTGGGATCCTCTCCTCTCTCTTCAACTTCTTGAAAATTGAATATGACTGCAAGACAAAATTAAGTCGACATGGGAGTAAAGCATGTTGACACCTCCGTCACTTTGTTCCGTACAAAGTTCATGTACAAATGTATTTAGATCGAGATCAGAAAATAAAATGATCAATATATTTTTTTATTTTTTTTTGACGGGTGAAGAACATGGGTGTGATTAATACACCAGAAAAGTTTTTTTTTTTTTTTTGAGGGTGAAAAACAGGGGTGCGGTTAATACATGGCCATGGTTTATCCACCAGAAAAGACGGTTGCCAATTTTCATCCAATTGACTTGAAATTTGAACAGGATTTTCACTTCAGTTCACTAAATTCAACCAACAATCATTTTTGAGGTCAACATAGGCCAAAAGGTCAACATAGGCCAAAGGTCAACAACTTCGTTAGAATTTCTAAAATCCTCAATTTTCACCCTATTTACTTGAAATTTGAAGAGTATTTGCATATCAGGTCAATGAATTCAACCACGAATTACTTTTTGAGGTCAAAAAGTCAATATGGGCCTAATTTCTAAAATTGAGAGATAGGGCCAAAAACTAATATGATTTTTTAAAAGTTATGGGTGGATGAGTTATGACAAAACTAGGTTGGATGAGTTTAGTTGGTTCGGTGACAAGAATAAGCCGATTCGATTTCGTTTCAGCTCCAGCCTATCAGTGGGATACAAAACATAAACTGTTTAGCCTGGCGGAGGTATGCGCTCGACCAAGTGCTGTTATACTTTGTTCTGTTTTGCCAAGTGTCGCATTATGAGTGATTTTTTTTTTCTTTTGTCTATCTGCCTGTGAACAGGATATCTCAAAAAGTTATGGGCGGATTCGGCTGAAACTTGGTGGACAGGCTTGGTGTCTGACAATAACAAATTGATTCGATTTTGGTGAAGATCCAGATCTGGCTACAATACTTTTTTATTGATTCTTCACCATTGAGTGATCGGGCCAAAAAACGGTATATAGCACAATGTCTCAAAAAGTTATGGACGGATTTGGATGATGCTTGGTGGTCAGGTTGGGTAGGTGACAAGAATTCACTGAGAGTTTTTAATGTTACAGTTGTATAAAAGATCTGAATTGTCCTTAAACTAAAGAATCAACTTCAAACAATTCAAGTATCACAGAATGATACTTTTAGTGCTGTGTTTTTTTGGGGGGTTTTTCTCACACATTGCTGAGATAATGACTTCAGGAGTCAAAGGAAATTCACCTGGGAGGAAATAATTATGTGAGCCATATGAGCAGATACATAGCCTGGGGTGTGGACTTCAATCATATTTTCTGATGCTAGTTCTGCAACCATCTGCAGATTTAATGCATTTTTTTTAATCTACTTGCTTCGCACCAAAGTTCTTGGATTGCATTAATTTTAATATTTCACTTGCCTGAGGAACCAGTAATGCTTGTTCCCTTTAGAGTAGACAGCACACTTATATTAACATAAAAGTCAAATTTCAAACAACCATTGAGCAGTGAATATTATTTGAAGATGACAGGCTGAATATTTATGAGTCCCACCGTTTTAATCTCATCATAATGGTAAAATTTGCATCCTGAATTAATGACTGCTTTGTTCTTTTTGTTAAACAAGCATTCAGTAATTGGTTTGACCTGTTAGTGTTCCCATCTGGAACCCCTCACTCATGATGCAGGTGAACCCAAGTTCAAATCCCACATACCGTATGTGCTTGTCATTGTCTATCAATGTCCTTGAAGTTCATGTAATGTAATTTTCTTTCCTACACATTAAGCATCCACCCTTCCCCAAAGTTTCTGGCTTTTTGCAGGTGGCAGCGTGTTAATTGGTCTTGGGGATTTTTTAATGACTTGGAGCTGTTGCTTCCACTGAAATTTAAGCTCATCCCAATGGCAAGGACAGAAAGGCTGCCAATGTGAAAACATGGAGCGAATTGCATATGGCATCACATGTTGTTGGCACCACTAAGTTAACCCTTTGAGGACCACAAGCATCTTGAAAGTAATTTTCAGATACAAGTGCAATTTTATAATTAATTTGGTGATAATCATGAATATGATTTGAAATTCAAAAGTAACACATGACGAAAACTGCAAGTTTTCCGAATAAACAAACAAAAGAAAAATTATGGAAATGACAAAAGCTCTTACCCAATGTTAGATACAATGTTTGCCAATGTATAAACTTAAAGTAATCAATAATTGCAGGGAAAATATCAGAGATACACAACCTTGAAGTTTAGGGATATATGTATCCTTGGGTCCTAAAAGGAGAACACAAACGCAATTTTTTTTTTTCTGAAAACCATTGATAATCATTAATCATGGTCTAATCTGAAGGCAAAAAAACAAATTTTACAATCACAAAGTGTCGAAAAAAAGCCCTGGAGTGTCGGTTTTCGATTTTACCCATGACGTCACACCTTGAAGGCATATTGATCTGAATGGCAGTTTTACATAGGGAAACAGTGCATGTCGAGCTCAGATTCAGATCCTGATTCCATCATCATTAGCAGCACTGAGGGTTCTCAGAATGTTGAAACTGATCAGTGCGATTTTGAAGAAACGATTGGATACAAAATTAGAATTGGAAACGCTTTCAAGGAAATTGTGGAGCCAAATCGTTTCGTTCCTTATGTAAGCGATTCAGAGGAAGAAGGTGGCAGTGTTCATGAAGATGAAAACACTGGTCACATGATCACTTCGGCTCGGTCGGGTTCGATTTTCCATTCAATCAACAGTTTGTAAGGGAGGGATTTTGTAATAATAAATCGGTTTATGTATTACTCGAGCAGAAATATCTGTCATCGCCCAACAGCACCGCCCAGGCAGACCCGGACACGTGGACAAAATGGGTGATGAATGTTTTGTCCCACAGGTTGGCCAGGTGTATTGTATGTTACGGGATCGTCCCGTTTCATACTTTTCGCAGACACCATTTGTGTCTGTGCCATGTCCCACCATCTTGTCCATGAGGTGTTGATGTCCCTCCCCAGTGGATGGGGGATTGGGACTACCCCGACAAACTATGGTGGATGCTAGCTTGTAACAATAACATATTGTTGTGGATTCTAAGAATCGGATCCAAGTAATGCACACAACATCCAGATCCTCAGACAGTTATTTCCATAAATGCATGTTCAGAATAGACCCATCCCCTTGTCTGGTGGGATTCTAACTCTTTTATGTGTTGGAGAAGGGTAAAGAACAGATTTCCTTTCTTTCCTATGTGATAACCTTTTCCTCTTTGCGACACATTCATGACAAATTATTTTATGCCAGTTTTCATTTCCTCATGGGCGTTATTCACCGTTCGTGCATGCGAGAGATAGCTGTTGACCAAACGGAGACTCATTCTATTCCCTTTCCATTAAGACACATTGGCTTGGAAATAGACGACTTATTTACACATTTTATTTTGGTATTCATTTTCACTTTGGACTTACCAGGCATTTGAGTTATTAAACACACCGCGGGCTTTTCCTGAACAGTTTATTCTGATGTTCAAACATGGCTGTGGATCATTTACCTCTGGACCGACCTTTTTCCATTGACGTTCGACACACGCCTTTCTTTTGACGGTTGACATCCAACTTTTTCCATCGACGCTTGATGCCCCACTTGGCAGCTCTATGGATGCTGGCTGGCTCTTGTTCATGTCGGACTGAACGGAGAGGTGATGGTTGCCCGTTGACCTTTTGTGAGCGCTTCACATTTTTACTCAGTTGTTCCGGCAAATGGCTGCTTTCTGGCGTTCGTCCAGCGTCCCGAACATGGCGTCATTAGGCAGTCCTGTGTTAAATGGGAGTTGCATCTCGTTCAATGGTGAGGAGAGAATGATCGTGAGAATTGACAGTTGGAGGTCACGTGCAGCAATGCGCCAATAGGCAAGCTGGATTTGGCTGAAGTCTGCTTGAGGCTCCGCCCAGACTGGTCGTCTATAAAAAGGACAGGAGGACCGCCTTCCTGACGGTTGGTTTCAGCTCTTGACAGCTCCTGACTGTTGGTGACATCTCCTGATGGTTGGTTACTGCTCCTGACCTCTCTTGATGGTTGGTGACAGCTTCTGACAGCTCCTGACCATTGATGACAGCTCCTGACCCTTGGTGACAGCTCCTGACAGCTCTTGATGGTTGGTGACAACAGCAACGGTGGTTGGTGACAGTGAGATAATTCCTGGTGGTTCTGCTCGGTACTTATCTCTTGGCATACCTGATTCTTGGTGTTCCTGGTTCCTGGGGGTGACAACATGCCGTTGATTGGTCTTTGAGCCTGTTTACAGGTGGTGCACAGCTAGGCAGGGCGCTGGCAGCGGACCAAGGCATGCTCACACATTTTGGTTTATTTTAGTCGATGCACGACCTCTGCTTTGGAAAGCCAAGACCAGATTTATTTTCCTCTGAATGATCTGCTGGGTACTCATGTCTCGTGTTTAATTGTTAAGTAAGGCATAGTGATAGGCATCTACTCTTTGTCCATTTTTCTATAAATGCTTGTTAAATTCTTTGTTTGAGATTATTTTGTTGATTTAACATTTGATTGATTTGAAGTCATCCATTTACACCACAAGGAAATAAAAAGTTCTTCAGTTTATTTATTTTTCTCAATAATAAATTCCTTGTTGATGTTTTAACCTGTCCGTGATTGTCATTTCCTTCCATTGATCCAGCATTGTCCGAACCTAGATAGACTGGGAGATTATAATTCCCAAATGAATTAACCTGTCATCGGCGGCGTGCACCAGCGGTAAACGCTCGGTCGCATTACTTAAGATCTAATCAAGATAAGATTGGTGCATCGCTGAGGATGCGTTCCCCAGTCAGGAGGCCACGTGACCTCGAGTTAAATGGCAAATTAGATGGTGGACACTGGAACTCATGGTTAACTGATTGGCGTTCGTGGTTGTTAAGCAACCCACTGCTCTACGAAGTGAAATGTAAGCGGTGGCCCCAGGGCCGGTTCTTCTGAGGAGAAACGAGGATTAACCCCCTCATAATACACTCGATACCCGTGGCCGTAACAATACTTTCTCTCCACTATAGATAGATGGTGGTTCATTTGATTTGTAGAAGTTTGTGTTGATAATAGATGATTAATTTCCGGGCAATGGCAACAGGTGTTTTATTCACCGCTCAAATCACCCATGTACATGTACTGGTAGCTGGGTAGAGATGGCGATAGAGTTTTGAGCGATTGCTGTTTCTTCCATTTAATCATGGGGATGACATCCTCTCTCAATCGTGGCAGATAACCATAATATCTAGACATCTCTGTTGTTTCATAACAATTCTCTGTAAAATGTTCCGAGCACAAAACCGGACATTTTCTCAGCCTGATCCACACTCGGGTATTTCAGGCAAACCTCGTTCAATTTCTGGCAAACTTGGGGTGTTTCGGCTCTTTGTGTAGCATGAAACCATCTTGGTTTGTATTATCACAGTCACCAAGGATGCATCAACTCTGCATTGTTGTGGAAAATAAAAAATTATTCGCCGTTTAAGTTAAATCATAACACGATGTAACCTGTACACAGTACAAATCTGGTGGTCTACTTTTGTGTGTGATGTAATGGCTCATCTGAAGAAGAAAATTTCGACTTTTAATCACAAATTTACCTACTTTATAATTCGGAAAACGGAAAAAGACGCTTCATCTCAATTTTGTACGGTATCAAGTGAAAGATAAACGCCAAGGTTATCTGAGCGTTTGGGTTCCCCTTTAAAGAATTAAATAACCTTTTCAAGTCAAACTCTTATGTCACTCATAAAAGGAAATGCTGACCTCTTCAGGTTCACATCTGAACCCCTCACTCATGCCCCACGTTCAAATGCCATATACCATATGTGCTTGGCATTGTCTACTAATGTCCTTGTAGTTTTTGTAAAAGTACACTCATGTCTGCTTATGTTGGTGCACTCCAAGTAATTTTATTTATGATGGTGCACTACATGTGACTTCGGCTATGAGCCTGAAATTAATGCAGGAACAACAAGAACAAGCAATCAATGATTGCATACCCTCACCCAGACTTGTTTCGTGTGATTTTGTTGTACTTATTTTGTAGACGTACTCGCATTTTAATTGTACATACTTGATAAATGTACTCACATTCCAGTGTACAAACTTTATGGACTTATTCACATTCTAATTGTACATCCATTTGGAGGTACTTGCATTCTAATTTGCCTTTATAGAGGTATTTGGTTGGAAAAAAAAGAGACTATGTACGACTGACTACCACTAGGTGGTGTTTGTGGCCTAAGTAAACACATTCTGTGTGTACAAACAGACAGACAAACAAATGGACCCAAATGCAATACCCTCTCCTTTGGCGAGGCCATGTCAGGTATGGGAGCATGTGCTGGAGCAGCGTGTCGCTGCGTCCACTTTCCGCCAGTACTCAAGGGGCCTCCATATGGCCATCCCCCAGGCAGTTGCCTGGCTCATCCCCATCTTCTTGATATGCCGATCAACTTGCTGCCACCATGAGCAATGTGATTGGCCCATTGGCCTCCTCCACTCACGAGGCCCCCTCACTGAGAGACTGGGGAGCAGGGTCAGCCTCAGGAAAATGAGCCACATGTCGATACAGCCGCAGCTGATGCTCATAGACTATGCAGGCAACAAATCTCATTTGATTTTTCTCTCAGCAACTGCTCGTTGGACACAAAGTCTGACAAGCGATGCCAAAGATTCTCTAAAGAGACCTGGTACCGAAGGAGTTAAGTCTCCATCTCAGATCCCTGGTCAGAGTCAAAATCTCACACCCGTAGAGCAAGACTAGAAGGACCAAGGACTTAAAGACTCAGGCTTTCCTTCTGCTGCATAGGTACTGACAGCACCACACCTTATAGACCATGGGCCATACCCAATATTTCTGCTTAGTTTTTGATTTCCATAGTCTCCTCTTGGGGGCTACCTGAAACGTTCTGATATATCTTCCTCATATATATCTAAACCCAAAATCAATTGTTCCCAATATCAAAAAGTGAGTGTTGCTAAGAATTTAACCAAAACAAAGAAATACATAAAAAATGGTTGCTATGGTAGTTTTACCCTAGCAACGGAGACATATAGGCATTTTCTGTGGGTTTAAGAGCACTGAAATATATCAAATGGACAGCAGAAATACTTTTAGAGGACTCCTTGCATGAAAACACATCCACAACATTGTTAAATGCTGAGAAGATTGTGTTTTTAGTATCTTTTGACATAATGAAATACAGGAAGTATAAATGGTCAAATAAGCACAGTTTTGAGCAGGTAGTAAAAAATCGGAATACCTCTGCCATCATCTTTTCACAAGAAAGTTAAAAATGCAAACTTCACATTGCCATGTACTTTCATTTCTAAAGAAAAAAAATGCCCCTAATTTATTTTACATCTCTGACTGTTCACTGTGCCAATATTTGCTTGAAACAACTTCTATCCCACCTACCATACTTATTATTTGCTTATCCTCCTATTTCATTACGAAATGTTTCCCACTTTTCATTCTCAGAAAACCTCATACACAGGCACTTTATTTTCCCCTCCATTCCCTCTCACTCCCTCCCCTTTCATTCTTTCTCCTTTGTCTCTTCTTAATATCACTCTCTTCTCACATCTTGTATGTATTCATACAAAATAACAATAGTACAATTAATTACTTTTTGTGTCTTCACTGGTAGCTTTATTACAACCTGAAGCATGAACTAACCAATTTATAATGTTATTCAATTAAGGATGCATACTTTTACAATGTATTATATAGTGCATCACAATACATATATTATTTCAAAACCTCCAATATTTGTACAATATTGCATTATGTATAATTTCTCAGAACATTTATAAGCATTATTGAGGTTGTAACTGGTCATTTATACAATGAATCTCTGGTATCTGTAGATTTCCACTGATGAACACTTGTGAGAAATTTTTGCCAACTAACATCCGAAAACAAAGTAACATTTTCTTTTGCACCAGTGATGTGCATGCAACATGCCATTGTTGTGGGTATGCTGTGCACTGGTGCATGAATCAAGGACTGCGATTGGCATCTAAAGATACAGCATCCGTGACTGGTCTGTCCAAGAAGTAATGTGGAGGCTCAGATCTGTAAATCTGTATCAAATGACAACAAAATAACAAAGTAAAACAACAATGAAGTGCTACAATAATCAACTATTTTTTTCCATACAGGATTTATTAGGGGTTGGTATGTTTCAGAATTATGTACCACATTTATAGTGGGTGTAGGTATGACAGTGAATACCATTTATGAGCAAATGAGCATACTACTAAACAGTAATTTACTCTATCCACAAGGAGGGTGGGAACAAATTTTTATCTTGGGGGGGGGGGGGGGACAATAGGATACATTAGAAGCCTTAAATGCCCACTTTTTTATTCAGAAAAGGGGCACTTTTTCATTTTTTCTCCCCCCCTTAACTATACATAGACCTAGCTGTCATTTTTTTTAGTCTACACTATTTTAAGGCATTCTGTATGACATCACATATAGAATTTGGCTTTGCCTTTATCATTGAGATGGTATTTCACTAAATTTGTCAATTGTACATGCAAAATACACAAGGGAACATTTAAAGTTAGCTAGGTTCTTGATTAACACTAACAGTCAGAAGGCAATGCAACATTTGACAATCTATAAATATGGACTGTTATTGCATTGCCTATATTGCCTGTCATTTGTTTTGTACCACACACATACTAGTGTGTGTTATCTAAGGAATCTGGATCAGGCAGTGAAAGGGAATTTTATCACTCCCTTTCAAAAGTGAACCCTTTGACCAAATTATTTTCTTTAATATTCATTGTTGCATTTTGAGGCATTCACTACCAAATGTAAATTTAATGTTGTTACCATTCAGAAAATACTTGGGCTTATTGATATCACATTTTGAAACGGTGAAATTTTGATGTGAAAGTTGAAGTCAAGAGGCAATTATTACAATACTGGAGATGCTAAAGTCCCTAACTTAAGCTAGCCTATGTGTGATGAAACAGTACTGTAATGCTGTATAGCCAATAAGCTATAGAGCAAAATAGCCATAAAGGCGTAAGGTCGCGACCTTACGGTCGGCGACAGTCGTGGATGTGTAGATCACACCTACTACGTATGTGGTCAATGCATATGCTATGCTATATTGACCACATACGGACAACTGTACAAAATCATGGCAATTTTTTTTGTACTGGCACACATGTGTGTTATGTATAGGGTCAGGCAGTGAAACTGACTTTTTTCGCTCAGTTTCAAAAAGAACACTTTGACCAAATTATTTTCCAAAATTTTCATTTTTGCATTTTGATTCATGATTTTCATTACCAAATGTAAATTTAATGTTGTTACCATTCATAAAAAACTTGGGTTTATTGATATCACATTTTGAAAAGGTGAAATTTTGAGGCAAAATTTGGAAGTCAAGAGGCAATTGTTTTTACATTACACACATGCGATGGAGGTTGGCCTATGTGTGGTGTAGATCTCTGTTTATAATATGGCCAATAATATGCATTGCATGTCCAGAAAAAAAGGTGTGGTATTTGTACCAAATTCACTGGAATTGACTCAAAATGTACACTTTAAATATAATGTGTAACATCTAAATTGCACTTAAGCTCAAGAAATTTTACTATTTCTTGGACATTTCAGATGACTTGTACCAATTAATTTGATAAGCCCACTCAAATTTTAAAAGAACCAAATCACAACACAAATATTAATGCATGGGACTGTGATTTAAAAAACTGGCCTAACAACACTTTTGCAACCAAAGCCCGATTTCATTAGTCATCATTATATTATTATCAACACATAATATAATGGCAGAATAAATTACCTTTATGTCCTGATCATTCTTGCTTTTCCTGGTCCTCTCACTGGTGAAATGCACAAAAAATATGCGATAAGATTCCTGTTGCAGAGCTGCAGCATTCCCATGCTAGCAGAATAGTGCACTTGCCTAGGACTCAGAGTACAGGGCCTGTGATTGGTCAATCACATTCAGGTCCCCAATACCCCAGCTGTGATTGGTTATTGAAGGAACAACTATGACATCATCACTGGAGAAAAGAGGTCTGCTAAGTGCACTGATTTTGGCACCTTTACATCAGAATTCTGAAAATATGCTCAAAATTCAGAGATGGGAACATTCACCATTGGTCTTACACACATGTCCATTGGTCATTTAGAGCAAAATAAAGTAGCCCCCAGGTGGAGACTACGGAAGTGAAGAATTTTGAGGCTTGGCCCATGGTCTATTATGATCCATTGAATCCATGACTCCCCAGGCCTGATCCAGACATTATCGACCTCTGGTTCACACGATATGGAGACATGAATATCATTGCCAAGGGATGAAATTTTACCAGGACCTCAACATCCTCTCCACAAACAGGTACAGACAAAATAGCAGCATCCACATCCAAGTGCATAAATTCACCAAACTTGGTAGTTATGATCACCACATGGCAGGAAGGTGTGAGAGCAGTATAATTTTTGATCATGCCCCCTGGAGCCCTGAGGTTGGCTCAAAAGGTCAAATACCAAAAAATGCAATTACGGGCACATTTTTGAACATCTTTTAATTAAACTTTGAAAATGCAATTAACATTGATGGATGCATTGAATATTTAACGATTTTTTGGATTTGATCCCCAGTTCATGCCTCAGGGGGTGGGAACTTTGGATCACAGGGGTCAAAACAGAAGATTTTTTTGTACTCAAAATTTGAAAATTGGTTCTTTCCTGGTGGAACTTTTTGCCTCTTTCAATATTGCTTCAGGTGGGTAGTGTGGGGATTTGCGATGGCACACCATTGCCTTCACTCTGGTATTTTAATTCAGATCAAAAGGAAACTCTTGAAGACTCGATTGTGCTCCTTTGTTAGCCTGTCTGCCCACTCAGCAGGATGTGGGGTTTTGCAATTTCGTGTCTGTGTCCTTATTATGTTTTTGCATGTTTGTTTGTGTTTGTGTTTTGTCCATCTGTGTCTGTTTGTCTGTTGAGGGCATAACCCTTTTTTCACTATTTGAGCTTTTGTCATCAAATATTTAACAAACATTTATTATGAGAATGTGGAGAAGACAGAATAATAAAACTTGCATGAATAAAACTTACATGTTTTCGTCAAGTTTAGTTGGAGTACAAAGTGGACTCGGGTCGGCTTTGTATTTTGAGATGCACACACACTGGCTGACTTGCAAAAGACAACACAGAGTATTTAAATTCTCTACGGAATGCTTGAATCAATGTCTGCAATTCTTGGAACAGTCTTTCTTGCAAATCTGACATCTTTTGACTTGCTTGTTTAATTTTGATTTCTGTCGGATTTTTGAAAAACATTGTTTTATTCAAGTTGCCGACGTGCAGCTTACTGGTGAGATTTATGTTGAATGATGTGAAGTTCGATTGAAGTTAACGTAATTGTTTCTTTAACGATTAAACTTAATGTTAAGTAATTGTTTCTGTTTTTGAAACTTGATTGTTTTTAAATTTGGAGGGGTGGTGTGTGGTTTACTTTATCCCAGTTTGTCATCGAGGTGCTGGAAACTAAGCTCGAACGCCATCATTTAGAATGCTCTATCACTTATCTGTTATGGACATTTGAATGCTGTATGTGCCAGCAAAAACGGTGGTCTTAAGATTCGGCAAAACCTGATTAAAAACTGAGACTTGATCATTTATCTTAAAAACTTACATTCCAACATGCCCATGAGCAAAGAAACATTGTTGTTCCTATGTTATCGATCGGGTGACCCCAATTCTCAATGTTTTTAAACTTTAACCTCAGATTTTTTTCTTTTTTTAACATGATCTAAAGGCCCTGTCACACCTTGACGATTTAGCCAGCGTATGCCTGACGTATGCAAAATTTGGCTAAGATGCTGGTACACGTCGAAGTACGCTGGCTTTTTTTCGTAGTACGCTGGCATACGTCGTAGTACGCCGAGGTGTTAGACAAATTTTCCATGCTTGAAATTTTTTGACGTATGCCAGCGTATGACTCACACGTTCCGCATACGCTTGACCATTAGCGTAGGCACGTTACGCGATCGTTGACACACGTCGACACACGTTACTTGTAAGTTACTCATAAGTCGAAACAAGTCGAGGTAATGTTTAGCGTACCCGAAACTTATTTCTAACCTATGAGTAACGTGTTGTAGGCACGTTACGCGATCGTTGACACGTCGACACACGTTACTTGGAAGTTACTCATAAGTCGAAACACGTCAAGGTGATGGTTAGCGTCAGTGTTCCAGACTCCCTGGTTTTTTTTTTTTGTTGTTTTTTTCTTCTGTATGACGGTGATGTGCCTATGAATAGCCTACGCCACGTGATCGTCGGCGATACGCTGCCGCGCTATGCATAAGTTAGACTATCGTTGGGAATAGGTTGTGAACGCAGACAACACGCTCAGCATTCGTTGGTATAAGTTTTCTATATGTGATTGAAACGTTCTGTGTACGTTACTAATATGTTATGCATACGTCCAACACGTTATTATACGCCCAAAACTTTAAGAAAAAAACATCAATAGTTCAGCATAAGCCAGCGTTTTACATACATTTTGATACCTTGCCATACGTTGGCTAAAACGTCAAGGTGTGACAGCCCCTTACTGCTCGTAGTGGAGCTGCCACACACACAAATTGATATACAGATGAACATACGCAACAGAAGCCAAGACTGTTAGATGAGGCTTTATGGTGCTTGGATGAATTTATAGTGCTAACCATATACAGTGCCTTGGTTTACGAGTGAAATTTACATCGTTCCCTGCTCATGCACTTACATATTAATACATATCTATAAATTGATAGGACTCCTTAAATCAAGGTCAGTTGTGTATATTCAGCACTTTCGTAAATACCTTCCGATTTTGAAGCTCTCTGTATTCCAAGTGGATGCATAAATGATTCTCCCTTTTCCTGTCTCTCAGTTCATTCTCAGTGTGCGTCTGGACTACCGCATCTCTTGCCTCCTCTCCATATTCAAACGGCAGTACGAAGAGAGTGGAATGACATGGCGCTGCAGCCAAGACCTGACAGATCCTGCTGGCACAGCACCCAGAATTGGTCGGTGATGGTGCTATTGGAATTTTTTTTATTGTATTTCCATGTGTTGCTTGTCTTGTGTGTCCCTTACATACATTTCTCATGAGATCTGATAAGATGTTGTGAAAAATCATTATATATATTTTTTATAAACAATACCTTTGTATATCAACTTGGAAAAAGACTACGTTCAAAAGGTTCAACGAATGAGACACTCATTATAATTAGTCCAAGCCATGCCAAGGTTTATTTTTTGTACAAAATTGAGGAGTCATGGAAGAATGAGGTGACAAACGGTAAAATTGCAATGGACAGTGGGGCCACAGTTGAATACAACATGTAAGGGAAATAACAAAGAGGAAAAAGGAGAGAAAGGAAGGGAGGAAACACAATGGTGTACATATCAGAGTGTTGGATTAGGTAGGGTTAATTGAGAGAGGGAAGGGAGGAGGGGTTAAAAGGATTACTTGTTGGAACTTAGGATGACAGGAGATGGTAGGACACCACTTGTTTAAAGCTTTGGAGGAAAGAGTGTATTTGAATAGCCTAAGGAAGGCAATTCCCACAAATGGGAGAAAAAAGAAATAAAAGACTTGAGGTGTGCAGTAAGCCTGGATTTTGGAACTTTAACCAGGAGTCGGTTCCTGGAAGAATGCATGCATCCTCGATGTGCTGGGGAACATTGGAGGGCTGAGAGAGCAGATGTAGATTGATTGGAGGAGAAGCGGTAAAGAACAGAGGCCATCGACCTGTCTGTGATGTGAGAGCAACAGGCCTTGTGCTTCTGCCTCATCGCGGGAGATTCCAATAATATTCAATATCGTAATTGTTTTTTGTGAGTATCTCGTTTGTATAACATTTCAGCACTTTAGTGTATTGAACAACCCTTGTAGGTGTCTGAAGTTTCCCTTCAAAAAGGAAACTGCTTGCATCAGTTATTATCCACAGAACGATCAGCTTACCTGTTCTTTAGTGTGTTTGAACCATTCGAAGGATGTTATCATAGGAAAGGGCACATGGAGAGATACAAAGGAGCAACGATTGATAGGGATGGGAGGAAGAAAGGCAAAAGAAGAGGAGCAAATATGAAGGAAAGGGGAAGAAGAGTGTTGAGGAAGGTGAGTTAATTGAGTTTAATACATCTATTTTGTTTCAGCAAGTGATTTGGTGATTTTATTAATGTAATGTTCTTTTCTGTACATTGAGCATCCACACGTCCCCCAACGTTTCTCACTTTTTGCAGGTGGCAGCATGTTAATTGGTCTTGGGGATTTCTAATGACTTGAAGCTGTTGCTTCCACTGGGATTTTGTGCTCGTCCCAATGGGGAGCGCAAAAGGCTGCCGTTGTGAAAATGTGGAGCGAATCACACATGGCTTCACATGTTAATGGCACCACTTGGTTAAATAACCTTTTGTCCAACTCTAATGCCACTTGTGCAAGGAAATGTTGACCTCTTCATGGTTCCTTCTGAACTACTGACTCATGATTTGGGGAACCCAGGTTCAAATCCCATATACCATGTGTTTGACTATTGTTGAATAATGTCCTTGTAATTCATGTTATTGTACACTCATGTCGATTACTGCATTTGTCCTGCATGTATTATTTGTATAAACTCCTCCATGAGCCTTTTAGATCACTGTATGCAATAAAAAGGTGATGTAACTAAGACAGGAGGAAGCAATTTGGCCCATCATTTTTGTGTTACATCCAAACCCAATTAACTTAACCTAAAAAAACCTATCAATTTCCTTATCTTCTATGTATTATAATGTCGTTTTTACCCTTAACGTAATCTAATTTAGCATCCACATCTTTTTAATATAATTGCCTTTAATGTTCCATTTAAGCTGAAGTGAGGGAATATGTCCACTATGCAAGAACATAATGGCCTGCTATATTGAGAAGATGTGGATGGCAGAATGGCCTCGAGGTAAGCACACTCAACTCTGAGCTGTCTAGTCTGGGTTTGAATCTCGGCCCAACTATAAACTGTCATCCTGGTGTTTCAAAGGCAAGGTGGTGATTCATAAATGTGTGTGTCGTCCCTCAGATGGACATTAAACTGGGTGTCCCATCTACCAGCATTGGTTGATGAACATTAAAGATCCCACGGTGTCTTTGAAGTGTATGCGAGCTATCGACGACACTGCCCAAATTCTAAATTCCTGCCCTGACTTCATGTGTTGGAGTAGTGACCTATCCAGGATTGTAACCCTAGCCAAGAAACTGCTTCTGCAGAAGCGATGCTCTGCATATACATGATGATGATGATGATGATGATGATGATGAAAGTGTGATGTTCAACTTGTACAACCTAAGTGCAGATGTGACAATCAGCTTTACACTTTTTTGTTCACCTTGTCGAGGCTCGTATGAGAACTATCACACAACGCACATCAAGGGGGGCATGAGACAAGAGGGGTGGGAGGGGGAAGGACAAAACAGTGGGGAACAAAGACATTCGGAGATCTGTGGAAGGGAGAGGGATGTGGCGGGGAACATGAGGAATACAAGATGGATATTACAGGGACTTTCAAGAAGGAAAGCAGGGAATTTGAAGGAGGTTGGTTTGGGGTGGATTAACAGGGGGTAGAAAAGATCGAGGATTTGGATGGGGGACGATAAGAGGTGGTGGTGAACAGCCGAAGCTTTACACTTCCATACAAAATATGGCTCTGCAATGCAGAGCCCCCTTATTGGACTCCACCAGGATGGCGTTTTTTTTTTGTTTGATAGATATCAAGAAGATGAGCTTAGATTGCATTTAAAAAAAAATTATTTTGTCCTTGTCTTTGATTACCTTCGCATTCTGCGAAAGGTTATGTTTTGGTCGCTGTGTATTTATTTATTTGTGAATATGTGTGTTTGTTTGTTATTCGCATAACTCAGGAAGTATTAAACCGAATTGCATGAAATTTGGTGGGATGATTCGTGAGTATCCAAGGACGATTGATTACATTTTGGGAGCGATCGGGTCAAAGGTCAAGGTCATGAAAAGGTCAAAAACACTCTTTTGAGCATAACTTCCTTCATAATACAGCTATCGACATGCAACCACCGCCATATTGTTCCATGACGAGATACCTTTCGGATATGTAGTGTCGGATTTGACGTAACGTCATCGGAAGTGCGTCTAAATGACGTCACAAGATGACGTAAATTTTCAATTTTCGATCTCATCAGTTTTGATCATACCGTTTTGTAGGACTTACCTTAAGGACGTCACACACCAAATTTGACTTCGATCGGACTGACCGTTATGACGTCATTGACGTTTGAACATGACGTTTTTCAATTGTGGCTAAAATGTCCTGATATTTTACATTCAAATATCTATATAATTTATAAAGCAAAGTCTCCCAAATCCAGGCATTAGGATCAGTACCAAAATATCTGTTTATTGATGTACAGGTTTTGCCAATTAACTCTGTAGTCAAGGTCAAGGTCACACTCAAGGTAAAAATATACTTGTAGGCATAGCTTCAGATCTAATAGAGCTATTGACATGAAATCAACGTTAAAACGTTCAGTGAACCACGAGCTTTCAGAATGGTAGTCCCCGATTGGACGTGACGTCCCCGGAAGTGCATCAAAATGACGTCAAAAGATCACGTCATTTTTCAACTTTTTAATTTTTCAGTGTTTATCATTCCATTTTGTTGGACTGCCTTCAAGGAGGTTACACACCAAATTTGACGTCAATCGGACTGACGGTTGTGACATCATGGACGTTTTAAAATGACGTTTATCAAATGTGCCCGGAAAAAAGTTGAGGCGGCGAAGGTATGCGCTCTACCGAGTGCCCGTTCTAGTTTATTTATTTATTGATTTGGCCTGCTTGTTTTAGGTCGATTTTTGTTTTTCACTTGGAATCATCTGGAAACCTGATCACTTGGAATCATCATAGTTCAGGTTATGTTGGAAACAAACTCTATGACCTGACATACTTACAGTGCCAAAAAATTTTTGTTGCACCAATAATCTCATGTGAATTTCATTTGCTCATCAGGCATCTTGGAGCCAGAGAAGATATGCGAGCAAGCTGAGGCCATTTTTGATAGCACGTATGTCATTCTAAAATATCCTCTTCATTCCCATCTCACCCACAAGTACTACCTGTAAAATTAATAGCAATTATTACTGATTAGAGAAGGACAGAGAATGAATAATGAGATTAATAGTGAATGAAAGACTGAGACAATAAATTGGAGTCACATAATTATGTGAATAGGAAACGACCATTTCCACTACACCTTGCTAATGGGGCAAAATACTTAAGCTGAACATTTCTTCCTTTCATGCATTTTGCAAGCTATGGTAAGCCTTTCACCCTAACTCTACCACACGGGAGGGAAATTTTCCCTTCCTCTTTCTTGTTTCGCCATTCCATTCATGGGAATGAATTATGTTTTCACATAGATCTTTTTGATTTCATATCATCTGGTGAATTTTCCCTTGTTTCATTGTACAGTGGTGAGGATGCTTCACTAGACCTTGACGGGCAGAGTGGACGTACCTTCTTGCGTGTGCTGTTGCACCTTGCTATGCATGAACACCCTCCACTCGTCTCAGCTGCACTACACCTCCTTTTCAAGCATTTCAACCAACGACAAGATGTCCTGCACGCCTTCACACAGGTTTCCTTTTCCATTTCACCATCCTCGAAGAACCTCTATCATTCAGTGCATTGTCTCCAGTTTTAGCTTGAACAATAATGATTTGACCAAGTATAACAATCCGACTTGAACAAGGGCATTTCACAAAAACAGTTTTTTGTACATCAAGTGTTCTTCGTTTTTCTGTTTAATAAAGGCCAAAGAAAAATAACTCTTCATGTGCCAAATCCAACCTGTATGTTGCTCAGCCAATTACATGTTCACTGCATATATTTAAAGTTCTATTCTTGATTATCCCCATGCTTTAAAAAAAAACAAATGGGGGGGTGGGGGAAGGGTGGGGGTATTGTCATCAGCTCTATCTGTTGTCCATTACACTATTTCCTCCTGAACGGTTGTGCAGAAGATATTCACCAAACTTGGTAAACTTTTATTTTATGTCAATTTAATTATATACTTGAACACTACAGAACACAAATCACCTTGTTGGCATTTCCAAAAATCTCCAGTTTAGCAGTACTTGAAAAAAATATTACAACATTTTACACCATCTCAACCAATCAAATTTGCCACGGTGTCCTCTCAGCATTGGGGGATATCGAGATTCAGACAAAATCACGGATCGCATGAAATTTAGATCGTGCTTGGAAACGCTGAGCAAGACTTGAAAATACCCTTCCCATGTCCTTTTTCTTAAGACTGTGTGGAGTAAGGTGTTCTCTGAACTCTATTTATCCACATACATTAAAAAAATGGGGGGGGGGCGGAAACTGCATGTAATCGACTCTGTCTGTCTGTCTGTCTGTCTGTCCGTCCGTCCATTATGCGAGCTATTCCTAAACAGTTGGGCAGAAAATCACCAAACATGATCGTTATGATCACCACATGTCAAGAAGGTGCGAGAGCAGTATCGTTCCTGAGGCCCGAGGGCAGGGTCAAGTTATTTTTTTTAAAAAGGCAATTTACAGGCACTTTTAAACATTTTTGAAATTAAACTTTGTATATGCAATCAACAATGGGGCTCACATGATATATGTCACGATTTTTTTGGATTTGACTCTTGTTTCATGCCCCAGGGGTGGAGATGGAGGGTCATGGGGGTCAAAGAGAAAAAAGCTTTCACTAAAAAATTGATATTGGGTCATTCCTGGTGGACCTTTTTGCCATCTTTCAACTTTGTTGTAGGTGGGGAGCTTGGCGATTTGCGATGGTACACCATCGACTTCGCTCTCGTTTTAACTGTCGCCAAACACTAATTTTGTCAGAATATGATCTGAAATTTCAATTTTAAAACCTTGCCATAAACCTAGTATGTTTTGATATGATTTAGTCCATTTTTTTTCTTGTTGTTGGCACTTTCTGTTATGGTAGGTTCAGCTTCTGGTGACTAGCCAGGACATTGAAAACTACAAGCAGATCCGTCAAGACCTGGACCGTCTCCGGCTCTTGGTGGAGAAATCAGAGCTCTGGGTCTACAAGGGTCGGCAGTATGGGGGTGCGGCGAGTGAAGTTGGACAGGACCTCAATAAAAGAAAAGCTGTTGGAGAGGTGATCTATGATCATTTTAATGTTTGACAATGCCACTCTTTGCTACTGTCTTGAACCGATGTTCAGTAAAGTGAAATAGATTAATGAGCATGTGAAAATGAGTGATGAAAATCAATTTGATAAGAAAATGAAATAAAAGCAATGACTCTTTAAATGTGTTTGTATTTTGTATGTATATATGCCTTTTGTAATTATAAAACAATGTGTTGATCCAAAGTAGTTTCTTGGTTTTACAAACAATATCCTGACAGCATTCTTAGTTAAAATGAACTTCTTCATTGGCATTCATTGTGTGTGTGTGTGTGTGTGTGTGTGTGTGTGTGTGTGTGTGTGTGTGTGTGTGTGTGTGTGTGTGTGTGTGTGTGTGTGTGTGTGTGCGTGCGTGCGTGCGTGCGTGCGTGCGTGCGTGCGTGTGCGTGCGTATAATTACATTCTCCATTCTTTCTCCTTTTTATATTTTATACACCTTTAACTTAACCCTGCTAAAGTCATCTTTCCTAAAGGATTGAAATGTGAAAGTGCATCACCAAACTTTTGTTGTGAAACACAAGTAATGCTTTCAATAACCTTCCCAATTCTCCTTTTGTATGTGGCAGGGAGAACTACGGGGCAATGCTGTCTTGGCTATGGAATCTGGACCAGCGATCGACTCAGAAAGCTTGGATAACTACGTGGCCATATATGAGGTAGTATTGGGGAGGGCTGTACATGTCTTAAATATACACACACCACAAGCGATTCTCTGACGGAACTACTGACCAAACAAAATCATCATTGACCAACCAATTTGACTCGTAAGCGGACTGAGAGATTGGCTGACAATATAGTCGACAAATCAAGTAACCGACCAACTTCAAGAAAAACCAAACGCCCAAGCGATTGATGGACCAGTCCACCAACTGCCCGACAGAACGAGATCGATGATCCATCCACTGGCCATCCAACCGACCGAACGTCATGCGCGATGCCAGATCCTGTGCCGGCTGGGAAGACTGTGTGCCCAGGAGTCTATGGGAGGATGGAGGTACCGTAAGCAGCAGCAGCAGCTACTCAGGAATATGGGAGCCCACAGCGTCGTCTTGGAGCTTCTGCAGATCCCATACGAGAAGGTACTTCATATGAAAGCAGTGGATAATCAGTGTAAAACCAAACATGTGTTGAGGCAATTCATCTGTGTTAATCCTGAGTGATGATTAATGGGTGAAAAACACTCTTATTTGATACAAAAACACTCCCAGTGATATGAACACATAACAATAGTGAAAATCCCAAGCATGTTGAGGTAATTTGCTTGGGATTCACAATGTCGAATAGCCTCAGTGTATCATTGGCTTCCATATTGTGCTGTGTTTCCACTAATGCTTCCCACTACTCATGCATGCACGTTTAATATCCACTCATTTGTTCAGAAACACCATGTCCACCTGTCCTCCATTGCCCTACGATTACCTTATAATCCATCCATCTTCATTCTTTTTGAATGTCCACAGCTTTGATTCCAGATTTTAATAGAAACCTCATGGATTAAAACTTTATTTTGAAGGCATAGCGTTAAAATTCCAATGAAAAGATGTTGAAACAATCTTTGGATTTGGCCTTTATCTTGCGCGAGATTGAAAGTTACCAAATTATACACATTTTAAGAGGAGTTAAAAAAACTTCAAACGTAATTTTTTTTTCGTTGATTGCTTTTAAGGACTTGCAGAAAAGCCCGTCAAATGACTGGCAACCCTTCTGTATTTTCACACTATTCAGCCTTGAAACCTCGGGCTAAAATCAAAATTATGCACAAAATCTTCAATTTATTTCACTAGTGTAAAACACAAAAGTCCGTCAAAATGATGGATTGGAGTGGTTTTATTAAATACTTCATATCCATTTTCCATTATATATATATATATATATATATATATATATATATATATATATATATATATATATATATATATATATATATATATATATATATATGACTGTATATTTTATACTTTGTAGTATCAGCATGCATTATTATCTTCAAGATTCCATGACAATTTTCTTTTCTCTGCATTGTTGTAATCAAAACATACCTTTCTTTCATGAAAGAAGATGCGTTGTTCAGTCTTCGAATGCACAGAAAGTCAGAAGTCCTCTTGAGTGTAATTTGAAGTGGTTACATTATATTACAGTCAAATGTACAGTTGCCCATATTACATACATGAAGCAAAAACATGTCAAATGCTTTGATGGGCGACCCTTCTGTATTTTCACACTACTCCGCCTTAAAAACTTGGGCTAAAACTAAAATTACGTGCAAAAACCTTTATTTATTACACAATTTGTGCATCCCTTTATTTTGGCAGTATATAGACAATAGACCGCTGCGTTGATTGCTTCTGAAAATAAAAATAACTCGGATTACATACAAGAAGTAAAAACATGCCTAATGCTTATGACAGGTAACCCTTCTGTATTTTCACATTAATCAGCCTTGAAACCTCAGGATAAAAAGGCAATTATTTACAAAAACCTTCATTTCTTATACTAACAGGCGGGGGAGTGCCCATCTCAGCCCAACTCCGGTGATATTTCCTCAAAGTGATACTTTCTTCTTGGACACCACATATTTTAGCACACATAGTACCAGCAGGGCGCTATTTCCATCACATACCTACATACACACATATTCCATAACTCCATTATAGTAGGTAAGATTACATTTGAAAGCATTTCTGTGATATTCAATCCAACTCGATGCTATGGACAACTACAATTGCATCTGCCTTCAGAATGCAACATATGAAGAACTTTCAGAAGCCTTAATTGCAGAGTGCAAGGTTTGCGTTTAAGTAACAATGCTCAACATTTATACCATTCTCTTTTGATTCCTTCTGTTTGTTTTTTTGCGGTTGTTTTGCTCCCCCACAGAATGAGGATACAAGGATGGAAGAGGTCATGAGGCTTGCACACACGTTCCTCCAAGATTTCTGTGCCAGCAATCCCCAGAACCAGGCCCTGCTTTACAAACACATCAGTCTTTTTCTTACACCAGGGGTACATGCAGTACACACAGCTTTACGTCATTGGTGCTCATTATCATTATTACCCTAATCAGAGGAGTGTATATTGCATTTGAGTCCGTTTGTCTATTTGTTTGTTTTCTGTTTGGCTGCACATAATGTGCTAATGTAGGCCACAAACACCACTAAATACGTCTATAAATTAGTACACGTTCTCTTTTTTCAACCAAGTCCCTCAATAAAGTATGTACAATTACAATATGAGTACGTCTATAAAGTATGTACAATTACAATATGGGTAAGTCAACAAAGTATGTGCAATTATAATGTGAGGAAAATACATCTATAAAGTATGTACAATTATAATGTGAGTACAATTATTAAAGTATGTACAATTAGAACGTAAGTACATCTCTAAAGTATGTACAATTACATGATTCAGGGTAGGAACGAGCAGCACGTCCATTTTCTCTTCATTCAGTAAGCCCTTTCCACAGCTGCCTTTCTATAATTAAGCAAAGTTTTCAACGCAATCAACAAAATGGTCTTCAAAATTCCAATGTAGAAATGATATAGCAGTCATCTTATGCATGAACAAGCTCATTAATTTTAGTCATTAGATCATCTCTTCGAGCATGACCTAATAATATTGGTGTTGAGAGGAGAGGTGACGATGCGTCCGTCCGTTCACAATGAAGTTGAAGCGGGAGATCTGGTCATTAGTGATCCTGATAGAGGTCGATGAGACGTACACGATGGTATGACTTTCAAGGTCACCGAAGGTCAAGGTCAAGGTCACGAGGCCTTTGAAGTTGCGAAAATGACAATTTTCAAATTCTATCTCCTCCGCCATTTCTCAAGCGATCTTGAATTTGATTGTGGCATATGAATCTATGGGACAATTTCTAAATTTGGTCAGGCCGGATTTTCGATATTCGCTTTCGTTTTCTTGTCACGTGACTTCAAAGTTGGCAAAAAATGCGAAAATGACGAATTTCAGAATCTATCTCCTCCTACATTTCTCAAGCAATCTTGAATTTTATTGTGGCATATGAATGTATGGGGCAATATCTAAATTTGGTCAGGCCGGATTTTCGATATTCGCTTTCGTTTTCGTGTCACGTGACTTCAAAGTTAGAAAAAATGCGAAAATGACGAATTTCAAAATCTATCTCCTCCTACATTTCTCAAGCAATCTTGAATTTTATTGTGGCATATGAATCTATGGGACAATATCTAAATTTTGTCAGGCCGGATTTTCGATATTCGCTTTCGTTTTCGCGTCACGTGACTTCAAAGTTTGCAAAAACTGCCCTACCTTCAGGAGGCTATATATTTTCTTGCAGAGATGACCGTCATTCCCGCACGGGGGTAATTTTTTTGTTCATCAGTTTAGTTAGTTTAGTGGTAAATATAATGATTAATTCACTCAACTATTTTGTATTGGTTAAACATGTATTGTTGCTTTTCAAGCTTTGTGATGGGAGCATCATCATCAATAAATCATCACCTATACTCATAACTAACTGACTTCAATTGCCCTCAGTTTCACTCAGCAGTTTATTGAGGACTCTGTCTTACAATTCTTCGAAGACAAGGTAAGCATCACTCTGCTCACTGAGTATAGATTAAAAAAATTGGTTCAAAAAAGAGTGTGGAAGAGGAGAAACAAGAAAGAAATGGAAGCACTCTTTTTTTTTTTTCGTTCTGACAAAAGGATGAGTGCTTGAAACATCAGTCGCACCATTCTTCCCAAAAGAGTTAACATCGCCTTTTCAGATTTCATTTGATAAAAAACATTCTTCGACTTGTCCACCGATGCAGACAGACACAGGCCTTCAGAATTCTAATGAATATTCTTCTTCTTCTTTCGGCTGCTCCCGTTAGGGGTCGCCACAGTGGATCATCCGTATGATCCGCATAGTGATTTGGCACATGTTTTACGCCGGATGCCCTTCCTGACACAACCCTGGTCGCCTCTTACGACACAGGGATATGGTACACCTATT
>NC_140970.1:25039877-25159877 GCF_056783735.1 Eptatretus burgeri | reverse complement strand
GCTCGCAACAGGCGGATGTCCACGGATTCGAGCTCCCGCTCGAACGTGCCACGTGGCAAAATGGAGCTAGTCCTCCCTTTTCCCCTTAAGCAACAGCACGCTGTCTCCGCATCCTCTGACACCGTGTAAGGTCTACGACGGGCCTCAGCTGATCTCTCTCACGGTCCAGCACACAAATCCAGGCCTGGCCTGTTCTCCAGACAAGGAGTTGAGACAAGGACTGGAGACAACTCTAGACAAGTTCTCCAGACTGTTCTCCAGCACCCTCTCAACCGACTGCAGCCTTCCAAACTCCCAAACTGAACCTGAGCCTGAGGTCCTCGTTTTTCCTCGCTTTGACATGAGCACGCCTTCTCTCGGCGACCGCCGATAAACTCCTCCCCCTTCGCGCCACTTCCTCCCTCGAACCACACCCTCTCTCCAAGCCACACCCCCTCAGCCGACTGGGAGGGGTTTATCCCGGGATAGGGTAGGTATAAGAGGGATCTCTCGTTTCACCACCACTGTACGAACATAAAACAGTCTCTTACACCTCCCGACACACATATAACGTACACTTTACCAAACAACCTAGCTAAACAGTCATTTAATGGGGGATCTGATCTAATCCTAGATTTAGTAGTCCAATAAGGGCCATTTCCGTAACAATATACATATACTATATATATATATATATATATATATATATATATATATATATATATATATATATATATATATATATATATATATATATACATATATATAATATATTGAAATATGTGGAGTGTGACGAGCACTCCCCCCAATCTCCATTGGATGAAGTCCTCCACCAAAGGGCCACCTCCAATCCGGAGGCCTCAACCTGGTGACTCCGTCAAACAGAAAAAGATTACATGGTCAACATCAGTTAAACATCAAACGGAACCACTTATCCGGATTTCGGGCTTGTTTGTCTCTTTTGAAGGCACCTTTTTTTTATCCAAAAGAAGGTAAAAAAGAAAAAAATATATCAAAACATTTAAACAGCTTGGGACGACAGCACTTTGACCCTTAGGCCAAATTACACAGTCCAGCAAGACTGTCCTTTTATTCATTTTTTAATATACTTTTCTTTTTATATATAAAATATACATATACTTTTATTTTTATTTTCATGACTGCAGAAATTAGTTGAACTCATTGTCCTGGTGAGACCTCCCAAGGATCCATAACCCCCTGAACCTTGAATCTAAGACGTGCTATTTATGACAAGTCAACAACTGATAGGGCCTTGCGTACAGTTTGGAGGTGAACTTACTCTGTGTGTGGACAATAAGTCTTTTATGCTGTGAGGATCCCGAGACTAAGAAACGTCTTGACATATTGCAAAATTCCCCAGCATTTTCTTGCTCTGGACACGCGATTGAGATGTTTTATACTGTACGAGGTGTGTTAAAAAAGTATCCAACCTTAATTTTTCGTTCGTAAACAAATGAAGCTAGGGAGGCGTGGTTTGGTGCACGTATGTTGGCGATCCTAATCCGTATGCGTGAATATTTTCCCTCCTGCAGAAGCTGTCAGTTGCCGAGAGACCGCCAATGAGTGAGGAAGTGTAAGTGAGCGCCGTTGGATTTTCGTTTTTGACAAAATGACGGATCACTGTGGTCTCATCGCCAGTGATCACTGTGTTGAAGAAGTTAGGATCTCTGTTCACAGTCTCCAGCATGTCCTGTGCGATCTCCAAACGGAGTTGCTTCTGCTCGATCCTTAGCAGCTTTGGCACGAACTTCGCTGAGATTCTCCTTAAGCCCAAATCCTCAGTCACAATTGAATGAACGGATCCAATGCTGATGCCCGCCTCGTCTGCAAGTTCTCTGATCGTGATGTGACGATCCTGCATCAGCAGGGTCCTCACTTCGTCAATGACGATCTCATTTCGGGATGTTGAGGGCCTACCAGAACGTGCTTCACTTTCCACTGATGTGCGACCATCTTTGAAGCGGTTGTACCACTCTTTTATCTGTGTGGTGCCATTGCTTCGTTCCCGAAGGCCTGTTGAATCTTGCGGATCGTTTTCACTTGGGAATCGCCAAGCTTTACACAAAATTTGATGCAGTAGCGTTGTTCAAGTTTTTCCGTCATTTTGTCAAAACGAAAATCCGACGGTGCTCACTTACACTTCCTCACTCATCGGCGGTCTGTCGGCGACTGACAGCTTCTGCAGGAGGAAAAATATTCACGCATACGAATTAGGATCGCCTACAGACGTGCACCAAACCACGCCTCCCTAGCTTCATTTGTTTACGCACGAAAAATTAAGGTTGGATACTTTTTGAACACACCTCGTACATACTGTTCTCTTAACTAACCTCACAACGTTGGAATTTCTTTCCTTGTTTTTGGCCCATGCAAACCTATCAGATCGCATATAGGACCATGATATTGTTTGCTTTTTTAGCTCACCTGGAATGTAGTTCTGGGGAGTTTATGGGATGGCAAGTCATCCGTCCGTCCGTCCACAAATACTTTCAACTTCTTCTCTGAAACTACACATAGGATTTCAATGAAACGTTACTACAATGTTCTTCACGGTGTATGTACCAAAGCTTGTTGATGGCATTAAAAAAAATCACACCCGAAGGGGGCCTATGGGGGTTGCCCTCCAAAATAGGTATTTGCTTTCTTCTCAGAAACTACAGACACAATTCCAATGAAACTTCACCACAACCTTCATCACCCGTGATGTACCAAGGTTTGTTCGTGATACTTGAAAATCGGGCTTTATTGGGGTGTAAGGGGGTGCCCCTCAAAATATGAATTTGCTTTCTTCTCCGAAACTATACATACAATTCCGATGAAACTTGACCACCGCCTTCATCACCCGTGATGTACTCAAGTTTATTCATGACATTAAAATAATTGGGGCCGAAGGGATGCTACATGGATGTTACACCCCCCCCCAAAAAAAAAATGTATTTGCTGTCTTCTCTGAAACCACACACACAATTTTGATGAAACTTGACCACAACCTTCATCACCCATGGCATACCAAAGTGTGCTCATGACATTGAAAAGAAAAATCTGGCTCTGAGGGGGTCTATTGAAGGAGCTCATGGGGGAGGGAGGGGGGGATTGCCCCATCCCAAAGACATATTTATTTTCTTCTCAGAAACGACACACAATTCCGATGAAACTTGACTACAACCTTCATGACCGATGGCATACCAAAGCTTTTTTCATGATATTAGAAAAATCCGGCTCTTTTGGGGTGTAAGGGGGGTGCCCCACAAAATATGTATTTGCTTTTTTCTCCGAAACTACACAAACAATTCCAATGAAACTTCACCACAACCTTCATCACCTGTGATGTACCAAAGTTTGCCCATGCCATTAAATAATTAACAGCCTCAAGGGGTCTACAGGGGTGTTGCCCCTCAAAATAGGTATTTGCTTTCTTCTCAGAAATTACACACACAATTCCAATGAAACTTCACCACAACCTTCATCACCCGTGATGTACCAAGGTTTGTTCGTCACACTTGAAAAATGGGGCTCTATTGGGGTTTGAGGGGGTGCCCCTCAAAATATGTATTTGCTTTCTTCTCCGAAACTATACATACAATTCGGATGAAACTTGACCACCACCTTCATCACCCATGATGTACTAAAGTTTATTCATGACATTAAAATAATTGGGGCCGAAGGGATGCTACATGGATGTTACACCCCTCCCCCCCCTCCAAATATGTATTTGCTGTCTTCTCTGAAACCACACACACAATTTTGATGAAACTTGACCACAATATTTATCACCCGTGATGTACTAAAGTTTGTTCATGGCATTAAAAAAAAAATCCATAGGTATTTAATTTCATCTCCATTATATATTTTGTGGGTCATCCATGCCTACCAGTGGTTATGTTATCCAGCCACGACAAGGTGAGTACCCAGGGGTATTGCCGCTATGTTTGTAGTTTAATATAACTACTTGTAAACCACCTAACTTGTTTTTTTTTTAAACTCTGTCCCTGAATGTCCCTCAAACTATTCTTGTTGATCTTGATATAATTATGTCCTCATTGATCAACCAGGAGTTGTGGGTTTTTTTCTCCATGATGCATGCAGAGCTTTACTGTTGTATATTCCTTTTTCTACTTTTCCACTTCTATCCTTTGTCTCCTCTTCCACATTGATGCATCTTTATTTATCACTTGTCTTGTTTTCATTTCTTGCCTTGTTATTGCTCTCATGTTTCCTCTTAAACGGCTCATTTGTAGTTTTTAGTCGACATGTGTAGGCATTGTTTAAGGCTTTAAGCAATACTTTCTTTACTATCTTGCTCTTATGGCTTGCTCTATAATCTTTCCCTCATCTCCAACACTTCTGTTCCACCACAGCTAATGGAAGCAGAGACCCTGCGACGGATCTTTACCAACAACTGGCGCTTGTGTAGCGCCGTGTCAGAGCGTGTAGTTCAACACTTTGTGCACTGTATTGGAACACATGGACGGCATGTGCAGTACTTACGGTTCCTTCACACCATTGTTCGTTCGGAGGGGAAATTTAACAAGAAGTGCCAGGATATGGTGATGGCTGAGGTTCGGTATTCAGCATTCATAACCTATCACCCATCACTGAGCATGTTATAAAATGAACTTCATGTAATTTTCATTTAATTATGCTCACAACAAAACCGCATGAACTTGGAATTTGGCACCCATCACTTTTGAGTAAAAAATATACTATCAAGCAACTCAGATTTTGTCCTTCGTTCCTTCTTTTGAAAGCATTTCCTTCTTGTGTAATGCATTTTAACAATCAACATCTGTTGTTTTTTAAAACACCCCAGCTTATCTCCTCAATATCCTTTCAGTAGCTCATGTACCTGCTCTCGCACTTTTTCTTTTTTTTCTGCCTCCCTTCCCTTCTTTTCCGAAAGCTCCTGACAGCTGGAGAGGATGTTTTGGTCTTCTACTCCGACCGAGTTTCCTTCCAGGCCTTGCTCTCCATGATGAGAAGTGAGCGGGAGCGTACAGACCCCTCTGGTGCTCTGATGTACCACATTGCTCTGGTTGACCTCCTTGCTGCTTGCACTGAAGGCAAAAACGTTTACACGGAAATAAAGTGCAACTCTCTGCTTCCTCTGGAGGATATTGTGCGTGTGGTCACGCATGAGGACTGCATACCTGAGGTTCAATTATTCTCCTCTTCGTTGTCTATCAACACTCTTGTCTCCAACATTCATATTCAGTTTTTGTTGTTTTGTTTACAATCTCTGTGATTTTCAAACTGAAGTTAATTAAAGTCAAGTCGATCAATACAATCACAAATTTCATCCTTATATCTGCACTAGTTAATGTGAATTCCCTGACAAGAAACTTTGTTGCAGGAACAGCCATTCGGCCCATCAAAGCCTGCACTAGTATTATCAACTTGTGGTTGTTTGCCTGTGCTCTATCCTTTTAAAATGCTGAACGTCAAGGAAGGAAGCAGCATGTACCATTTCTCAGTCTTTGGTATGACTCGTCTCGATGTAGGAAAGCCAATTTAGTCCTTCTTACCCTCATAGCCTCTCTCTGTCTCTTACATTATATCATATGATGTTGATAACTATGAAAATAACTCAGCGAGAGAGAGAGAGCCAACAGGTCACAATGTACATGGTGGCCACAATGTCTTGTCACCCCCTTGTAAAAATTGCCTTTTATTATATGAGCTGTCAACACTGAAGGGTTCTACAAGTTATACCACGTACATCTGCAGTACTCTTTTACTTAATTACACATTTTACAGCATATGACGCAAGCCTTAAGTGTCCAGTGGGTTTGTGCTCCATCATTTTCATTACAGAGAATAATTTTGCACCATGTTCCATGGGACCCGGTGTGTACCCCGGTCAGAATAGGTACACCGTATCCCTGCGTGTCGTAAGAGGCGACTAAAAGGGTTGGCGTCAGGAAGGGCATCCGGCCATAAATACATCGCCTCAAAAGGAAACCATGATGAGTACAACTGATGGGCAAGGTACAGCCCGACGTACCCCGTGGGGGTCCTCACCCCCTCTCGTTAAAACTCAAGGTGGGGAACCCGATCAAAGCAAGGGAGGAAATTTTTCCATTTATGATGACCAATCGTCTGATGCCCCACGTGGAGATCGGTTTCTGAGGTTTGGTACATGGAATGTAGGGACAATGACGGGGAGATCTGGAGAAGTGGTTGAAACATTGGTCAGAAGAAGAGTGGACATATGTTGTGTGCAGGAGACACGGTGGAAGGGAATTGGTGTGAGAATGGTGAAGGATAGGCAGGGGCAGAAGTACAAGTTTATGTGGCAAGGGTGCCTGGAAAGCGTGCATGGTGTTGGTGTCGTGTTTTCTGAGGAGTTTGTAGACAGTGTAGTGAATGTGACTCGAGTGAGTGAAAGGTTGATGATGGTGAGAATCGTGATCGGAAAGCTCTTGGTGAACGTCATCTCGGGATATGCCCTGCAGGTCGGTCGAAGCGATGAAAAGAAGAACATGTTCTGGTGTGCGATGGAGAAGTTGATGGAGAATGTGAAAGATGAGGAAGTTGTTGTGGTTGGAGGAGACTTGATTGGACATGTGGGAAGGAGTCCAGACGTTTTTGAGGGAGTCCATGGGGGTTATGGATATGGTGTGAGAAATGGAGAAGGTGAAAGGATCTTGGAGTTTGCTAATGGAGCTGATTTGTTGATTTTTTATACTCAATTCCAGAAAGCGAATAATAAGCTTATTACATACACGTCAGGTGGATCAACGACAACCATTGACTACCTGATGGTGCGTCGGCGAGATAGGGGAAACCTCCGGGACACAAAGGTGATCCCAGGGGAGGAGACTGTTTCATAGCACCACCTGGTTGTCTGCGATATAAGGGTGAAAGGTGTGCGGAGAATTCAGCGGGTGAAGTACCAACCGAGGATGAAGGTGTGGAGGTTGAAAGAGGCGACAGTGAAGGAAGCATTAAGAGAGAGGCTGAGTATGGTTGAAGATGATGTGGTTGAGCTTGAAAGTGGTTGGATGTCAATGAAAGATAGTCTATTGGGAGCCGTTGGTGAGGTATGTGGATGGACAAAAGGATCACCGAGGCACTCAGAAACATGGTGGTGGGGTGATGAAGTTGGAAAGATGATTGAACAGAAGAGGAAGAAGTTCAAGGAATGGCAAAAGGCAAAGGATACGGTGGAAGAAGAGGCAGCACATGAAAGTTATAAGGTAGCCAAGAAGGCTGCAAAGAAAGAGGTTGCAAAGGCGCAGGAGGCCCATAGGAAAATGTTCGGAGAATGCTTGGATTCGGTGGAGGATAAGAGATCGGTATTCAGGATTGCAAAGCAGATAGCGAGAGAGAGATTTGATGTGACGGGGGTGAGTTGCTTGAAGGATGAAGTGGGACAAATCGTTGTGGACTCAGATGGAATTAAAGGAAGATGGAAGAGATATATGGAAAGGCTGTTGAATGTAGAAAATGAATGGGATAGCAGCATCGAGAGTAACCCAGTTTTAGGACCAGCAGAGAAGATAACTGAGAAGGAAGTTGAGGACGCTATAAGAGCAATGAAGAGTAGAAAAGCAGGAAGGCCGACGGGAGTTGTGGGAGATATGTTGAATGCAGCGGGAAGTTGGGGTGTGAAGAGAATGACAGAGATCTGTAATCTGGTGGTGAAAGAAGGCCGCATTCAAGTGGATTGGGAACTGAGTACCCTCGTCCCTCTGTACAAGGGGAAAGGTGACCCTCTGGACTGTGGCTCCTATAGAGCAATAAAGTTATTGGAGCATGGAATGAAGGTATTGGAAAGGGTGTTGGAGAAGAGGATAAGGAAGAAGGTAAAGATTGACGAAATGCAGTTTGGATTTATGCCAGGAAGAGGAACGACAGATGCAATTTTTATTGTAAGACAGTTGCAGGAGAAGTACATGGAGAAGAGGAAGAAGTTCTTTTTTTGGGTTTGTTGATCTGGAGAAAGCATTTGATCGGGTCCCACGTGAAGTTATGACATGGGCATTGAGGAAGTTAGGAGTGGAGGAATGGTTGATCAGAGTAGTGATGGCAATGTACGAGAGAGCGTGCACAGCTGTAAGGACGAAGGACGGGAACAGTGGTGAGTTTGAGGTGAGGGGAGGAGTGCACCAGGGGTCGGTACTAAGTCCACTTCTATTTGTAGTTGTGATGGAGGTGCTGGCTCGGAGGGTAAAGGAGGGTTTTACTGTGGGAGCTGCTGTATGCAGATGATCTGGTGTTGATTGCAGAGAGTATGGATGGACTGAAGGAGAAGATGAACAAGTGGAAGGAAGATGTATGGAGGAAAAAGGTTTGAAGGTGAATATCGGAAAGATGAAGGTGATGGCAAGTGGTAAAGCATGTGGTGAGGTTGAAAGGACTGGGAAGTGGCCGTGTGCTGTGTGCAGGAAGGGTGTCGGAGTGAACTCCATTCAGTGTACAATGTGTGCTGAATGGGTTCATCGAAAATGTAGTGGGGTGAGAGGGTCATTAACCAGTGTGGCAGCTACATTCAAGTGTAAGGTGTGCATAGAGGGAGCAGCAGATGAAGGAATTGTTTAGTTGGATCTTGGAGATGGTGTGAAGCTGGAAGGTGTGAAAACATTTTGCTATCACAGAGACATGCTGAATGGAGAAGGTGGATCAGACTCTTCGACGGTTGCTGGAGTGAGATGTGCATGGAAGAAGTTTCGGGAACTGAGTGGCGTGCTGACGAAGAGGGGAGTGTCGTTGAAGCTGAAGGGAAAGGTGTATGCTTCATGTGTGAGGAGTACGATGATTTATGGGAGTGAGACATGGGTACTGAACATGGAGCAGCAACAAAGGCTGGAAAGGGTGGAAATGCGAATGGTTCGGTGGATGTGTGGAGTATCGTTGAGAGAGAGGAGGAAGACAAATGATGACTTGCGGAAGATGATGGGAATAGAGTCTGTGATGGAGGTTGTGAAGAGAAACAGATTGAGATGGTTGGGTCATGTGTTGAGGAAGGATGAAAGTGACTGGGTGAGAGGAGTGTTGGAAATGAGTGTAGTCGGAAGTAGAGGACGGGGAAGACCGACAAAAACTTGGCTAAAGGTGGTGGAACAGGAAATGTGGGCAAGGGGATTAAGAAGGGGAGATGCAGAAAACAGGGTAAAGTGGAGAAGATTGTCATGGGGCCCGCAAGGCTAACCCCTGCTTTAGCGGGGAAAATGGCGTGTGTGTGTGTGTGTGTGTGTGTGTGTGTGTGTGTGTGTGCGTGTGTGTGCGTGTGTGTGTGTGTGTGCGTGTGTGTGTGCGTGTGTGTGCGTGTGTGCGTGTGTGCGTGCGTGCGTGCGTGTGTGCGTGTGTGTTTTTTTTTTTTTCCGTGGGACTTTTTCAAGAACACTGACAACACTGACACAGACAACAATCCATTGTTCAGTGGTGTAATTACTTGTTTCACCCATTGTTATATTCACTCAATCTGAAAAAAGGGAAAAAGGAAATGAATTAACACTCTGTACACAATGTCACAATTTTTACAGGGGGTGATAAGACATTGAGGCCATTCTGTACAAAACCACAACTATTAGAGGTGGATTTTTTTGTATTTATTTTGTATGGTTTTGCAAGTTTTTTTCTATTCTTTTAAAACGCACAGTGGAGGTAAAGCCGAGGTTTTAAGCAAGAGTGGAGTTACCCTGGTGGACGTGGTCTCGGCATGTAAGGTCGAGGGAGTTTCACGGTGCATATACAGTACAGTCACATTATACGGAACACTCGGAATGACCAGCAGTTTTGGTGCATAATTTCATTTTATTCAACAAAGTCCAACTCAATAAATTGAAGAGTGAAATGTATCTTTATTTTAAAAATTTTGACATTTGTTGAGCCTTTGCAGAGAAATCAAAACTCTCTATTATAGCCGCTATTTTAGCCACAATGGAAGTTACAGGTTGAACCATGTTGGGTGAATTGTATGATTTTTGTTTTTTTTTTACAGTTTTTAATTATTATTTATTGGACAATGCCACGGTGTTAAATCACACTCATGTGTCCTGAACACCAATGGGTGCTTTTCTAATTGTTTTGCTATTTCTGTTGGTGGGTAGCAGAGTGTCCTGGTGTAATGACTTTTCAATACAACAACCGGTCCATGGAATGTATGTGTTAGGTATAACACAACTATTTTATATCAAACTAGCAAAAGTACCCCATCATTTTTCCCGGGGATTTAAATTTTAAGGCCAAAGGAGCCGCTAACCCTGCTTAAACCTGACTGGCACAACCTTTTACCTATGTGACAAATTTCATCCAAATCGTCCAGAGGTGTAGGAGTGTACATGGAACACACAGCCAGACAGATTGACATTTATAGTGTACTCGCAGGGGTACCTGGCGTTGCCCATTCTATTTTTTGTGGGAGCCAAAAACACTTCCCTACATCCACAAAGATTCCTTGCACCCACATATTACCTTTAACATAGCTAACAAACAGTTAGGCACTCTAAAGTGAAAATAAATAAATAAAATTTGAACTTTTTTTTTCCCCCGAAATTTTCAAAAAAAAATTCCCCTAAAACACTCCCCGCCACTCAAACATGAACCTCTGAACGTTTGACGAAGATACATTCAGCCATCTAAGAATAATGGCGACAGACACACGCAGACAAACTGCTTTCTTATAGTATAGATAGCAGGTTCCTGCCATTCAAGTGGATACAGAAAGGGAATTTTAAGTGGAGTATTGTTGTATCCAGAGGTTTAGCCCCTACCTGGATGGATGGCCAAGCAGTTCTCCCTTGGAGGCCTACATCTGAGATTCTCGGAGACTAATGGCGCGCATGAAAGAAATGGTGGGTGGGTGTCTGGGGATGGAACAGATACCGATCGTGTGTGTGTGTGTGTGTGTGTGTGTGTGTGTGTGTGTGTGTGTGTGTGTGTGTGTGTGTGTGTGTGTGTGTGTGTGTGTGTGTGTGTGTGTTTGATTGGTATCTACATATGCGGGTTTCAGAATGTGGAATGGAGTCCTCCCAGGGCACAGTCAAACCATCCACCTTCATTTCGGTAAGGGGTCACGATTCATGGACCAGGCTGTGAAGTTTTCTGTTCTCAAAGTTTTGTGCCAAGGGCTCTCTTCAGGATCAGCGTTGGGCCCCAGACAGCCACCAACTGTAGTTTGTTTGTAATAATATTCCCAGCGATGGTTCTTAACTCACCTGTAAAGTAGTTCCGGGGATCTTGTGTGGTGGTGCGTCGTCCGTCCATCCGTCCGTCCGTCCTAAAATACTTGCAACTTCTTCTCAGAAACTACACATACAATTTCAATGTAATTTGACCACAACCTTCATCACCCGTGATGGCATTAAAAAAAGATAATGGGGTCTGAAGGTCTACAGAGGGAATTTATGGGAGGGGGGGGAGTAGATTACTTCCACAATGTGGTATTTGCTTTTCAAACGATACGCTCAATTCCGATGAAACTTCATGACAACCTTCATCACCCATGCCGTACCAAAGTTTGTTCATGACATACAAAGTTTGTTCATGTCAGTCTCTCCCTTAAATCTGACTTTAAGGGGGATTTCCCCCAAAATAAGTATTTTACAACAGGGGATTTACTTTCATCTCCAAAACTACACATACAATTCTGATGAAACTTGACCACCAACTTAACCACCCGTGATGTACTAAAGTTTGTTCACGACATAAAAAAAATTGGGGTCTTGGAGGGTCGATGGGGAGAGGGGAGTTGTTCCCCAAAATATGTATTTGCTTTCTTCTCAGAAACTACACAAACAATTCCGATGAAACTTGACCACAACCTTTATCGCCCATGATGTACCAATGTTTGTTCATGGCATAAAAAAAATCCATAGGCATTTACTTTCTTCTCCGTTATATATTTTGTGGGTCTTCCATGCCTACGAGTGATTGTCTGCTTATCTTATCCAGCCACTTCCAGGTGAGCACCCAGTGGTATTGCCCCTATGTTTAACATCTCTGTAAGGTTCTTTGTCATCATTCCTGTTGCTCCAGCTATCACTGGTACAACTTTGGCATTCTTCAGCTTCCAGGATCTTCTCACTTCATTCTTGAGGTCTTGGTGTTTGATCACTTTATTGATTTCTGCATCGCTTAGTCCAAAATCACTGGTATTAACACCTCAATCAGCAATTGTTTCTTCTCTTTTTTTTATACCAATGTATATCTGGTCACAACGCTTTGTTTTCGATGTTCACGCTCGATGGGATCATTCAGTCATACGTTAGCGGTACTTCCATGTTTTCCGTGATTACTTTCGATTCATGTTCCCACAAATTTTCTGGAACTGGGACACCAAAGTTTTTGCAGATGTGCCAGCAGATTACTTAAACTCTGTTGTGTCGTTGTGTGTACAGCTGTTCTGACATGTTGTGTGTGTGTGTGCGTGCGTGCGTGCGTGCGTGTTCGATCATTAAGCATCACAGATCATTGCCTTTGCTAACGCCACCTCGAACCCTCACCTCACTGTTTTTTTTTTCCTCTCGCCCCCCCCCTTCTCTCTCACTCTGGCCCCTCCTCGCACTTCCACCCTAATATAATGCAGACATTTCCTCCCACACCTCTGTCGCTCTCTCACTGTCTCTGTCTGTCTGTCTGTCTGCCTCTCTCTATTCACACACAGACACAGACACAGACAAAGACACAGACACACACGCCACACGCACCCTCCCTCCCGCAGTGAATAGCAACGTTTGGTGAGGTGTCGCTCTCACCACCTCCCCCATAGCTCCCCCTTCTTCATCTTCTCTGCCTCCACTCCCCATTCTTACCTTTCTCTCCCACCCCACTTCATTGTCCCCGTCAACCAAGTGACGGGTTGTATAATTTGAAATATGTATCATTTGAAGAAATATGTGTAATTTGCATAAATCCAATGTGGCCACCAAATATCTATGTTTTGCCATATCATTGCTCTTAGATGGCATATTTAAGTGATTTGCTAGTATTTATGTGTGTGTGTGTGTATATATATATATATATATATATATATATATATATATATATATATATATATATATATATATATATATATATATATATATATATATATTTAGAAACTACACAATAGTCCAGGCAAAATAAGGTTTGACTTAGAACAAATTGCAACATAATTTTTTTTTTAACCACATTGCATTTATATGGGTTTCCCAAAACACCATTCTAAAAATACTACAAAAAATCTCTTGTTGCAGAAATATGTGTAATTTGCATAAATCCAATATGGCCACCAAATATCTATGTTTTGCCATGTCATTGCTCTCAGATGGCATATTTAAGTGATTCAATATTCTAAAATGATGTTTTTGGACATGAGGATGCATTTGGAATACAATGAACCCTTAAATATCGTAAGATTGAATATCGTGGTTTTGATCAATTGCAGGCGACCTCTTTATGTACCAATTTAGTTATCAGGGGGATTAATCGCAGTTTTCAAGCTGAGTTATAATGGTTGTCTTGCACCACAAAACTTTTGCCCACCATTAATAATAGAATGCCAAAGTGTAAAATGATAGACAAAGGTGATACTTAAAAATAATTCACTGGTTTACAGAGTTGCAAAACGATTTATGAAAGAAGCACATGGACAGATTATAAAGGAAAAATATTTTAGAGATTAATAGTGGAGGAATCGTGTGAGCGAGGAGGAATTTTTTATTTTTTTGTATACACTGTTGAGGCTCATATGAGAGCTAACACACAGAACGTACAGGGAGAGCAGGAGATGAGAGGGGTGGGAGAGGGAAGGACAAAACAGTGGGAAACAGAGACTTGAGGAGATCTGTTGAAGGTAGAGGGATGGGGTGGGATCCACAGGGAAAACAAGATGGATACTACAGGGACTTTCAGATCCTTGCATGACAGGGACTTTCAGGAAGAAAAGCAGCGAATTTGCAGGAGTTGGGTTTGGGGTGGATTAACGGGGGTAGAAAAGATCATAGTTTTGGATGGGGGAAGATAAGAGATGTTGTTGAACAGCTGTTTTGAAGATCTGGAGGGAAGAGTGGGATTGAAGGGAGTGTGAGAGTTTGTTCCAAAGACAGGAAAAGTGAGGAATGAAAGTGACGATGAGCAGTGATTCTTGATTTTGGTAGTTTTATCAGAAGGAGGTTGCTTGTGGATCTTGAGTGTCCTTCAGAAATATGGGGGGGGGGGCAGAGCATGAGGTTTGGTGAGACCAGAAAGGAGATGGTAGAAGACAGAAAGGCCATCGACCTGCCTGCAGTGAAAGTGTGAGAGACCCAAAGACTCAGCCTCATCGTGGGAGATATCAATGATCCTAAATGCCTTGGTTTCCACAACGTGAAACCGAGAAAGGTGAAAAATCGTCAATTTTCATCCAACTATTGAAAATTCATCTATTCTTCCAACTATATTCATCCAACATCCAACTACTGAAAATTGATTATTTTTCAGATTGAAATTGATGATTTTAGAAGTTTGACCTTGAGTTGACCTTTTGAGCTCAAAAATAGTTGGTTTCAAATTTCAGTGATGCACTGTGCAATTGCTGTTTAACTTTCAGATTAATCACATGAAAATTGACGATTTTTTTCAGATGAAATTTGATGATTTTAGAAGTTTGACCTCAAGATGACTTTTGCCCTTATAATCAATAGGCTTCTCAGTTGAGTTTTGTGAAGTTGGTAAATTTTCGTGCAGATCAGTTTAAAATTGTGACCTGTAGGCGATTGACAAACAAACAAATTATCTTGCCAAAAGGTGGCCACGTGTGACTTCTTTAAGGTCACACTGAGGTGAACAGAGCTGCTATCCACCAGGAGCGACTCCTTGAGGGACATCTGCCTACGAGAGATTCCGATGAGAATCGTTCTGCAGAGTAACCATTAAAAATATGCGTTTGCCTCATAACGTCACCAAATGACGTCATAATGTCTCAAGCTTGACATATCTAGAAAGCACTCATCAAGTTGTTCAATTTGAGGTACTACACGATATGGTTCCTAAAACTTGAAAATTTGACCTTGGGGTCAAATATGTTTGACCTCAGGCATTAACCAGGAAGGTCAAGGCCAATCGCCACCAAAAATTAATCAGCTGAGCGCCAGACCATGAACTATATTTCCATGAAGTTTGAAGCCGATTCGATCAAAATTACTCAAAAAATAAGGGTTTCGTCGACTCCCCTGATTTGCGACAGTGACCTTGACCTTTGACCTTGACCTTCAAAATTTTATGTGCTGAAAGGGACCTCTATAGACCTCTGATATGCAAAGTTACAAAAATTTCCAATGATAACTGTGCTTTGCAGAATTTTTTTTACGTGATTACAGACAAACAAACAAAAAACAAAAAAAAAAACATACAAGCTGCCTAACATATCTTGCAAAAACTTCGTTTTGGCAAGATAACAGAGACAGACAGACAGACAGAATAACAAAATCGTCTGACCAATATACTTGAAAAATCTTTGATTTTGCAAGTAACAAACAGACAAACAAACAGACAAACAGGGGTAAAAACATAACCTCCTTCCAACTTTGGTGGCAGAGCTAATAATATTAATAGCATAAAATTTATATTTTTACAAAACAATATTAATATAAATAATATCCTCTCTCCAAGGGGTTTTTCCTCCTTGAACAAATGCCGTGTTAGCGTGTACAAATAACTTATTCTGGCGTTTTGTGGGACACCACTACCAGAGGTTAAAATAAAAAAAAGTAAACCACCAGCACGTGTGATTGCGTTTTTATATAGTTGCTACTGCTGTTTAACACTTAACTGAAAGGGAGGAAACCTGACGTTCTTGAGGCATTACATGATTATCACATTCCCCCACAGACAAACAGCCCCGAGCCAAGATCTACTCCAATCTATATTCCCCAAACAGGATAATCACATCACCATTCCTGCTGCTCCCATAGGGAGCGGGTATATACGAGTTTGCATCACATTTACAAATTATTCCCTCTTAAAATGGCATCTTCTGTCAACGAGCCGGCAAGTCGAGAGCAACAATTCACATTCTTGCCACATCTGATACAATTTAAATGCTCATAGCAGCGAGGTGCTCCATTTGAAACTTTGTTATATATATATATATATATATATATATATATATATATATATATATATATATATATATATATATATCCTTTTGATGCTTAGGGTCCATACTAAAATTTGTGTTGCTGTCAAAGCCAGTGACCATTTGCAAATGAATATACCAAATTAACAACCTGGTAAATATTTCATGGCCGAGATGTCATGACTTCATGGAAAAGTTCATCTTGTGTTAAAGACTGAAAGACCAATATTCTTGACAGTTAGACTTCTATATAATTTCCCTCAAATGAGTAGTTAGTAGTTACTACCCATCCGATACCGAAGTGAACATGCTCCCAATCGATAATAATAAAAAAAGGAAAACCCATAGCATACTGATGACGTCATATCCACTTGTTGATTGACCACAACTTTTTTACATTTTACATTTACATAAGCACAATAAATTCGGGTTTTTGCCACTTTAAAATACACTTTTGGCACAGGACTCTGACTCAATGCCAAGGACTCGGACTCGGACGGACTAGGACTCGGACTTGGGACGACTGGACTTGGACTCAGACCACAGGACTCGGACTTGGAATCAGACAAGTGAACTCGGACTCAGACCAGGTGGACTTAACTACAACATCACACATATCTACCATACAGCTGATTCACACTGTCATATGTGAACAATCTTGGCCATTGTCGGTGATGGAGTAGAAAGCCACCATCAATGATATAATGGACATTTCCACTGGGTTGTCGTTGCTCCCTTGACATGGCCTTCCAGAGATAATCAGCAAGGGTTAGATTTCCAGGACTAAATGGCAGAGAATGTTCCAAATCCAGGAATTCATCTTTAAAAGGTGTTGAATCCTTAAAAAAAACATGGGAAATCTGAAATGGAGATGGACCATCACTTAACCAGAAGAGCTAACTACCATATGCTGATCACAGCAACATCTGTGCTACAAAGTCCATCCCCCTCTCCCACCCCCTTCACCCCACACCAAAGATTAATGCCAGCCATTCCAAACCCAACAGTGAACAGATAATGTAATACCCAAGATAAAACGAGGAACACATTCACAGCCCCACAGAAATAAGTGCTATCTCCCCAACAATAGTGCTGAATGGGGTTGAGGTGAAACTATTAAAATCCATGCACCACAATTATTCCATTCCTCAGAAGCCAGAAATTATAGAAAAAGCAAGATTGGGAAGATGGCAATGGTGGTGAGCAGGAGAAGAGAATGACAATGCATGGGTGAAATGAGCAGGGGACATTTCACTTCTTTACTCGCATTTGTATCAGTTGGTCCACATTTGCTCCTGAGACAGTACAGATACAATATTTACCGCTTTAATTTCAATGTTCGACCTGATGTTCCTTATTAGAAAGGAATAGTTCTTGATGAGGACAACGCAATTGTTGGTCAAGTTGCAAGCACTGTTGTCATTGAAATATGAAACATTGATGCAAATATGTATGTTGTTGACAGGTGAAGGTGGCCTATGTGAACTTTCTGCATCACTGCTATGTAGACACCGAGGTGGAAATGAAAGAGATTTATACAAGCAATCATATGTGGACACTCTTCGAGAGCTTCCTGGTAGACATCAGTCGAGTGAGTTTTTGAGGCAGTATGGATTGACGCTGTTATGGGGGTGGCCAGGTGGTGTTGTGGGTGTGGCCGGGGGGTGAGGGGAGGGGGGTTATAAACGGTTTGATTGGTGCTTCACAGGTAGGGCTTCTCCCATCTGAATGTTAACCTGGATGTCCCATCTGATAGCACGAGTTGGAGGACATCAAATACGTATAACACAGTGTCTTTTGTGAAAAGTAGGCAAGTCTTCCCCAACACCCTAAACAAATTCCAAATTCCTCACCCAATCAGCTCCAGTTGAAATTTGAACCTGACCATCCAGCTCATGAAAGACTTCAGCTGAAGACTTTCCCCAGCTGACACCACAATTGTGTGGGAATAATTGTGGCCATTAAAGAAGTAGAAGGTGGAGAGGAAGAATATCTGTGAAGGGTGAAGAGGCATTTTAAGGAATCTGAAGTCGAATCTGAAGTCGAAATCTGAACTCGATACTTCAGATCGATGTTGTTTACCATGGCTGTTCTATTGTCAGACAAGTCAATTTATTTCTACCCAAAGTTCCAAGTGAAATTTTCTTATTTTGTATATACTCATTTTATCCTTGGGCACGCAGGTCTGCAATACATCCCTGGATCGGCGACATGCTACCGTGGAGTTGGAGCGCTACGTCACGGAAACCGTCATGAATCTCATCAGCAGCTTCTTCAGCTCACCCTTCTCTGATCAGAGCACCAGCCTGCAGGTTATTGCAACACACCATTATGTGCATTTTTTCACATAAACACCATCCCCTTCCTCACCTCACCCACAAACGTTTACTTCCTCCAGACCCGACAGCCAGTGTTTGTGCAGCTGCTTCAGGGTGCGTTTCGGCTCTACCATTGCTCTTGGCCATCTTTTGGACAGAAGGCTTGTGTGGAGAGCTGTATAAAGACTCTCGCTGAAGTTGGTTTGTTCCTTTCTACCAGTATTCTGTATCGTGGTCTAGTAGTTAATAATAGGGACCAAACATTGAAATTTAGCACACCCTGACACGTTTATCATTAACCTATATCTCAACCTATCACCACCACTACCTTAAATACCCATCAATTAATAGTCATTTAAACTATCAAGCAGCTCAGAGGTTAATTGGGTAATGCCTCACTGCTTTACTTAACTGTAGTTGGGTTTATTTATTTACTTTAAACAGTGCACTCTAAAGCTCGTGAAGGAGCTTTATTACAGTATAGGATAATGGCTTTGGGAGACATGAGCTTACATTTATCGGAATCACAATGATGTTCGTAGACAATGGAAAATCAACACCATTTATGGGATTTGAACTTTGTATCCCAGAATCATAAGCTATGTGCTCGGATGAGAACACCAATGAGACCAACTTAATGTGTTTCTTTGATCTTAATCATGAAAGTTTTTGTGTGAGGCTTCAGTCGTGGCATCAACACATATTACTGTCTTTGAAAACTTATATTTCTCACAACAGAGGACTGAATCCTTGACCAAAGTTTTAATTCCCTGTGTGTGAGTCAAGCTTAAAGACTGGTCTGTTGATCTGCACCTTACCTCCCCGATGTACTTCCTGTTCTTAACTGCCTTGACAGCTTCACAAGGTTCTTGTGATCCTCCAGAGGGAAGTGACACCACTCAAACTATCACAGGCTAAGCATTACCATGATTGGTATTGCACCTGATAGAATGTGCCACAAACCAATTCCTAAATTGTAACATAGACTGAAACATTATATTAATAATTTATTCATAAAGGGTGTCCCTTAAATATGGTTGGTACCCATTTCCAAGGATATGGTTGGTGCAAGGTTGGTACATTTCCAAGGTTGGTACAAGGATACACACATTTGCAGATAAATATGGAACAGTTGGAGTATGAGTTTTGTTTAGTACTCAACATTGACCACCTTCTCTTTCGATTCACATCTGGAGACGTTGAATGAGATTGTCCATAGATTTTGCACAGATGGCACGGGATAGGCAACTGCACAGCGTTAATGATGCGATCTCATAGCTCATCCAAGGACTGTTGGCGTGTGGTGTAAACTGTGTACTTGATGAAACTCCACAAAAGAAAATTACAGGGAGTCAGGTCAAGGGACGTTGGGAGCCAAGCAAATGGGTTCACCGCCGTTGATCCATTTATTGGGGAACGTTGAATCGAGGAATTCATGAACAGCTCGTTCACGGAAAAAAAAGAAGAAAGCCAGCGTTAATTTAAAGAGAAGGTGGGCAAGTTGAGGACTGCAAAATTTCAAAAATTACTCTAACTGTTCCATTTCGGTTTCAACTCGAAAGTTGTGCATGCTTGTTATATACAATAAAAAATGGGAATCCATTTGTGGGATAGGCTGTATATGTTTGAAAGCATTTTAATTATTTGGCCTTGCCCTCTTTTCCCTCTATGGAATATAGCCAAAACAAGGGGCATCGCAGTACCTTTGGACTTAGATGGACAGGTGAGCACACTGTTCCTGCGACCCCATGCCCAGCTGATCCAGAAGACGGCACAAAGTTGGCGCCAAAGTGCACGCAACTTGGCACGGAGAGACTCAATGGCAGGCCTGTCTCTGGACTACCGCCACATCATAGAGAGGCTACAGGTTGGAGGGCTCAGTCATAAATGCACTGTCGTTTTGGTAGCTGGTATATTGAGTTGAGTGTTATTCTAAGAAACTTGCTGCAATCAATTTCATGAAAATGAATGGCCATTTTTTCTGGACATCACATTTTAATGTCCAAATTTCGAACAGGGAGCTGTTTCGAATCTTTATGCCTCTGCTGAAGAAGTCGCTTGAGGCATTATGTTTTCGGGTTGTCCGTCCGTCCGTGCTAATTGTCTCTGTTTTCTCTGCAACCCCATATCCGATTGACAAAATTTTCACCTAGTTGCGACTACTTATGTGTAATGTTTTAATGATAATTACGATGTCATAGGTCACGTGGTGGGGCAGCCATGTTGATAAAAAGGAAAAATTTTGGACCTCTGCACTGCTGAAACTGCTCCATGTTAAAATTTCAAACTTGGCACATGTCAAGTACTCCCCATGGGAAATGAGTGATTTGTTTTTTTAATAACGTCAAAGGTGGCTTCGTTATGACATCATGATTGCATACGTCGAACACTTTATCCAATCAGTATGAAAAATTTTGAGGGTCGTCCAGGCGTAAATTGTATGGGGGAAAAAATTGATGATGTCATCGGTCACTTGATTAGGTACCCAGATATTTTAAACATAGAAACCTTCAAAATATTCTCCGAAACAGCTGAACGGATTGAGGCAAAATTTTACTGGTATGATCGCCTATCCATGAGGAACAAAATTTCTCCACCTATGATGTTATAGAATTATTTTTTTGAAGAATAAACCTTTAAAAATCCTCTTCTCCAGAACGGCTTGTCAGATCAAGGGGAAATTTCACCCACATGTTCCCCAAGCCTTGCGGATACCAGCGTGTTCACAAATAATTGTCAGTCATGTGGTCTGGCAGCCATATTGGGTTGAAAGAAAAATCTTAAAATAAATTATTTCTCTTTGAACCACTCCATAAATCGACTTGAAACTTTACAACTATGATTTTGTGGTAATGGGGAATATATGTTTTCAATTTCAAAATGATCGGATGCATGGTCTGGCAGCCATCATTATTTAATGTTTTGAATCTGGGTTCAGGGATTTAAATGAAGCTTGATACAAGTATTTATATAATGATGAAATAATGTGGTTGGAGGCATATCTGTTGACGTCACAATGTTGAAGAGTGCCGTTCTAGGTTGATTAAAAACGAAAATCAAAATCCATTGAGCCATCTTTGGGAAATTAAGAAAAGATATCTATGTCTAAGTTAGTCCAGCATAATTATGGTCAAATGGGAAAGGCTTGTCAAAATCAAAAGGTGAAATATGGAATTTCTTTTGATTTTGATAAAAATTAAATTTGACTGAAGCCACGGTAATATGTCATGCTAATGCACCCTGAACACAAGATGAGCCATTTTATTAAATTTTGGGGAAGTGAGGACCTGAGGGTGGTAGGATCCTGGTGTAATTAATTTTTGACCCAATGACAGGTCCATTTTATGAGAGTCTGCTGGAGTTGTGTTGAAATGAACATCATGATGTATCATTATGTGAGCAGTATTTTGCATGACGTGTCGCCATGCTTTCACTGTGCCTGTGATTTTGCCGACACATGACCAGGAGGTGGTGCGAGTGTTGGAAGAATGGCTGGCTCCGTTGGCTCTTGCTGAGCTGTCTGTTCTTGTCGATGTGTTACAACATCCTGATCTGCTCTTTCCCATTGGTTCTGAGGCACGCAGACGCTGTGAGGCTGGAGGCTTCATCTGCAGGTTGTTTCCCAAGGATAAAGATAATACGTCAAGCAATGCAAAATTTTAACCACGTGTATTTAATTTATATCCACATTTGGAAGATAATTTTGAAGTACAGTTTAGACTACATTTTGACACAACACTGAGACAGACACAAGAAAATGAAATAACCATACACTCTCACAGCACACCTTTATCCATACATACTTCCAATATGTTACACTGAATCAAATTAAATGACCCTTTCCTGATTGACCGATGTAATTAGCACCTGGATTGAATTCATCGGCCAAGTTTTGACACTTTCAGGACAGAGGAGAGATTGAAAAGTTATGACCAATTTCCAGGTCACCCCCCATCCATACTCATGAGCTCTTCTTCCCCAAATGACCCTATTCCGAAGCACTCCCTTTTTCAAGGTTATTGTGATCTCCCCCCCATCCCTCACCCCTTTTCATTTGTTTGTTGTCAGTTGATTTGTTCCTTTTCCTTTTCTTCCCTGCTTTCCCCTTCCTCTTCTTGCTGTATTTCATTCAGCTCATGTGCAACTTGTTCACCCCCATGTGTCCTTCTCCTTCTCCCTTGATCTCACTCTTACTTCTAATCTGCTTTTGGTTTTGCCCTCTTTCCATTGTGTTCCCTTCCATTGTGATCTACCTCATCCAGGAGCCTCAATCATGTATATAAAAAATAAAATTTCCAAACTTTGGAGGTATACTTTTGGCCCATATACATACCTTTTGGAAAGAGTTGTGGGGATTGGCAAGGGAGCTGATTAAACCTCTGGCATTTTTGTGTATTTCCGGACATATTGGACTTCTACCAAGTACTCTCACAGCATTTCTACAAAGTAGCAGGCTTCTGTTTATTTTTCTGCAAAATTGGTTGACATCAAAATGTATTGTAAAAATATAATTGGGGATGATGCTTGGGTCCTTACTGAGGGAGATAACAATACTTACCCACTTTTCTTTTCTATCACTTATCCTTAGTTTTTGATGATAAAATTTGAGATGAAAAAATTGAAACAGTCAATTACATACAAGAAAGTACGGCCAGCTCCTCTGACAGTCGCAGCCACTGTTGACTTCACTGTGCATGTCACACAGAACTATATTCACATACAAGGACATTTTTTCACACTTAGTATGTCGATGAACCTTTCAGGCTGTTAGCTTTCTTAACATCACAGAATACTGTATAACTTGATAAACTTTATTGGACATTTTAAAAATATACATCATGAGGGATATTTTTACATATCTTATTGAGCAGATCAGTGTAAAAACCTTTTTGTGGCATTTTTCCTTGATGATATAAAACAACAATCAATCTTCTGCAAAGCTACAAATGCAGCCACCATTTTTTGATTCTTCACAAATCTTTACAAGGAACTTCAACGCAGGAAGAGGCTATTAGACCCATCAAGCCTGTTGCCAACTCTGTCCTTATTAAATGCTGAGAGTTTTAAGCAAGGAAACAGCACATACAATTTTTAGTCTTTGGTATGCCTTCGCTGGGGATCAAACCCCCAACCTCTCAGGACCAGCACAGATGCTCTAACCCAGGGGTTCCCAATCTGTGGTACACGTACTACAGGTGGTACATTTGGACTTTCTCGGTGGTACGCAGCAGCGTGGTTTTTTTTTTAACGCAGTTTTTATTTTACTTCTCTCTCATGCAGCTTGTGCGCAATAATTAAATTTATACCGAAAGCGGTTGTACACTGACAGCTGTTTGTTATCGGCCATTGTGCACAAGTCTTATTATTCGTTTTGTCTCTACACACCACACTGTCATCATTGCTTATTGCCCGGTTTATTGTTACCGTTATCGTTCACCAGCATCATGTCGATGTGAAAATATTCAGAATGTTATCTCAAGTTAGGCTTCACTTCCATCCAAAAAGGTGAATTAGAAGCTCCACAGTGTGTGATTTGTGGAAAAGTTCTCAGCAATCATTCTATGAAGCCAAGTCTATTGAAGCGCCATTTTGATTCTGTTCATCCCGAACACAGCGACAAGGACCATGATTTTTTTCGTCGGAAGGAAAATGCCATGAAAAGAGCACGCTTCGATGGCAGCGGCAGTTTTCAACAGCAGTCCACGGCAGCCGTAAAGGCATCCTACTTAGTTGCACTGCGAATTGCAGAACAGAAAAAACCTCACACCGTCTGTGAAAGCCTCATCCTTCCCGCCACAAAGGATATCGTACGTCTCATGCTGGGAGAACAAAGCGCCAAGAAGCTCAATCCTCTTTCGTTGTCAAACAACACAGTTCAGAGGCAGATTGAAGAAATCTCAACCAATATTCGTGACCAGGTGGTGGCAGAATTCAAAGCATCTCCATGCAGATTTTCTATGCAATTGCATGAGTCAACTGACGTGGCAAATTGTGCCCAACTGTTAGCGTTCGTTCGGTACGTGCATAAAGCCAAGTTCAAGGATGAAATACTATTTTGCCGCCCGCTTAAAACCACAACGAAAGCAAAGGACATTTCCGAAGTAAAGAGGTGTCTTCCGTCTTTGATCAAGTTGGGCTGTCATGGGTTGATCTGAAAGGCTGTACTACAGATGGTGCTCCAGCTATGTCGGGGTGCAGATCAGGTTTCCAAACGCTTGTGAAGGCAGTTGCTCCTGAAGTGCGCAGCCTACACTGTACGATCCACCGCCACGCACTCGCAGCCAAGGCGCTCCCCAAGCCATTGACTGACGTTCTCTCAACCATGATCAAAATTGTGAACCATGTGAAATCCCAGGCTCTCAATTCGCGACTTTTCAAGAAACTTTGCGAGGATTTCGACTCCGACCATAAAGTTCTCTTATTCCACACTGAGGTGAGATGGTTATCCCGTGGAAATATGGGGGAGCGCGTGTTTGAACTGCGAGCTGAGCTTCGTGAATTCTTCGAAAACGATGGAAAACCAAAGACTGTCTATTTCGTCGCTGCTTTGAACGACCCCGACTGGGCATTGCACCTGGCTTATTTGGTCGACATTTTCTCTCAGTTAAACGCCCTGAACAAGTCTCTTCAGGGGACTGGCGCGACTATCATTGATTTCATAGACAAGGTCTAGGGATTTCAGGAAAAACTCCCTCTGTGGAAGACGAATGTCGAAGCGGGAGTGGTGGTCATGTTTTCTTGTACGGCCGATATTCTTCAGAAGCGTGAAAAGAATCCCCCAAGGGAGTTCATGCAACTGGTAAAACATCACCTCGCTTATTTGGATGAGGAATTAAATTCCTATTTTCCGGATCTCAAGGAACTGGATCTGAAAATGATTCGCAACCCATTTCGCATGAATGCATTGGATTTGCCACCTGGAACAGGACTGCAGGAAAGCTTGATTGATCTCCAGAACGACTCCACAGTCCGAGATCAGTTTGACGAGATGAATCTTGCGGACTTCTGGTGTGGAATGTTGGGGTCTTACCCTAAGCTAGATGCCCTGGCTGTTCATTCGCTCATAGTATTCCCATCTACATGGCTGTGTGAAGCTGGGTCACGTCAGTCGTTATTCTAAAAACAAAACGAAGATCCCTACTGGATGTTGAACATGATGTCCAGTGCGCTTTATCCAAAACAAAGCCTGACATCGACCTGCTTGTGAGCAAGAAGCAGGCTCAACCATCCCATTGACTGGACATTTTACACAATCAAATAGGTACTTACTGTATCATTCTTTTGTTCAGATCAGATTGCTCATTGTCATAGTTGTGAATTGTTAGTATTGTTTAACTCCCCATTCTCGTGTCTGTATCGCAAATAAACACTATTTTAGGTCAATTTTGGTACAGTGTTACTCGCTGGGACCACGAACATGTGAAATGGTACCCCAGTAAAAAAAATGTTGGGAACCCCTGCTCTAACCCTTACGCCACCAAGTCTAGTTTAATACAATATTCTTCTTTAATTCCAATCTGTGGGTTGGTATGTTTAGCATTCGCATCTGAGCACAAGGTGCATGATTCTTGAGATGCCCGGTTCAAATCCCATATACTGTGTTGATTTCTCCATTAATTTGTCAACTAATATCCTTGTAATTAATGTAAACGTATGATAATGTCTCCCATTGTCATTGTCCTGCATGCAAATTATGAACATGCTCCTTCCTGGGATCACCGTTTAATAAACAAAAACCAAAATCGGCAGAAAAGTGCTGTGCCACAACTTTTGTTATGTGTATGATTACTCCACCAACTATTTCGTCTGGGTTCTCATGACATCATTATTTGATGTCAGGCACATAGAATTAATCAGATGATAGACTTGAGAAGTGTTTATAGTTTCTGAATTAGGACTAGCAGAGTACTAGAGTTAGGACTTAGAACTAGTTATTAATACTCACCTTTGAACTGTTTAGCTTGGGTTTGAATCTTGGCCTAGCTTTTAATTGTCATCATGATGTTTTGTACGCAGGGCGATGCATCAATATGTGCATCGTCCTTTGAAAATATGTTAAGCCAGAGGACCTGTCTGCCATCACTGACCATCGTTGCCATCGTTGGACTTGCAGATCGTAAGATATCTTTCGTGAAGAGTATGCGTGTTATTGGCAGCACTGTGAACAAATTACAAATTCCTGCACCCTCAGCCGAAGGAGAGGCCCGGCCAGCCAGTGAGTGAAAGACAGGTTAAAATTGCCGCAGCCAACCACACAAGAATGTCGAAATAATTGGAGCCATTAACCAGTAGTAACCAGACTCGATGACTTAATGGTTCGACTGTTAGAGCATCCACTCTGAGTCTGGGAAGTTGGTGATTCAAACCCTGGCCGAGTCACAACAATGACTCTTCAAAAAAAAATGGTACGTGCTGCTTTCTTGCTTGATGCTCAGGATTTTGCTTGATGATATGACAAGCAAAAGGATAGAACACTGACAAGCAACACTGGGTATGCAATGGCAAACCACCCAGTATAACCCTTGCCAATAAATTGGTTCAACAGCACTGACATTCTCTAAATAGAGTATGGTACAGTATCCGCAGCAGTAGTGTAGTATACGAAGTAGTAAGAGTCACAATTACTGATGATTTGAGAATGTAGTAAAATACTTTGTCTTGGGTTTTATCAGATTAAAGGCCCAGTCACACCTTGACGTTTTAGCCAGGAATGGCAACGTATAAAAATGCACGTAAAACTTTGGCGAACGCTGAAGTTTTGAGTTTTTTTTTTTGTTAAGTTTTGGTCGTAATCATAACGTGTTGGTCATATGCATAACGTATTAGTAACGTACACAGAACGTTTCGTTGTCTTATACATAACTTATACAAACGAATGCTTAGCCTGTTGGCGGCGTTCACAACCTATGCCCAACGATAGTTTAACTTAGTCATAGTGCGCTGCACGTATCGCCAACGAACTCGTGGCGTTCTCTGTTAAAAACCTGCCACACGCAGATTTAAATCATAACCGCCTGAAAATTGGAAGTGTCAACATCGCAGTCACACCTTGACGATTTAGCCAGCGTATGCTGACCTATGAAAAATGTGTCTAAAACGCTGGGACACGTCGAATACGGTATGGGTAAGTTGTGTATACGTTTGGAGCACGATGAAAAACAATGAAGTACGCTAGCATATTATGTGGTACGTCTAGTACGTCGTGAAATTTCAAGCATGCTGAAAATTTTACGACGTACTCGACGTATGGCTCACAAGTTCCGCATACGCTGGCATAAGTTCTCGGCACGCTCCGCAATCGTTTACACACGTCGGCCACACGTTACTTGTAAGTTACTCATAAGTCGAAACACGTCGAGGTAATGTTTAGCATACCCGAAACTTAATTTTTAACCTACGAGTAACGTGCTTTGAACCTATTAGTAGTGTGCTTTGAACCTATGAGTAGCGTGCTTTGAACCGATGTGTAACGTATCTCAAACGCACATTGGCATATGTAGACGAATTTGATTGACGTCTTCTGGACGACCACAGAACTTACTGAACGTGTTTCTAACTTACAGCTACCGTATAATGGCATATTGGCAGCGTTTAGAGGAATTGGTATATTCAAATGGGCTTCACAAGAGGAACCCGTCAGTGTTCCAGACTCCATGTTGAGTAGATGTCAATGTCAGTAGCAGTGGCAGTAGCAGTAATAGTAGTAGTAGTAGAAGTAGTTCGAGAGAATTTAGTGATGTCGATGTTATTAGTAGTAGTAGTAGTAGTAGTTCGAGAGAATTTCGTGATGTCGATGTTAGTTGTAGTAGTAGTAGTAGTAGCAGAAGTAGTAGTTCGAGAGAATTTAGTGATGTCGATGTTAGTAGTAGTAGTAGTAGCAGAAGTAGTTCGAGAGAATTTAGTGATGTCTATGTTAGTAGTAGTAGTAGTAGTAGTAGTCGTCGTAGTAGTAGTACTTTCAAGTAACGTGTTGCAAAGTGTGAACAACGTTCGTGTAGCGTGCTTACAAAACGTGACATAGGTTAGAAATAAGTTTCGGGTACGCTGAACATTACCTCGACGTGTTTCGACTTATGAGTAACTTACAAGTAACGTGTTTCAACGTGTGTCAACGATCGCATAACGTGCCTACAACTTATGGCCAGCGTCGCGGAACGTGCGAGTCATACGTGGCATACGTCGTAAAATTTCAAGCATGAAAAAATTCGAGGAAAACCCAAAAGTTCAACGTTTAAAGCCAGCGTACAACGACGTATGGCAGTGTTTTTCAGCGTGCTCTCAATGTTATCAAAACTTACCCATAACGTATTCGACATGTACCAGCGTTTTAGACAAATTTTCCAAAAAACGGCATAAGCTGGCTAAAACGTCAAGGTGTGACTGGGCCTTAAGATGCACTTTCTCTTTCATCCTCAAATCCAATCTGTATATGTGGATTTATTGAGGCAAGTTTGTTGTCTAGTTGTTCAATGGAGCACTGGTGCCAATCTGTATTGTGACATGAGAGGAACAAACTCATTCTGATTGGTATAAATAATCCAAAATGTATTAATCATCAAAGGGACTGCACATGGTATATGGCTGATAGCTGAAACACTTGACCTACATTATTTTCATAGCAATTAGATTACAACTAATCAGTAGAAATTTTACTTCAACGTACTATGAAATATACTATCGCCTCAATGGCTCAACTAACATCGAGCTTGTCACGGCGGGAGGTTAAAATCCTGCGATGTACCCAACGGTTTTAGCTCCTGTGGAGACGTTCTGAATTATGGCGGACGACGCGCGCACTGGTTGTGAGGAGAGACACGAGAACCTTAGCTCTTTTAAAACCAACAGGTTTATTCCCAAAGCATAAACAAATATAAAGAACCAGGGAATGGTGGAATCACAACAGATGGGAGGGAAGGAAGGGAATGCAATTAATAGATAATTATATACACTGAGGTAAAAACGAATCTAAAGAAACGAAGGCGCCTCACTCCTGACTCAATTACAGACGGGAAAAGGGAACAAAACCGGTGGGCAAGCTCTGGTGGTAGCAGGTGGAAGCATGGGCATGGGGAAGCTACGAGCAGGCAATGAGGAGGACAACGGGCAGGACGAGCAGGCAGCAGGCAGACGAAATGGGCATTGGGTGAAGACAGGCAGGCAGGAAAGAAGGCACCGACACAGCAACTGTTTCTTCTCAAGGTGCTTCTTTCTCTGGTTCTCCTCAACACATTCTCTGGCTCTGTTCAGTCCCTCTTCTCAGAGACACTTCTGCTCGATTCTTCTCCGCAGACTCTCTGCCTCAGAACTAGCCAGGTTTACTTTAATACAATACTTTGTTAATATCAAACATATTTTACTGCACATCGGACACATTTCCACCTCAACTCCAGTATTTTCCAGATATTGCACCCAATGCCCTTTCCCAAATGGACTTTTGTCATTAAAATTGAAAATATCCATACGAAGAATGGCAAATGTGTGAGCTATTGAAATATCTGGGGAAATTTGTCCCATTTGTTTACCCAGGACCAGCACATATGTGAATGGACTTTATCTTCCCGAGAATAATGAGTAGGCACTGACCCATGTATTGTTGATTTTGATTCTGCTTTTGTCCCTGCCATTGAGAAAACATGCCTTTTATTGTCATGTGTGTATTCCTCAACAGGCTCATCCACCACACTAAGCAGCTAGTGCAAGAGAAGGAGGAGGGTCTATGCGTGAAGGTCTTGCAGACCTTACGGCAGATGCTTACAAAAGAACATGATTACAGTGACAAGGTAATGCCAGGAATTACAAATAAAATCGCTTATTTCTTCCACATTTCTTAAAATGGATGTAATTGCAATTAACTATCATCCACCGGTCATGTTTTGTGACTTCAATGGTACCCTAACCAAATCTGAAACCATGAACTGATCGATGAGGGGCACAACATCAGTGGTTTAGGTCCAAAAATAATGCCACAAAACATTTAGGTGTTGCATACACCTGATAATGATGAGAACCTGGTTAGGGATTAGTAGTTGCGATCAAGAGTTGAACATCTCTTGTTTTTCTGTCTTCTTACATTTACTCAAACTCACTCCTGGCCTGGAAAGACGGAGACATTGAGGCTTTTGATGTTGAGCCAATATTTTGGGTCAATAACAGCTCGTCGAACCAGCATCAACAGTGGCAACAACTGTGCTAATGCTCGTCTTGGAGCAGCAGCAGCACAACCACAACCAGCAACTTCAGGTATTTTCATGGATGGCATGCCATTCACTTGTGTGTCTTTTGCTGAACTCACCTTTCAGTTTTAACTGTGGTTGACATTTGATTCTCGAAGAAAAAATAAACTGGGCTTGCGAATTTTCATTCAGGTTTTATAGACATGTTGAATGAAATTTGATTAGATTGTGGAATCTGTTTGAATACATCTATTGCTGTAAATTTGGTGCAGCTTTACATGTTGGTTGAAAAGCCAAGAATATTTGCTACACTGCTTTGATGTCACTCATGTCCATTCACAACTATATACTAGATATACCTCACTTCACCAATCATCAAAAGCAGAATTATTTATACCTTTTGATGTTGTATTTACGTTACAATCCAATTTATTATAAAGTTCATGCGGGGTCTCGGTTTGCCTCAATAGGCTGAGCATCTGCATTTTAATGCGGTGATTGCAGGTTGAAATCCAGACCACACTTGATGGGCAATAGCAAAACGCTCAGTCCATCCCTTGCCACCAGACAGCTTTAGAAACACCAGCTCGTTTTTAAGGAATATTGTGCATTGGTTGGATGCCTACTGTACTTATGGCAAGCACTTGTAAGTCCAATGTATAGTATCAGGACGCATGCATAGTCCAGTAAGGAGCCATACATGTGTTTGGAGCCATATGTGTGCCCACCCATACTAATTTGCTACGAAATAAATAATTGTCAATCATGATGTATCGACTGGAACCACATGTAGAAGAGAGCAGGTACAGCAGTCATATTACTCCCTCCTTGAAGGTCATTATTGAGTCAATTTGAAATTGACGATCCAAAATATTGGTGTTTATTTTTAAGAGACTTCGCTTGTCCTGAGACTTAGCCTAAGCCTGACTGAGCTGAGATTTAGCTTATCTAAGCTTCTCCTGTGACTGAGAGAAGTCCTGAGAGTCACAGAGCATAGCATGAGAAAGCAAATAATCCAAATCTTTATAACTGCTGCTTTCAGCCCCATTTGAACACAACCTTGAGAGTATCAGTACAGTGTCCTCTCTTGTTTCCAAGATAGAAGTCAAATCAAAATGGTGAAATTTCTTACCTCCAGCTCTGGCTCATCTCTTGTAAATTCAATACCCCCCACACTTCCCACCAGCTCTTTAAACCTCCTTCAGCTTATCCTCCCACTCCTCCCTACATTCCTTTCCCTTCCGTTCTATTTCCTCTTCTGCCATCTTCCTTTTCTTTTCTTAATTTGTTTTTCTCAATACAGTCAAACTTTCTCCAACACTGGGGATACATTCTGAGGATGGATGTAAATCCTTGTGTTGGAGGAATTTGTAAGGGGAATTATTAAACTTATGGGGAAAATGGGGATATGTTACAGGGTCCTGAAAATTTGACCCTAAAACAGCTGTTCTTGGTATTTATGCCTCCGCTGACAAAATCGCGGAGGCATTATGTTTCTGGGTTGTCCGTCCATTCGTTTGTGCGTTGTGATAGGTTTTCGTTTCCACAATAACTGAAGGACAACTGAAGGGATCAAAGTCAAACTTGGTAGAAATATGTAAAAGGATGCAAATATGAACTGATTTTATGATGGCATCAAGAGATCAAAAATCAAAGGTCCTGTTAGGTAAAAATTCTGTTGCCACACTATCTTGTGAACCAGTAATGGGATTTTGATCAAACTTGGTATTAATATGTATGTATATGTATATGTATATATATATATAATTTTTTTATTTTTTATACCAAATGATTCAATTTTGGTGAAGATCCAAATCCGGATCCGATATTTTTTTAGTGAAACAAAATACCAAGAAGGAACCCAAAGAAGGAAAGAGGAAAGATGGAATCATCAGGAGGAACCTGGACAGAATTCTGGTTTTAGCCGCTACTCAACTGCCCTCAAACCAATCCAGGCACAGCCAAGTGGGCCTTGCAGAAAAATTTCTGCAAGAATTCACTTCTCCTTAGAGAGATAGATAAAAAAAAATAGAGGAATAGAGAGGAAGAGATGAAAGGGAAGAAAAAGCAAGAATTAGAATGAATAAAGAGAACTGTGAAAAAAGTAGAAAGAAGTGTGAAGGAACAAAGAACAAAGATGGCGCGAATAACCCGGACAGATAGATTTCAGCAGTTGCTCCTAATTGATTCTTACCATTTTTGTAATTTATCATTACTAAGTGATTAATAATATCTTATCATTACTTAGTGATTCTTCACCATTGAGAGATGGGGCTAAACTGATATTGAACACAATATCTCAAAAAGTTGTGGGCAGATTCGGATGAAGCTTGGTGGACAGGTTGGGTGTGTGACCCCAAAGAATTGATTCGATTCCAGTGAAGATACGAATCCAGATCTGGATACGATAATTGTTTAAGTTTTTTAAGTGATTCTTCGTCATTGAGAGATAGGGCCAAAAATGATACGTAGCATGATATTTCAAAAAAATCATTAGACCCGGTATGCTCTCGTGGATGAGGCATTGTGTGGCAGAGGTATGCACTCTAACGAGTGTCCTTCAAGTTAAGAACTCCTTACACGTTCCACAATGAATGCTTGGTTCAACTAATATACCATTTAAACACAAGCTGAGGTTACTGACTCTTCTCATGTGCATATGTTCAAGTAGGTACACTAGACATGAGGTGTAAATTTAACATAAACTTATTTTTGCTGAGAACAAAGCAAAGAAAGGTCCACTGTATCAAGTTGACAAATAAAAATTTGAGTCAAACAGATTTTCAGAACATACATTGCAATAAATGAAGCCTTGTGTCTTAATTCTCTTATACCTTGTACTGTACCCAGAGGTTTATAAGTAAATGTGGGACTTGAAACAAGTCGAAATCATATTACGGTGACTTGAAACTTGACTTGAGACTTGCCCTCAAAGACTTGAGATTTCCCCTCAAAGACTTGAAACTTGACTTGAGATTTGCCCTCAAAGACTTGAGACTTGGCTCAAGTGACTCGGTGACATCTCTGGCTTGACCTCCATGGTCATTGTTTTCCTCTTCTTCTTTTCTGGTTCATTCAAATTGGATGGTCGTTCACTTACACTTAAATTCATAATGATCGATGAGTTGAATAAATCAAACTAAAAAAGTTCACTTACACTTAAATTCCTACAGCACTGAATTGCTTGTGGGCACACAACTCACAGGTGTACAAAGCCTACACCCTACAATACAGTACTGTACTTTATTTTATATCACAATGTAACTGTAAATGTACAGTTTATAGAATAGAAATAGAAAAATAAATGATGTAAAATTTTTGCTTCGCTCTCTGCGGACGGCATTGAAGACGATGAAGAAGGGAAGAGCGCCAGGCATTGATGAGGTGTGTATAGAAATGATAATTACAGCAGGCGAAGTTGGAGTCAGTTGGATGAAGAGGCTGTTGAATGTACATGTGAGAGAGGGTTCAATTTCGGAGGAGTTGAGGTGAGGGTGAAATCATGTCGATATGGAAGGGGAAGGGATATGTTCAAGATCCGGTGAAGTACAGGGGCATTACACTCCGAAGTCATGTTAAGAAGGTACTGGAGAGGATTCTGGATGGGAGGATAAGGAAGAGTGTGGAGATGGAGATCGAAGAAGAACAACAGTGGTTTAGAAAGGGTAGGGGAATGATGGATGGGGATGTTCACATTGAGAGAGCTGGTGGAGAAGAGGTTGGAGGTGCAAGGTGAGCTGGCATTGGGATTTGTGGACCTGGAAAAGATCTACGACACTGTCCTGAGATAGATGATGGCGACACTGAGATGGATTGGAGTGCCGGAAGCAGAAGTTAGGTTGTTGTAAGGGATGTACAAGGGAATGAAGGGAAGAGTTTGGTTTGGTCCTAGGATGTCTGAGGGGTTCAGTGTTATCATTGGTTTGTCCTGGGATGTCTGAGGAGTTCAGCATGAACATCACACATCATTATAGTGATGGAGCTGGTCGGCAGGAAGGTGAGCTTGAGAGGTAATATGGAGAGGATGCTGCATGCAGACAATCTAGCCATTGTGGTGGAGAGTGGGTGGGAGGTGCAGGAAGTAATGGGGGAGTGGAAGGAGGCATTTGGGAAGTATGGGATGAAGATTAGTATGGAGAAAACTGAGGTGATGTGGGTTGGGCAGCAGAGAAAATAAATGAATATCAGTTTAGAGGGGAAGGAGATCAGACAGGGAAATATGTTTGAGTATATGGGAGGAACAGTGACCGGAGATGGTAAGTCCAAGGCAGAGATGTGGAGGAGGATTCAGGTTGGTGTGAATGCATGGATGAGGGTGGAGGGAGTAATCATAGACAGAAAGATATCAAGAAAATTGAAAGGGAAGGTTCTGATGTTGTGTGTGACACTGGCCTACCTTTATGGTCTGGAGACAGTTTGCAACGACTGGGTCAGGAGTATTTCAGAAGTAAAGAGGGTGGATAGGAGAATGGATGAACTGAGGGAGGAGATTGGTGTGCAGATGAACTTGACGAGGAGATTGGTGAAAGTCTGGCTGAGATGGGCTGGGCACATGGTGCAGATGCAGGAAGAGAGAATGGTAAAGAGAGCGGAAAGGTTGAGGGAGCAAGGTTGGAGGAAAAGAGATAGACCACGGTTGAGATGGGAGGATTGTGCGAGAAGGGATATCAGTAAGGTTGGGGTGGTTAGAGAGTGGAAAGGGTTGGCTGGGGACAGAGGGAGGTGGAGGAGTATCGTGGTCAAGGCAGGGCAGAAGCTTGATGCCATCGGACCTCACTCCTTACAAAGGGAAGAGGAGGAGATGAAGAATTTATCGATGATGTACGCTTCACTTGCTACACTTACAACCACAACACACCTCACAGACGCTTGCCATGTGGCGCATAAATGAAAAACTCGCCCTCGCGTTGGGGAGGTTTTGTTGCATTTAATCCAGCATGTAAATGCAAAATCGTGGCACGGAAGCCACGTTGGAGGAAGTTTGACTGTATACCTCCTCCACTTACTTCCCTTGCATACACGATACATTCCTCTTCTCTTTATCCCCTAAATCTCTTCTTTTTCTACCCCCCTCCCCCTTTTTTTCCTAATTGACCCACCCTTCTTTCTCTTCCAATATTGCTTTATTATGATAATCAAAGATCCTGCAAAAGCTTGTGCTTTAAAGCAATCTTTTCTTTTTAAAAAAATTCCACCCATTCTTGATCCCAAGGTCCATGTGCATGTATGAGACAGGTGCACCTGGGACTGGCACAGGGTCCAGTCTTTTTTGGGAAAGAGCACTCTCTGAAATGCAGTGCTGGCTCGAGAAAGAGGGAGCTGTCACTCTGGTCATCGACCTTGTTGTAGACACTGCAAGTGACCGGGTCTTCCAGGAGAGCATCCTGCTAGGCATAGCTCTGCTAGAGGGAGGCAACACCCCCATACAGGTTGGTGAAAAGTGAATTATATTACAATGAAATCAATCGTCTATCCTTAGATAAGACAGCAATAATTAGCGCTTTGAAAAGTTCAAAAATTACTTTTGATTCCTTCGGCCTAAGTCACATTTGCTCTACGGCGAGGATACGGCGGCCGTACACCCTCTGAATTGACGGAAACGTGCGGCGGCCGCAGAGTTTCTGCGGTGGCCTCAGGGTGGCCCTATGCCATTTGGCTATATTTTACAGGTCATAAGGTTGCCGTGGAATTATAACGCGGAGTTATAACTTTTTTCATTTCTATGTTCGCCGTAGCAATTCGACAAGCCGAAAAAAAAAAAAACTGGTAAAAAAAAAATATATTAACCCATTCATTACCGTCCGTCTGGCTGCACATTCGCCTTACGGCCCCCCTGCGGTCGCCTTGCGGGCACCTTGCGTCTGCCTTGAAAATTCTATGGCCGCCGCAGGAACGCCCTAAGGTCACCGTGCGACATCAAATCAAAGACCGTACGGCACCCCCACGTTTTCGGTCTCCACAATTTATAAACACCCCGTGCGCCTCCCCGAAAAAGAAAAACATATGTGACTGCTACATTGTGTGACCGTGGAAATACTGTGGCCACGTATAATTGCTAGTGGCCGTAGATTTTGGAGGCCCCACAGCCGCCGTGGCAAATGTGACTTAGGCCTTACAAATTATGTACTTTCAATGTCAATAGATGAAATGCTTCCCTCAAATAAATAATTACAATAAGGTACAAACCAATCAACAAAGTACAAAAGTGAAATTAATAGAACAGACATCGAGGTTTTTGCACTCCCCTCTTTTGAAGGACCCCTGAGAGCCAGTGACTCAGCTGTATCGCTTGACAATGTGAAAAATATTTCACATAAAGATGACCTGAGTGGTTATTGTATACTTCCAATATCTGAGACCTTTTTGGCTTTTCTCAGACTTTCCCCAAAAACAAGCTGAGACTCCTAAAAGCCACTTCAGGTAGCTTTCAGGATATTTTCTCACTAAAGGAAAAATGATAATATAATATCAGAGAAAGCAGTGGAGAAAAAAAAATCATACAAATAATATTGTAAAGAAGAAAACATTGTGACAGTCACATAACACCTCATGCCAAAGAAAACGTTCTGCAAACCTTTTAAGCTACCAGCCTTTTGATATCCCTCAACAACCCCTCATTGTCTTAAAATGTAAACATGATTTCACTGATTCTCCATGATAGTAAAATATCGAAGCAACAACAAAAACAAATCACCTCTCTCCATAATGATTGCCTATCCTCTGATGTCCCAAAATATAAGATCAAGTCAAAGCTGAACAATTAATTTTGTTGTGGCAAAGGAGATGAAAAAGACAACAAAGCTCTTGTGGCATGAGCAGCATCAGCCTTACAAAGCACCATAATGCTGAACAACCAGTAAAGGGTGTGAAGCAAACTGCAGGTGGCAGAAGACCTCAGGTGATGTTAAAGCGAGACATCTGGCACATAAAGAGACATTTAAAAATAAAGACAACTGCAGAGACACCGAAAAGGTTACAGAAGTGTTTAAAGATTCGCAGATACACACTTTGTAAGTTGTGATTTACCAAGATAACGTTCTGGAAATTGACTGTCGTCTGGTTCTTCTTCCACCCCCAGCTATCTTTCTATCGCCGGCTGACAGAAGGGGGTAAGTCTGAGCAATTTTTTGCAGTCTTTCATGAGCGGATGTTGGCAGCTCAGCAGGAAATTCGTGCCACAGCCACAGCAGCTCCTGCAGATATAACTGGACGCCGAGATGGAGAGGAGATACCCCGTGATGAGACAGCACAGCGTGGGCACTGTCTTGCTCAGGGGATGGGGGATGGCGGGGGTGGGTTAATAATGATTCTATAAACTATTCGCTGACCACTGCTGCAAAGCCATTATGAAGAAAAAAAAAAGGATGTATGTTGAACACTGAGTAGCATTAACAAATTTGATTTTGCACTGTGAATTTGAAGCATAATATCTCAAATATGTTAACGTTACTCAGAGTTAGCTGTTATTAATTTTGCTTTTGTTATGCCTGATAATTTGCCATTTATATGGTGTAAAGCCATGTACGATACATATTACATTTATCCTTTGCTTTCTCTGCACACCTTCCTTGTTCTTCTGGCCTGATCTCATTTCTGTTATCCCTTCTCCTGCAGTCCATAACCCAATACACGAGGTACAGCATCCATCCCATGACCATGTCAGAGATCCTGCAAACAACAGCCAGAGGGCCTTCACCCCACTACAGCGTGAGGCTGAGGGTCCAGGAATTGCATCAGGACCTCGATCAAGTGAAGTTCACGGCTTTGGAGAAGGGGCAGGGAGTGTGGGTGAATGGCAGATGGGCTCCGAAGAGGGAGATATCAGCCCAGCCATTGGTATAATGCAACCTATCTTGAGGTTCCTCCAGCTTCTATGTGAGAACCACAATCGTCTTCTCCAGGTCTGATACTGCCTTACATTCGCAGTCAATGGGGTTGCTCAAATACATAAATAAAGATGGGATGAAAGCATCCATTTATAAAAAGAAGCAATCAACCATAAATAATGATAAGCTAAAGATAAAGCTCCTTCAACTCAGCACAGACTTTGCCACTCAACAGCAGGGACCCTTTAGAATAAAGCATGATGGACAAGGAAGGAACACACACAAATAAGTATGCACAGTATCATAACACTATCGGACCCCGGCATTCGTGGATTTGCTCTTTGCACTTCATGTATTTGTGGTCGATAAAATGTGACCTGCTTCTACATTTGCACTTGGCTTATTCACGTTTTTGTTTTTTTTCTTCCAATTTTGTTGTTAGATCCTTGTGGAGGATCTCTAAGTCTAAGTCTCACTCACATTGTTGTTCTTATGGACTTTTTTGTTTCACAGCCTACAGTTTTCATCGAAACTTCCTGAAACTTGGCATATATATGTAAAAATACCCTGCGCAGACAGTAACCATCTCCGATTTTGAAAATTCCTCCGAGAAAAAAAAGTTATGACGTCAAAATATCTCCGCTAATGGAAATCGCCTAAAAACTATCTCCGAAACTAGGCAAGCTTTTTGAATTCTGTTTGCGGGAATCGAACAGGGCATTAGCAGAGATGAATTACCGCACATATGATGCATCACTATGATGTCATATCAATTTTTATGACGTCATTCCTGTTTTTTGACATTTTTTGTTTCACAGCCCAGAGTTTTCATCGGATCTTCGTGAAACTTGCCATGTATTTGCAGAAAGCCCACGCACAGGCAGTAACCATCTCCGATTTTGGATATTCTTCCTAGAAAAAAAGTTGACGTCATAATATTGCCGCTAATGGAAATCGCCTCTACCATTATCTCCGAAACTAGACGATCTGTTTGAATTTTCTTTCCGGGAATCAAGCTGGGCATTGGCACAGATAATTTATCGCAAAGCTGATACATCACAATGACGTCATATTCGTTTTTATGACGTCATCATTAAGAGGACGAGGATCCTTAGCTCATTCGAGCTTGTTTCTTTTACACTTCAGGATTGGTTTCCTATTTTCACTGCCACTGATATTAATTCAGCCTGGGAATTCTTCCACAGAAATCTGCTCTCTTGTACATAGATTCATCCTATCTCATCTTCAATTATCTTACCTATCCCCCTGCTCTTGGTTCTCTGAATCCTGTGGTGAGGCAGTTGCTTTGAAGGAACTTATATTCTCCTCCTGGAAAAAAATCTGACTGAAGGCAATTAGTGTCGAAGCATATATATGAAACACCGTGGGCACTGGATGGTAATTTTTTGCACCATGGATTTTATTGCAGACAGATGCATTGAGAATCAGAAAAATCATGGTGCCAATTTTTGTTTTGCATTTTGGGTACATTTTGGTGGCAACTACCAGTTTCAAATATTGTTATAAAGCAAAGCATGCAGCATATCAAATTAAAGGTCTGGACATTTGTAACACAAGTATATCATATATATATATATATATATATATATATATATATATATATATATATATATATATATATATATATATATATATATATATATATATATATATATATATATATACTGATTTTTATTGTCCACAGGTATCTATGCCAATTTCCCTGGAAATAATAACCATAACGGAGCATATATTATCCAGATGCAAATGTTCTTATTTAAAAGTCAATCAATTCGAGAAATGTACCGTTTATGCTTTATGGTATGTTTAGTGGTTCACATAAAGTATATCTGTTCTATGGTATACACTTAAGTAGTCAACTGTAATGAATAGGTCAAAATATTTGTTGAAGCAAAAACTATCAAGTTCATAGTAATGCAGTGTCAGATAAGTCATCTTCATCCATGCTGTCCTCATGATCATTTCCTCTGAGTCTGTCATTGGTGTTTTCACATTTGTCAACGTTTGCCTCACAAGCACATAACTCGGTGCAGGCCAAAGAATGCTTCTTGCAAGAGCAGGATCCACTGGCACATCGGCTCTTGCCACAGCCGCACTTTACAAGCTCCATAACAGCTGTCGGAGCTGGTGGGAGGTCAGAGACTCTTGGGACATACTGATTATTTTCATTATTCGATCCATAATTAATTGGCGGAGGTAAGTCTGGATTTGGGGTTTCTGCCAGTAACCAAACCATAGCTTGGTAATGAGCCCTGAGAATGTGCTCCTTCAGAGATGCCTTTGTTGGGGACAGTTTCTCAGCCTCCGCTTGATTTTTCTTGAACAAGTGCCATCGTAGCTCTCCGACTGTTTTGATACCGAGTCTTGGAGCGAACAATAGACACACAAACTCTTCTAGACTGTCCATCACTTCAGCAGATGGATAAGCTGTTTGTCCCAGCTGAGCAAATGCCTGGTGTATGTTTCCATTTGCTTTTTTGAATTGCTTCCAGCATGTTTGCTTGCCTTTGCCTGCGATCCGTCCAGTGGTATCACTGCCAGTGAAAGCGTGGAATCCAATGAGACCAGCAGCATGATTTGCATCAAGGGATTCATATATAGGTTGCAAATTCACCAAGCGCCTTCTCGTACCTGTGTCAACTAGCATAGATACATCACCCAAGAGCGGCAGTTTTTGTGTAGCAAGAATGAACACATCTGTATCCAGAGACATGATATGTACACTTGAAGCAATTTGGGAAGCGCTCAAGGCATGTAGGATGAGTAGTGTGTCTGCTTTGGCACATAGGACACCTGACAATCAGACTTATATGCAAACATTATAGTCTGTGCTATGTTCCGTATTACTCGTTGAATGCTATGCTCTCTTTGTGTTGACTCAAGTGTTAACATTGGCCCTATTAGGATCCAGCGGATGAATGCCTCCAGTGATTTGGGAACTTGATTTTCATCTAACAGGGAACCTTGAAATTTCCACGGCTGCTTTAGAGCTTCAGCGATGTCCCTTCGTATTACATTGGCACTTTCGAAGACTGCTTTCATGTTGCTGCTTGCATTGCCAGCTGCCTCGTCCAGGTTGTCAATTGCGGCTCTTTTTGTTCTGGACATATACATCCGATCTGGTTCATTCATATGCATAGAGTGGCAGAACTCAACATCATCAATATTTTCTACAAGCTTGCGCTTCAAACTTCTCCTTGATATATGCGTATCATTTGAACCATTGACTCTGAGGACATTTTGATAAGCTGCTTCTACCTCACCCATGTCCAGGATAGATCCTGATTTCAGCAGGCTGCTCATCAAGTGGAAGAATTTAATGTCTGCTGAAACCTTGGTTATTACTGCTTCGTCGTCTGCTCTCTCCTGCTGTACCTGAGTTCGCTGAACGTGCTTCACCCAACAATACAGATGGTATTTGATATCAATCGCATGGGGATCATTTGGATCGATTGCAGCACTCAGATTTACTTTCCACTGCTGGTTATTGCTGTACTCAATAGCCTTTCGGAGCTGTTCCCCGGTGTTGAACTCACTGATCTGGTGCAGTGCTCCTTTCTCTGAAGATCCATTACAGAAGAAGCAGTTGTTTTTATTGTATTGTTTGGCACCAGATCGCATGTAACGTTCTGTTGACGATGGGTTCTCATGTGGTGGTGGTTGTGTTTTGAGGTTCGTCCTTTCTGGTCGTCCAACTTTCGTTGGTTTAGGTACTTCGCCTGCTTCCAGTGCAGCTTCATATCTGTTTTTCAGCCACTCAATATGAATTTTGTGCACTGCAATTTTATAGCATTCTAGATGCCATGTGACACCTTTCTGTGATAGTTCATTTGCCGTCACATCACCAAGCTCTTCTTGGATGGATATGTACTTATTATCCCCATAGAGCGACCGGGTATTCACACTCTGGATAAACAGCTGATATGATTCTGGTCTTGGGTGTTTTACGAGTTTTCCAGATGATTTGCAAATGCAGCATATATTCAAACCTGCCAAAGATGTAGTGCAACTTGATGATTTTGTGCTGGAACTGGAAGGACTTGGGGATGATTCATCCATAACGATAACTTGAGAACAGTTTATTTCAATGTCCACTCGACATAAGTTCCTTCACCCACAAAGCTTGGAGGTTAATCTACAACTACATCTACTACATCAGTCTTTTAGTCTGGACCCTTGACCACTTCTGCTATTATCATAGCTGACCTGAAAGGCAAAAAAAATTAACATCAATTGTATGTAGAATTGTAGCATGTCATAATGTTTACAAAAATTAATTATCTTGGTGACATTGCAGTAACTGATTTAATATAGGCTGCACAGCATCTGAAATTAACAAAAATTCAGGTAAGTCACTATGGTTATGTTCAATGTCATTATTGATATTATCATATTCTCGGCTGAATTCTGCTCAGATTGATATATGACATGCCCAGGTTTAAACCAGAAACAAAAAAGTTGGTAAATTGTTATCATTGAAAAAAGTGTGATTCAGGGGTAGTTCACGTATCGGCTTGAAAATAATATTTGAAATGGTCAAAAAAATTGGCACCATGATTTTTCTGACTCACAAAATCCATAAGAATGAAAAAAATATATGGTGCCAAAAATTATCATCTGGTGCCCACGGAATTACATCGGCATCTACACTAAATCTCAGGACGCTAGGATTTTAACTCAGGACTCTAGGATCTCAAGCCCACCGCTCTCGTCATTAAGCCAACACCAGGTATACTACAGACCAAGTAGCTTGCTTCCAATCATCAGCAAGGTTATTGAATCCATCATCGCAGTTGATGTGAAATTATTCCTTTTCTCCAACAGCCTCATCTCAGATCATCAATTCAGATTCAGACCTGGTCACTTTATCTTGGGCATGCTGCTTCTACTCTCCCAACAAAGGTGGAAGCCCTCAACATCAGACATGAGATCAAGGCCGTCCGTATGGACATATCGTGAGCTATTGATAGTCTGGCATCCTGCCTTGCTCTCCAAACTGTCTCCTATGGAATTCAAGGCCAACTCCACTCTTGGATTGTTGACTTCCTCCAGTCTCATAACCAATGTGTGGCTCTCAACGGAACTCTTTCATCGCCTCTCCCTGTCAAGGCTGGAGTACCTCAAGGCAGTGTTCTGGACCTCATCCTATTCCTAATCTTCATCAATGATCTCACTGACTCTCTGGAAAATCCTCTTTATCTCTTTGCTGATGACTCCACTCTCTGCAGTGACATCCCTCATCCTTCTGATGGACAGGCAGCAGCCTCTACCCTCTCCTCAGACCATGACAAAATCACAAACTGGTCAAACACAATTTTGCTTATGTATCCATATTGTCCACCCCTTGCTTTCTCCCTAACCCCTCATCATATCATTACCTGCCTCCCTTGTTTGTCCATCTCTGTCTACGTTCTCCCTCCGCCTTGCTGTTGGTGTTCCCCTTTCTCCTGCTGTTCCCTTTGTTGTGTTGTGTTCTGATTAACCTCCACCATCTTCGAAGATGGATGGAGGTTACTGTTTTCACCCCTTTCTGTTTGTTTGTTTGTTTGTTTGTGAACATTATTAGGGAAAAACTCCTTGACGGATTTCGACGAACCTTGGTGGGGGGTTAGGTATAGTCCAAGGATCATGCCATTAAATTTTGGACTTGGTCCCCCCCCCCAAAAAAAATTGTTAGAGAAAAAAAAAATTGTTTTTTTTTTTTGCATTTCTACATGTTTTAAGTGATTTCCAACCCCCCCCCCCCAAAAAATAGAGAATTTTTTTTTGCATTTCTACATGTTTTAAGTGATTTCCAACCCCCCCAAAAAAATTGTTACGGCCCCCCAAAATTGTTTGAGAAATATTTTTTTTGCATTTCTGCATGTTTTTAGTGATTTCCCACCCCCCCCAAAAAAATAGAGAAAAAACTTTTTTTTTTGCATTTCTACATGTTTTATGTGATTTCCAACCCCCCCCCAAAATAATTGTTGCAGAAATTTTTTTTTTTTGCATTTCTACATATTTTAAGTGATTTCCAACCCCTGCCCCCGAAAAAAAATTTTGAAATTTTTTTTTTTGCATTTTTACATGTTTTAAGTGATTTCCAACCCCCACCAAAAAAAATTAACCCCCCCAAAAAAAGATTTTTTTTTTGCATTTCTACATGTTTTAAGTGATTTCCAACCCCCCCCCAAAACAATTGTTGGAGAAAAAAAAATTTTGCAACTTTTTTTTCAACAAAATTTCGATTTTTTTTTTTTTTTGCATTTCTACATGTTTTAAGTGATTTCCAACCCCCCCCCCCTCCAAAAATGTTGCAGAAAAGAACTATAACTGTCAGCACTGTTGACATCATATTTAATGAATAAGATATAAGGTTCACTTGAGTGACCCAGCAGTATTGGCGGCGGAGGTTTTGCACTCTCCCGAGTGCTCCCCCTCTAGTTTGTTCTGTGTCACAGCTTAGACCTGCCACAAATCTATATCATGGAAAAAAAAACCTATCCCTCTTTTTCCCATTGAAACAATGCCCTGACATTCACGGGTTAGACATTCGTGGCATTTTTGGGAAACATATCCCCCCCGAATGTCGGGTCCAACAGTACTTCTCAAAACTATATATATATATATATATATATATATATATATATATATATATATATATATATATATATATATATATATATATATATATATATATATATATATACATATATATATATATACATATATATATATATATACATATATATATATATATATATATATATATACACACACATATATTTGTGTATATCTAAATATATATTTTTATATACACACACACACACACACACACACACACACACACACACACACACACACACACACACACACACACACACACACACACACACACACACACACTACTGGTCAGGAGTTTTAGAACACCCCCATTTTTAAGTTTTTACTGAAATTTAAGCAGTTCCAGTCAGGTGAATAACCTGAAATGGTACAAAGCTCAGTGGTAAACTGCCAGAGGTTAAAAAAAAGTTTAGGTTACCAAAAACTGAAAAATAATGTAAATTTCACAGTTATTAAAAAAGGCCCTTTTCAGGGAACAAGTAATGGGTTAGCAACTACAGCTGTTCTGCAGCTATAGAAGTAAATTAAGCCTTGAAAGTTGATGCAAACAATTCCTACAGGTGTCCCAACTTTTGTTGATTAGTTACCAACCCTCTGTCTGTATAAAAGCAGTGTTGGCAAAAACTGTGTTGCTGCACCCTCTGCAGCATTATTTGGACAATATTGCACTGCAGGAAGTAGTATATTGCGATCATAATGGTGAGAAAAAGACAATTTACAAAGGAAGACAGACAGACCATTATAACCCTTAAAAGTGTAGGTCTTAAGTTTAGAAAAATTGCAAAGCGAGCCAAGGTGTCAGTGAGTACAGTTTCCGACACCATCAAAAGGCACTTGGAAACTGCAGGAAACTCTGACAGGAAGAGGTCTGACAGACCCAAAGCCGCAACACAATCAGAAGACAAGTGTCTGAGAGTCAACAGCTTGTGTGATCGGCGGCTCACAGGACAGCAGCTTCAAGCACAGCTGAACACTGGTCGAAGTAAGGAAATCTCAGTTTTACCTGTAAAGAGAAGACTTCGAGCTGCAGGTTTGACAGGTCAAGAGGCAGTAAGAAAGCCATTGCTAAGATGGCAAAATAAGAAAAAGAGGCTTGCCTGGGCCATGAAGCCCCACCAGTGGACTACTGAAAACTGGAAGAAGGTCTTATGGACCGATGAATCAAAATTTGAAATCTTCAGTTCATCACGCAGGGTTGTTGTACGCCATCGAGTAGGCGAAAGGATGGTTCCTAAGTGTGTGATACCAACTGTCAAACATGAAGGAGGAAGCGTGATGATCTGGGGCTCTTTTACTGGATCCAAAGTCCGTGACCTGCACAGAGTGACTGACACCCTGAACCAAAAGTGCTACCACTGCATTTTGCAGCGCCTGCAATACTAACTCTGGTCTCCGCCTCGTTGGTCATGGGTTCATCCCACAGCAAGATAATGACCCAAAACATCCCTTCACGCGATGTCAGAACTACCTTCAAAGAAAAGAACAAGACGGTAGGCTTCAAATCATGGAATGGCCAGCACAGTCTCCAGACTTAAACCCCATCGAGCTGGCTTGGGATGAACTGGACAGAAGGGTGAAAGCAAAGCAATGGACAAGTGCAACACATTTGTGGGAACTTTTGCAACACTGTTAGGAAGAACTTTCCGAACAATAGTTGATTTTCATTGTGGAAAGAATGCCACGAGTATGTTCGGCTGTTATATCCACAAAAGGTGTCAACTTTGATGAGTCAAAAATTGAGATTAAATTTTGTTCAACAAACGATTCCATGGTTTCTTTTTAATCTGCAATTGTTTATTTGTTCTCTGCTTTAATTTCAGAGTACATTGAAACATTAAACTGCTTAAATTTCAATAAAAACTTGAAAAATTTGGGTGTTCTAAAACTTTTGACCGGCAGTGAATGTACACGAAAGGAGCACACAACTAAGAAAAACCACAGGCACGATAACAACAACAGCAGCAGTAACAACAACAAAAACAACAACAACAGTGTAATTAAAGATCCTTTTTTCGAGTGTTTCACTTTATTTTACATCCTCATTGACACTCACAGATAGACATGCAATATGTTTGTGAAATGCAACATAATATCTATTGATTCAACCTGTCAGTGAAGTGACGATTGTTATTTGCTAGTACTGACCAAACAAGTCTTGCCTTTGCACAATTCCTAAGGTTATCCAAATTAATGGGTCAAAAACTTGATGAGGGTACATTATTCAGCTGATTAACGAGTGTCTTTTATCGTGTTTAATATTATTTCAGATAATCATCTTGCTTCCATACTTCTTTGTGATTATCTTTCCTTCTTTTTTTTTTTTACCAGTTTGGTTGTTTGTTGTCTTCTTTTCAACTGCCTTCAAAATTGTCTGAGTCTTTCTGTTTCCCTTTGTTTCTCAAGGATCTGCTTCGCAGACAGAACAGCAAAAACACTTTCAACCTCGTGTGTGAGACCCTGCAGTTTCTCGACTGCATCTGTGGTTCAACCACTGGTGGCCTCGGTCTTCTTGGGTTGTACATCAATTGCAAAAATGTTGGCTTGGTCAACCAATCCCTGGAGAGTCTTACAGAGTACTGTCAGGGGCCTTGCCATGACAATCAGGTATTACTTATTATTCTTTCCCATTTTTTTGCCACTTACTCCCTCACATCCTTCCTTCTCTTCCTCTACTCTACCAGTCTTTTTACTTCACATCTCTCAATATCTTATTACCTCTGCCACCGAAGGTGGATGGAGGTTATGTTCCCATGCCTGTCTGTCTGTCTGTTGTCTTCGAGCAGGATATCTCAAAATGTAAGGGACGGATTCGGATGAAACTTGGTGCACAGGTTTGATGTGTGACAAGGACAAATTGATTCGATTTTGGTGAAGATCTCGATATGGATCCGGATTCGATAAAAACATTTTTTTTAAGTGATTCTTCACCATTGGGAGATCTGGCCAAAATGATATATGTAGAGAATAATATTTCAAAACGTTATGGATGGGTTTGACAACTTGGTGGATGAGTTGGGGAGGTTACAAGAACAAGCCGATTAGTGTTTGGTTAAGATCCCATTGCAAATCTGGCTGATCAATGGGATGCAAAACATAAAAAGAGCCTGGTGGAAGTATATGCTCTACTGAGTGTCATTCTAGTTCTTACAGCTTTTCTTCATAATCCATAATCCTCTTTATTCTCAAGGTATTAAAGTTCGGCACCATTTTTTCAAAGAGAAATTCCTGTTTACCACCAGTGTCCAACTAAAAGTTTCCTTTCATATCTTTCATTTCTCAAAAGCAAATTGTTTTTGTTTCTTCTAACAGAGCTCTGGAAAATTACCTCAAGCTAAGGGACTGTAGGGATCACAATAATCCTGCTGATCATATTTGAATACTGTGGACTCATTCTTTCTGCAAAAGTTTTTATTGTGCTTTCAATTCTGTGTCTTTCTTATCAATGATTATCTCAAGATATAATTTACCTTTTTTTTGTATGCAATATTTTTTTAGATCAGTGGAAGAGCAAGCCTGATGTTGGCTTCACGGTTAAGGTGGCTGGCTTAAGATGTTAGGATCTTGAGTTTGAGCCCCTGTCAGCCGTTGAGTTAACACCGGGTGGGTTGACTCAACCAGTCATTCTTCCGAGGTCAGCGAAACGAGTACCAATGTACTGGTAATAGAAGGCTCTGCATCAGTGGCACAGCCATGCCTCCAGAAAATGATGCAACCAGCAGCCACAGGCTGTATGTGATAGCTAGTGGAAGAGCAAGATGGCAGGGGGTTGAGAGGTAACTTGCTCATGGTGATGAGAAACAAGCAGTAAGAGGAAGAAGCAACAAGATGGAGGTGAGTTTGCAGGTATGAGTAGTGTTATGAAGATTGGGTGTGAGGTGCATTAATTGGGGGGGGGGGTATAAATAATACAGGTAGGGATTGAAGACAACATGAGATGGTGGTGTGCCACTACTTTGAAGGCCTTTTTGGAAAAGTGGGAATGGACTGATTCAGGGAGGCAATTTAATTGGCATCAGAAAAGAGGAATGAAGAAGTGGAGGTTTTGTAAGTCTGCATTTTGCGAGGTTAAGAAAAAGAGTATGCCCTCAGCCAATGATGCTACCCCACAGCTTTGTGCTGCATACGAATGAAGAACAAGATTCCAATTGTTTCTCCATCTCTGTGCCATGTCTGTGCCTCCATCCATTATCCTTTTAATGGGTCTAAGTTACCGGTACCACATGAAATATAATGTCAACAACACAACAATAATGCATCTACATATTTCCCACCCTCTACTTATACATTTTGCAATACTTATATTGTGGAATACGAATACGAAGTAAAAGAAAATATTTGTCATGTAATATTTTTCATCATATGCTTTTAAGACTTTTTAAATAAAAATAATATATCCATTGGGCTGCAATCTTCATACCTCTTCTTCAGACGCTTTACACTCAGTTGACATCTTGTTAATTAGACCAATTGTCCATCTACATATTACATGTATATGCCGGGTGTTGGCTTAATGATTATGGTGGTGGGCTTGGGATCCCAGGATCCTGAGTTCAAACCCCCCTTGGCAGTTGAATTATTACCAGGTGGGGTTGACTCTGCCTGTCATCCTTCTGAGGTCGGCAAAATGAGTGCCAGCTTGCTTGTATCCTGTATTGGAGTGGTGACCTGTTCAGGATTGTGCCCAACAGCCCAGGGGACTGCTCAGGCAGCACCAATGCTCTGCACAGAGCATGGTCCCAATGGATGGATATTACATGTGCAACAACAGCAGAAATTCTAATTTTCACCTCCTTTCTTCTCCTGTATGCAACAATTCCTCTCTCTTATTCTTTCTTCCCCCCTACCCCACACACACACTCTACGCATACATAATATTGTTTTTCGATTCCCCCGATTATGCATGCTCAAATTATTTTTAAATGAAGTCTATGCTATTTTGACTTTGTGTTCGTTTCACTTTACTTTTTATGTCGTTAACGATGACAACGCACATCTGTGTTGATAATATCATGAAGTAACTCCTGAAAATGAGCACATCATTGAACGGTACCTTTCAGAATTGCATTGCAACACATGAATCAAATGGCATCGACATCATTATTTCGCTCATCCTCAATGACATCCAACCTCTTGCCAGCACGCATATGGATCTCGTCCTTGAACTCAAGGTGAGCTGCTCCATTATCTTTATTGAACAACACAAACTCAAAGGCTTTGCATCTCATATATATATATATATATATATATATATATATATATATATATATATATATATATATATATATATATATATATATATATATATATATATATATATATATATATATATATATATATAGCTCTTTCTAACCACTAACTCACTGACTGATATTAAAGAACGATACCTTCCGGGTGACGTAGAAAGCTGAAATTTTGTGTGCCGATGGACATCGAAGCCAATACACCAGGAAAAATCACAGAATCATCGGGCAACGTCCATAAATGAAAATATAAACAAATGAAAACAAATAAATGAAAAAGAAATGCAGGTGAGCAACCCGAGACAATGGGGAAGCATGGTAATTTTGTGTGCTGACAGACAATGAAGCCGGTACATCGGGGGAAAAAAAAAACACAAACCGTTGGAAAGCATCTGTAAATAATAAATAATATAAACAAATGAAAATTAATAAACAAAAAAAAATTAATGCAGGTGAGTGACCGAAGATAATGGAAAAGCAGAGTAATTTTGCGTGCCAATGGACATCGAAGCTGATACACCAGGAAAAATCACAGAACCATCAGAAAGCATCCATAAATGAAAATCTAAATAAATGGAAAAAAAGATAAATGGAAATAAATAAATCAAAAATCAAATGCACGTGAGCGACCCGAGACAATGGGGAAACGCAGTTCATATGCTTACACAATGTGTAAGCATACCCCGCAAGTATTATTATATAATTGGAAGAATGTTATCATTGAGTTCAGCAACGTCAGATACTGACTTTCAAAGGCTCATCTAGATCTGGGTTTGTATTTGTTTTTTGACGTTTTGTTCCCTTACCTATCAATCGCAATAGCAACTAATTCCAGGTAGGGATGACAAGGAAAACAATACTATGTAATCCACATTTTTGAAGTTATGGTGTATAACAGTATCGGCATGCTGATAATGGGCTGACAGGATAGCTTAGAGGTGCGCACACTCCCTCACGAGCTGTCTCGCCTAGATTAATGAACCTTGGCCCGACCATAAGTTGTCATTCTGGTATTTCTCAGATTAGGACGATGCTTCAATATTTGTGCTGTCCATCAGGATGAGGAAGTTAAGCTGCATGATCCATCTGCCAACACTAGTCATCTATGAACACAAAAGACCTCATGGTGTCTTTCATGAAGATTAGGCGAGTTAACACTGGCACCCTGAACAAATTACTACCACAGTCGAACGTCAGGCCTGGCCATCCTGTTTGTAAAAAAATATGAGCCAGAAATGTTCCTTGGCTGATCCTACAATAATATGGGAATAATTTGAGCCTTAGTAGAAGTAGTAGTAGTAGTAGTAGTAGCGACAGCAGCAGCAGTAAATATGACGATCAAAAGTAGCAGTAGTACTGATTAAAAAAAATTCTGAAAAACTTGCATCAGGGTTAAAATACACAATGAAATGCAGATTGGCCCCCTCCCCCCACCCCCACACCCCTACCCACTCCAACCTATCATAATAAACCACTTGGTTATTTTTTTGTAATTCAGAAGGAGGATGAATTGAATCATTGATGGTCAGACAATTATATTACTAAAGCAACAAATTTCAAATTTATGGTTGCATCCTTACCCATTGGATCACTTGAGGTCACGAGCTCTCTCGATTTTTTTTTATTTATTTATCTTGTGCGTGTCAGACGAGTACATTAAACAAAGTCACTATTCTTTGCCAGGCACTTGCGTTTCTCTGTAACACTGAAAAAAGTCCATACAACTCCCCAAAGGGTTTTAACATCAACATTCAGTAAACACAAACTTCATTGCTTTTGTTTGATTATACATGATTGATCGTAAGTTATATGCGATCACTGGTTTTAGTTATGTCTACCTCTAATAGGATTGGCTTGCATTTGTCCAACATCAGAATACACATCACTTTAACACAGCATTCTGATTGGACACAAGAAGTTCTGGACACTCGAAGATCTGGTTCACTGAAATCCTGTTTTTTGATTGGGTCGAAGGTGTGAGGATGATCTAGCGATGTGATATTGTTGCAACCGAAAAAAACTTGATGGCTCGATGTTGTTAAACAGATTTTAAACGTATTGCAAGAATGGTGGGCTTGTCTAAGAATCGCAGCATAACGGTACCAGGACAACACTTTGAGAGAACCTCTGGAAATGGACTTCAGGAGATCATTCCCACCAACTCTTTCTTTCTCATGCACACCCACCATTAATTATGTAATTAGTGCAACATATCAATTATGTATGCTGGTACATTGGAAAGTAGTGTTAAAGTGAGGATTAAAAGTGTCTTTTCTGTTGTGAGTGAGTCGGCTTATCAACTACATTCATTTTATTCAGCCTAAGAAGCATTTTAGAACATTGTGGATGACTGAATCTTACAGATATGCTTCTGTCTATCAACAGCAACATCCTAGCATTACGTTGATGCAAGATCCATCCCATTAACTGGAGACATTGTGAAGACAGTTTGTTGTGGTTTGCACTTGAAGGGTTTCCAATCCTGCAAATATAAACCTTGGCCTACCAACATCAAGCATAAGTTAATTAAGCTCTGCAGTGAAGTGCTTTCCATGCCACTCATGCTAGCAACGATTTTGGCTCTCAGTGTAACAATTAAAAATACAAAATCTCTTGAAAGTACATAAAACAATAACACAAAAGTACCAGTGGTATATCAGGTTGAGTCCCTGCCTCAAAATAACTTGCTTTTCTGGTAATGATGGGCATGGATAGTGATGATATCCAATGGATACATGACCTACCATGGACACATGAAGCAGACGTGCCTTGCACATAACTCGATAAAAACTTGCTCAAGACATCAAGCTTATTCACCAGATCATTGCCAAAAACATCCTGCCAATCTTCATTTCCGTGGCAATGGTATCCACTGTGTTGGCCATAAAATAATCAGCTTCATTGCCATAGATTTGACATTCGGTAGCCTAACTCCCGTGGACTAGTTTTAAATGGAATGGCATTACAAAGGATGCCATAAGTTGGGGACCTAAATTGAAATTCCCCTTGGAAATCACTAAATGTTGAGCTGCCTTTTTAAAATATTTTATGTTTGTTGCTTGAAGCACATCCACTGATTACTCAGTACTGCATCCTTGCAAAGTGTAGATTCATATTTAACCCTTGATCTGATGACTTTCTACAACTGTTGGATAATCCATTTGATGCACAATTTATAAACATTTTATTATCAACACCATGATAATCCATTTCAACATGATGACATTGTTGAACAATGTGTTTTCAATGCAGGTGATATGTAATTTCCATTTTGGTTTAAGTTTAATGAAACTTTTTTGTTTAAGTCTAACATTAAGCAAGGACGTGGGATTAAAAAAAAATATCCACTAATGAAAAATCTTTCTTTTAAATAATTATTTCACATTTCCATTCATGCATGAATGACATAAAATGTGACTCTTAGCTCACCTGGACTTTAGTCCGGTGAGGTTATGCGATCGAGCAGTAGCTGTTGGTGAGTCAGTCAGTCAGTCCATAAACACTTCCATCATTATCGCTTCAACCAAACATGTCATTTTGATGAAACTTTGCCACAAGCTTAATATCTGATGCCGAGCGAAGGTTTATTGCCGCATCAAAATCTGCGCTCATTCAGAGGGTTGAAAGAGGGGGGGTTGACCCCCCCCCCCCAAAAAAATAGGTATTTGCTCTCTTCTTCTAAACTACACACACAATTTCGATGAAACTTGACCACAACCTTCATCACACCTGATGTACCAAAGTTTATCGACCGCATCAAAATCTGCACTTATTGAAGGAGTCTACAAAAGAGGGGGTCTTGACCCCCCAAAATAGGTATTTGCTCTCTTCTCCAATGCTTCACACATAATTTTGATGAAACTTGACCACAACCTTCATCACCTGTGATATACTAAAGTTTGTTCATGGCATTAAAAGAAAATAATGGTCTAGGGGGTCTGCGGGGGGGGGGGGCGGGGTGGGGTTGAGCAACTTGCTCCTGATCCAGGTGAGCTTCAGAACGCATGGTCCTATTTTTATTTTATTTGCCAAAAATGTTGCTCAGGAAAGAGTTTACATGCAGAATAAATAGACAAACAAGCAAGTTAAGACAACACATTATCAGCAGTTAATTTGACATGTACACTGTCGGTATTCCTGAAAATAATACAGTGGTGACATCAAAACAAAGCCAAATTTAAACAAATATATAATCATTTGAAAAGCAGAAGGAGGGGTAGACAGGCAGAAAATACGAAGAGAAAAGAAAATACGGCAGTGGAAAATACAGAAAATACATACAGAAAAAAAAATTCTGCAAGTTCAAGTGCAGGGACCAAAGGACTCATTTAAGATAGTAAAATATAGCAAGCCACAGCCCCCTTCTTGGCCTTGCAGGTAGATTTCTGAAAGGGAAATGGTCACAATCATTGCCCTGGATGGGGAGACAAAAGAGCAGCACTAACTTTCACAAATATGTTGAATGGAGATTAGCTTCCTGTCTCACAAGGACCCATGACCACCTATGCCAGTTGAAATGGCCAGCAGAATTAGCTTGTCCAATGTAATTGGCAGTGCTTAGCAAAATGACCGAACAGCGCTGGCAAGGTACCAACACAGAGTTATAGATGTTACTGAACACACAAAACATCACCACTGCATGCTGAAGAGCCTAAGCAACATGTGAATCAAGACAAGGATTCACAAAGAAGAGCTATTTGCATGCATTTTTAACAAAAAAAAATTGAATTCCTCCCATGGTGAATTTTTTTTAACTGGAAAAAAAAGATAATTAATTATAATTGGCATTAATTTTGCTTTCCAGAAAAAAAAAAACTTCCCAGCAAGACATGAATGAAACACAATTAATTTAATCTCGGCCTATTACGGGCAGACTGAATCACTCGTGTGTATCCCAGTCCTAATGTCATTTATTTTATGTCAAATCATTATTGATTTGTGTTTTTAATTTTCCCTCCCATTATTACAAATGATATTTGTTATTATAATTACACCATTAAATTGTATTGAGAAAGACAGATTATTTTAAGTTAATTCGTTTGCAAAATAATCTCCAATAAATCTGTCACTGTACATCATTTGAGCTTATCAACATCAGCGAGCACAAGCAGAAAGGTTCTGACCACACTTAGATGAATCCATAACAGCCTAGTACACTAAAGATGGTGATTGCCATGTCCTTGAAGTGAAATAAAAGGATGAGGAGATATTACTGTTATAGGTTATATATTTCCTCCTAATAATTATATGATGCATTTTTAATGTTATAATTTTTTCTGGAAATTGCAGTTTTCGAGGAATGGAACTGGTTAGTATTCCTTGTTTATTTTTTTATTTTTTGCTGCTGGGGGAGTGTGGGGTGTGGGAGGTGAAGCTTTGGTTAAGAAGAAATTGATTTGTTGCTTACTTAAACGAGAGAAGGGTTGTGAGAAAGGGGAATTGTGAGTGAAATTCAATAGATCCGAAGCTTCATCCTGATCTCACTTTCGTCTTTATAATTGCACATGACAGCAGGAATTAAAAAAACAAACATGAAATGCGATGTCAGATTTCATCTGGCACTTTACATCAATATGCAAACTTCATTGTTGTGTGCCATGCGGCAGAACAATGCATCCAAGCTCCTGTTGGCGATAATGGAAAGTCGAAATGACAGTGAAAATGCAGAAAGGATCATGTACAACATGCGGCCGCGTGAGCTGGTAAGGCAGTGGGAGGTGTCTTTTAAAAGCTTGTTCATACTATGTATTCTGCATGCTCTTTTGTAATTTAACTCTTGCAGAATGGTGTATCACAACACTGAAATGGAAATGATGTTTGAGGGCGATTGTGTAGCACTACCTAAGGCCAAAGACGGCTCTTATTCTATTTCAATCAGACCACATTAGGCTCTTTTGTTGGTGTTGTTGTTTTACTGAAAACCAAGCTGATCTGAGATGGACTGCAACAAATTCACTCAAGCTTTGCAATTTGATTTGTAAAATATGGTGCTCCTTGATCTTCTTCAATCAATCATGAGTAAAATTGCCTAAGTTGCAGTGAGCATCAACCTTCAGGAAGTCATTAGACAGTCTTCTCTTTGGTGGATATCATGTGACACCCAGTTACGATTGTGAGATATTCAGAGCGTTTACTCCACAATACACAGTAAAATTTGAAGATCTGAACCAGTCAGGGCTGGTGACCAATAAATGTTTGGTGTTGAGAATTTTCCTGACAACTTGATTGTTCATGTTAATTTGAGGTCTGTGTTTAACTTTGTGGGAGGTCTGTTACCAGTAGTAGGACTTTGGGACTTCTGGGGCACCCCAAGAATGTACGTGTAAGTGAATGGGAAAAATTATGGAAACTTATTGACTGACACCAAAATCCTCCCAATTTCACTTGTTTTACTTCCTTTATACCACACTTTTGAGACTTTTTTTTTCCCCCAAAGTTTCCCAAAATCTTCCTCCCTCTTTCACCATATTTTCACCAAGATCCCACTTTTCACCATCCCCATTTTTCATCAAAAATCATCATATTTCTCACTATACTCAAACGGCGAACCAACAAATATTTGTTCATGTTCTATTTTAGGGAATAACTAAAGTTTCTGATTACACTCATCACGATCAAGTATATTAACAAACAATACACCTGAACTTGGTTCTTGGTTTAAGTATCTTTGTTGAGTAGAGATGAAATGACAAACCTCACTTAATGCTGTTGTCTGAGCACCTCCTGAGCCACATCATTTTGAGATTGCAGTAAATTATTTTTCCATTAATTTCTTGACAACCATCAAGGTTTTCTGTCCATTCAAGGATGTTTATTTTCTTTATATCCTCTAACTTCTTTGTATTTAAAGTTATTTCCTTATTTGTTTTATCTACTTTTGTTTTAGTTATTTCTTCAATAAGGCTTATTTGATATTCCTCACATTCATAATGTTTTCCATTTCAATACCAACGTTGTGATTTTCTCCACTCATTGATTTGGTTATTGCTTGATTCTGTCATTTATATACTTGTTAAAAGGCGCCGGTAACCCGTTAAAATCCCCCCAACCAAATTTTTCTTCTGTGTATCTTAACACTTATGTATTTCTTAACTCGTATACATACAGTATATATATAGTATATATATATATATATATATATATATATATATATATATATATATATATATATATATATATATATATATATATTGTTGCGAATTCACGCCCGCCGGCGTGCGATCGGCCACGTGACTCGAATCGCGGCACGTCGCCCACCGGACGGACAATTCTGTCGTGACCCTCTCGGACTAACGCCGGGAGCTAGTCACGGGTGGGCTTTTCGGCCTCACCACGATCGTGCCAATCGGCCACCGCGTGGGATAGGGTTGTTCGCCAAACTCGACCTACCTAAGTACCCACGCGGATGGTAAACCGGGCGATCGCACCTCGCCGCAGGTCGACTCTGGACACCGGCCGCTTAAGCGGTCCGTTCCGTACTATCGGGATAACCGAGCGGTGTTATCGGCGGCCTCGACGGTTCCGATTAATTATCGGGCAGATTAAGCCCATGACGAACCCGTTACGTGAAGCAAGATGGAGATTCAACCAAAGGAAAGGACGCAGCGAAACGGGGAACAATTCAACATGCAAACACTTTATTCACACCGACACAGAGCACAACATATAGCAATTAAAACAATTATGCACAAAGAGCAAATGTAATACGAACAACAATAAAGCAACGACGACGCAGAGCTACAACCGACTAAGACCGACACACAGCAACACTTAACAGTTTTACTTCACCAGACTGGTGCCACACACACACGTTTACACAGAATCCAAAAGAAAATGGAAGTCGCGACTTCCCTGAGCGTGTCGAGTCCCTCTTCGACGTCTGTCGACGTGGTCCCGCCTGGCCACGACTCCGTGCCCGAGCGTGGTAGGCGAGTCCTCTCCTGCGTGCCTCGCGCCTGCACGTGTTGGCCACTCGACGCCACGGACCGAGTGTTCGGCGCTATCCCAGCGCGGATAGAGGGGGGGGGGGAAACGTGGATGGCCAAAGTCGGGAGAGGGGAATGGTGGACGCTCCTTCCTGCCAGCGGGGTCTTACAACTGCCCCACAAAAGACCCGGCCAGCGGCCACCAGGACGAGCGAGCCGGAAGACGAGAGCAACCACGAAGCAAGAGCATCTACCAAGCAAGAGCATCTACCAAGCAAGAGCATCTACCAAGCAAGAGCATCTACAAAGCAAGAGCATCTACAAAGCAAGAGCATCTACCAAGCAAGAGCATCTACCAAGCAAGAGCATCTACCAAGCAAGAGCATCTACAAAACTGCTTCCCCCGTCTCCGACTTTTATATCCCGGAGCTCCGCCCTGTTGCTCCGCCCTGTTCTTTGCTCCACCCCCCCCCCCTTCGAGGCACTTCGAGAAAGGTCTCGAAGAGGGGCGTTCCTCCTCCCTGGCCGCGTCACACCGCGCATCCACCAATCGGGGGCCAGCTGCCCTCCCCTCGCTTCTCTCCCCTCACACCAAGTGCGGAGAAGAATGGCACGAAAAGCCCACCGAGCGTCCTCGTTGGGTTTTATTTGAAATAAAAGATAGAGAAAGAAAAACGACTGACTCAAAGCGTCGCAGCCCGAATGAATCACATTTATTCCCTCTAAACAACGGGTTTGGGGCTAACTACACATGTACTTAAGAGATATCTCACCTACGGGACCTGAATGGTGGTTTGCGAATTTCCACAACCGTAACAATTTTCTTCATTAGGGAGGCTATTTTCTAAAATAAATATCTCATCATCAAAATCCCCCACTGCCTTCTTATTTACTTCCTCTATCTATTTGATGTTTATAACTTCTTATTGTATTCATTTTTCTCTGCTCTTTTTTCTTAAAGGCTAAACAGTTGTAATAATCTTCAAAATGTATTGTTTCTTTGATTACATTTTTCTTTAACCCCTTGAACTTTTTATCACTCTTTTCAATTTTATTATCCATATATTTATAGGCATAAGCCTTTGCTCTCAATCCCACAAATCACTCATTATCTTTCCACCCAATTCATCTTTAAACTTTCCAATATCCTTTTTATTCTTTGGAGAGAATAGTTTATTATCTGATTTATAATTGCTTATATCATAAATATCAACATCCTGAGACAGATCCTTATAAATATCTTCTGTATTGATTTTCAACATTTAAACTCTCTGTGTCCATATAAGGTAGATTAAGTTCATCCACATACAGTAAAACTCTATTAACTCACGGCAGTTGGGGTCCATAAAATAAAAATCCACGGTTTAGACGATCCACGGATCCGTCAATAATATTAAGAAAACCGCGAATAATGTTATTAAAATAAAATCTTGTACCAACGGACCGCAGATAGGGAGTACAAGCGGAAAACATGTGAGGCGCGTTCACCCAACAACACTAACCTTGCCGCCATTGGTCACGTGACCTGATTTTGGCGGCATTGCTAGAGCGGTCTTCAACATTGAATTAAACAAAATATAAGATAATTTATGCCAATAACTGCCGACATTATGTTTTATATACATTTTTTTAATTTTGGGGAGAGTATTTGAGATTTATGGCCGTATAATTTACGTGGAATTGAATAAAACAGTTCAAGGTCAAGGTCGGTCAGTGCTGCAAAAACGGATTGGGATTCAGTTCAGGAAACAAACCAGTATATTACAAATGTCTTAAATTAATTAAATTAAATAAAAAATAAGAAATAAATTAATTTATGTACATGTTTTATTTACAAATATTATATACATTTTGTACATGTGTTTTTTCTGGATGTAGTTCTGGATGTGTACTTCCTCTTTTCCCCCGGCATGTTGACCGATGACATCACAGCAATGTCGGAGGGAGATGAAGAAGAAGCTAGCTTCAATGTTTGAAAAGGCTGTAGAAAGCTGTAGAATGGTCGTAGAATCATGGATAATCAATGTGTGGTCTGTAGTAAGTAGTCTAAGGTTATGATTGAGATGGATTTGGCCTGAGGTTTTATACAGAATATGTGAGAGCGAGTTTATGACACCCCGCCACCTCAGATTCGCTCACCGCGTGTCAAAAAGGACTCAATTGTTGGGTTAAACGGCGGAGTAAGGGCTTAAACCGCGGATTATAGCAGGTGTCGGCGGTTAGCGAACATATGTCAATGATTTGACAAGCCATTGTGTGTTTTATACCAACATCTGCGCATTCACACTTGAACAACGGTTCAGACCGCGGTTGAGATCAAAGACCCACATTCCACCCAAAAAATACTACTATTTCCTGTTTAAATTTTGGGGTCCATGGTGGGCCCGCGGATTAGCCGATTTCGTGGTTAAAAAGGCCGCTAATTAAGAGGGTTTTACTGTATTTCTTCTTTAAGTTGTTGAAGTAGTCATACATTAACAATTTTGATAAGTCAAGACTTGATTTTCGTATATAGATTGGTTTATCCATTTCAATATTTTCTTTGTTCAAATGAAGAGCACAAAAGTTCTTTGAAAACACCTCTGCTCTTTGAAAACTTGGTTTATTAATTTTTTTGGAAGCTTGTTTTCAAGATGTAACAAATCTTGTTTTGTCTATTCCTAACATTTTCCATTGTCTTTCCAAATACAGCATTATTCATTAATTTATAAAAGTTCTTCTGAAAATCATTTGGAGCAAGTGTTCTCTTTTCTGTGTTAAAATCAATGTACTTTTTTAACCAATGAACGTTTACATTCCAAAATCCTATGAATTTTATTTTGTCTTAACCCAGCAGATAAATATTGTCTTCAATTCCTTTGATGTAAAACACAATTCCCTCTATCATATAATGTAGCAAGTAATTTTTCTGTTGGTTTGCTTTTCATAAGAAATGATTGTTGATAACTGCTAAGCCATTCCTTCTTAAGGCTTTCCTTATCAGGAGCATATGGAAGGTCTTTATGTTTTTTATGAAGTTCTTCTGGATATTTCAAATCAACCTCAAAATAATATCAAACTTTAGCTTTATCTAATTCTTTTTGTGAAGAGATAACAATGTTTTCTAAAACTCTTTCATAATGTTTCTCCTTAACCCATTTAAGATTTCCATTATGTAAAGATTGAGACATAGCCCATTCATACAAATTGTTAGCATCATAATACATCAAGTAAGAACGATCCTTTTTAACATCATTGTTTGGAAGATATTTGTTGTTAGCTTTTGCATATCTCTTTGAACAATCCTGTGATATTCCACCTCTTTTAGCTTTCTCTATCGTCAAAAGCATATCTATATCACCGATTAATTCCAATGCTTGTTTTGTCATTTTTAACATTGCACTCCAACCCAATCCTGGGGCTGAGTAAAGTGAGCAGGGTCTAATCCATAGGAATTTTTATTAAAAAGTCTCAAGCCTGTTCTAAAAGTCTCAAATACATCAGCCAATAAAAGAACATCGGTTTTTAAGATACAAATCATGATATTCCCCAAGGTTCTTTGTATTAAACTTCTTCGAATATTTTGTGCTTGTAGATAATCTCCATCAGTTATTTGACTTTTATTTAAATCATTATCGAAACTTTCCTTTGAGAGAAGTTGTGTTTCTTTAAACCTCCTTCCTATAGTTCATATAATCATCAGGATATATTCCCTTTAGTGATAGGAGATCAATCTCTTCTTGATTTGAGAAATGTTATTGGAGAATTGGAAAGTTTTTAATATTCAATACTAAGTCAGATAATGGACTTGACATTAACTTGTATGTGTCAAGAAATCTGATATGACTTATGGGATGTAGGGATTGTTTTTGTGAATGAGATGTAATTCTGGTTAGTGTTAGGAATGTCTGCAATGTCTCCACTGGTTTTACTCAATTCATTTATAAAAAGATGTATGTCATAGTGAGTGTTGTTGTGAAGAAATACTGGAATAAAAGAGGGAAGTTTAAAATTGAGATTACAACTCTGATGAGCTGGACCTCTATATTTACCAGTGAGATGACAATGGTCTCTTACCTTTAGACCTTCACTAATTTTCTCCTCAAAAATTTTACAGACAGCCTGTGGTTGCCTAAATTTCCTTTTCTCTTCTTTTGTTAAGCACATTGCTTTGTAGGTTTTTTTCTATTTCCTGAGATAATTGAATAGTTTTTTTTTCCAGTCATTTCACAAACTCCTCTGAGGCATCTTTTCCTCAATAAAGTTCTAACTTGTTGTATTCATCACCAACAGATGATTTGATATAATAACAGAAACCACAAGGAGTATCTTTTTGATATTTATTTGTGAATGGTTTATTTGGATTTGGAGAAACAGTGTCTATCTTTTCAAGTGTACTTTCAAAATCAGTGAATATCACAAACGGATGTTTTAGAAATTTGTTAAAATCTTTGTGTGATATGCTTGAACCTGCTTTTGGTAAATTGATTATGATTGATTTATAATTATTGCAATATTTCAAATGTTTATTAAATCATTCTTTTGTATGAAAGGAGTTGAGACATCTCTTACAAGGATATGTTTTACATTTTCTATTGTAAAGTTGTGATTTGGTTAATCTTGATAAATTTTTGATGTAAGCATAATGTGATTTTTCCTTTGAAGTAAAGTAGAGAAGGTAAATGTGTGTTTCATCATTTTTATAGTTTTTTGAAATTTTAAATATCTGAACTTTGTTTGTATCCGTTAATCCATACACATTAACAAATCGATTATGAATTTTCTCAAATTTAGGAATATCTTTCAATGACATTGGCAACTTTTAATCTTCATATTTAGTGTATTCTCATATTTCTTATAATGATATTCTCAATCAGGATTCCATTTTGGAGGATGTCGGTGAGCAAGAACAGACCATAGAAAGCATTTATTATTATTGTTTTGAATATTAACAACTGCCTTTTTTAAGCTTTATCTCTTTTGGTAAATCAATGTATGAGGAAGCTTTGAAGGGATCTGATTTTAGGATGTGTAAATCCAAAAAGATTATTTTTTCAATAACTAATCCACTACCTTCCACATTGTCATTAACATTTAGTTCATATCTCAGATGTTCATCATATACATCACAATCTAAGAAATCTTGGAATGATGTGATAAAGTGAGGGTTTGTTCTCATGTAGGGAGTTTCTTCACCACCTTCTCTTGTTATTTTTATTTTTACTCCCATATAAACTTAAAAGAATTGATTTCGCTGAGTGTATTTTTAATTAGAATTTCAATTTTTGGTTTAAACGTAAGAATTGTCTCAATGATTGATGTTGGTGTTGGTTCTTTAAAGCGAAATAATCTTATTTTTATATGTCCTTTAAATGCTTCATCAATATTTTCAATAGAGTATCCAAGTATCCTCTCTTCATTCTTCTTGTGTTTTTGTGTTTGAAAGTATCTATTATAATTTCCTTTAAGAATATCAATAATATATATATCACAATGCATATATTTTAAAGATCTTCCCTCAAGAGATCTTTTATGTTTCTGTGCTTGAAGATGTCCAGAATAATTTTCTTTAGAAATATCAATATTACATGTGTCACAATGCATATATTTTAAAGATATTCCTTCAAGAGATCTTTTTTATGTTTTTGTGTTTGAAGGTGTCTACTGTAATTGTTTTTTATGAATATTAAAATTACAGACATCACAATGAATTGGATTCACCATATTTATGCAGAAGAACTTTGCTGAAAATAAAATTTTCTTGATGAAAATTCTGCTTAAGTTATAGATGAATCTGTGCTTAAAACCATTTTACCCACCAACTTTTATTTTTACTTTTTAAATACATTGTATCAAGACACAAAGGACAAATTTCATGCAATCTCTACATTTGTAAGAGATCCTAAGAAATATGTCGAGGATGTAAAATTGAATAAAGTTAAATATGACAAGTATTGGAGAACAATTTTGGCTGATAATATGAGTTCTTCAATTTCCTTTAGTGGAAGAGCTTTTAATATATCTGGAAGAACATGAATTAAAGTAGCTCTAACAAAAGTTTCTCCTCTCCTTCTAGCAATATATTCAAAACTAGAAAAAGCAATGAAACAAGTGAAAGTATCAAATAAGAAAACCCTCATGGATGATGCTTTAGAAAGAGGAGATAAAACCATCAGCAATAAGCAAAGATAATTTTTTTTTTCAACACCCCAAAGATGTAAATCTTATTGAAATAAAGGATGTTCATATATCAGGTGAAATGACATTTTGTTCAATAGTAGTTAAGGATCATTTTAAAATTATCTTAAAAACAACAACCGAGCTGCAAGTCAAAGCAGGCAAAAAGCTCCGCCTCTAGGGGGACAGCGAGCGGGCCATGCCCCTGGAGTGGATGATTAATGGGTGTGATGTTAGAAAGAGGAAGAGGATTGCGTCTCGAGAAGAGGACGGGGAAGTCGCTCATTGCAGGAGGAGCGAAAAAGGTCGCGCTGTTTTGTGGCGAGCGGACATAGTTTGGGATAGAATCTGTGGTTGGAACATGACCAGAGGAAAGAGATAGAAGCGAATGAGGCAGAAAGTTCGGTGGAGATGGGAGGATTGAGATAGAATCAGTGTTCTGAAAGGAGAACGGAGAGGACACAGTTTTGGAAGGACGCAATCAAGTGAGGGGGTCTCGCTGGCTGGCTACATTTGGACACAACGAAATACAGCAACAATTCTCGTGGCATGCAATGAATTTTCCTGTGTGATGGAGCAATATGCTAGTCGTTGACTTTTGGGATGATTTGTGTGGGACCAGCCTTGAAGCCTCGTGTCAAGCCATCAGGGGAAAGAGACGGTGCCATTCTGCAAAGCAGCAGCATCAGTGAGGATGATCGATGCAAGAAGCTGCATGGCGGTCTCTGAGCCTTAGCATTGAGTATCGCCACCCGAATTATCTCCTGTGCATTTGCCCGCCCAGAGAGTGGCTGCGTGCCATTTTGGGCGCATTCTCCCATGCAGTGACTAAGTGGTTTGGTAACTTTTAAGATACCGAAACTCACTTCTGGACCCGAAGCTAAGTGCCGAAATATAGGAGGGATTTTTCTTTGTTTTATTCTGTACCCTTGTTTGTATTTAAGGTTGTGTAGAGGCACCTCAAAATTAGATTTAGGTCAGCTCATGTCTTGAATTATTTCCATTATAACTGTTGATTTTCTGTTTATTAAATCATTATTTATTCAATTTGCTGGTGTCTGTGTATCTGTTGTGGGTTTGAGTACAACCCGTGTGCCATCATCCTTTGCCACCCTTTCCTTCCCAAGCACACGTAATCTCCGAGAATCTCGGCTGAAAGCCTCCAAAGGAATTGTTTGGCCATCCATCCAGGTAGGGGCTAACCCCCTGGACACAACAATATTTCGCCACAAATGACAATCGTGAATAATAAATAACATCAATCATTACCCCAATTTGATCAATCTCTTCTGTTGTAAGCAAAAGTGTATTGTCAACCTTGTACTTGACATTCATTTCTCTTTTAATCTTGTAAAGTAATTCATTTTTGGTGTACAGTAATCCCCTGTTTCTCGCGGGGGTTACGTTCCAAACCATCCCGCGGTAAGTGAAAATCCGCGATGAATGGACGCCTCCACAAAACACGTTTTAAACACATTTTAATCTCGATTAAACACATAAAGAAAACATTTGAAGCATAAAAATGCTTACTGTAAACTCAGTAACGTTGCAAAAACATTGTGATGGGCAGTTGCTGGCGTTGTTTCTTCATGGTGGTGAGGAGAGTTTTCGCCATTGTTGCTAAGCGTTCAAGTGAGAGGCCTTCATAGTCGTGCTCCTGCGATGGATCAGATTGTTCCTCCTCCTCCTCGCATGCAGAGTTCGTAAGATCAGCCAAATCCTCATCCGTTAATGGGTCAGAGTTGGTTTCGATGAGGTTATTCACTTCGTCGTGCGTCATGTCGTTGAATCCTCCTCCTAGAATCTTCGCCAGCTTGACCGCCTTATCGATTGCCGAATGGTGAATTTCGTCTGGAGAAAAGGCCTTGTATTCGTGGACGCATTCTGGCCACAGCTTCTTCCAACAGGCGTTTATGGTTTCTTTTTTCATTTCTTGTAGAGCCTTCTGAATTATTTGGAGACACGTGCTATCGTGAAATCACGCCAATACGCCCTCAGAGAAAAATTGTCGTCGGAATCCATGGCCTCCATGAGGTGCTGCAGCGCGTTGCGAATGTAAAGCGCTGATGTTGGCTTCGTCCTTCTTTATGTAGCGTATGGTCAATTCATTCAAATCGTAATGGCGCCCAACCGCGGCAAACCTTTTTCCTTTCGGCGGCATCGTAGGACTTGGAGAAACAAACGTAGAAAATATCTGTCGTTCACAAGCGAAACACTCAAGACAGTGAGAGTGCGCCTCGTGGGCAGCAGCCAATCAGCGCCAAGGAGAAATGAATAGCGCGCTCTCTGTCTTTGTCTCGTGCGTTGTGTCGACAAACATACAAAAAAAAATTTGTTTGTTTTATTATGAAGATACTTTCGAGCGCCACGCGTTATAATTTATTGCTTAAATAATTTATATTTTATATATTATTACCGCGATGTACCGGGGGAATCCGCAGAAAAAATTAGTTACGTTCCAAGGGAAAATCCGCGATTAACCGGGGGCGCGAAAGGTGAACCGCGATGAAGCGGGGGTTGACTGTAATTTTGAAACAGTTATGTTATTTAAAAAAAAATTATTATCATTATTTGAAAGATAATCACAGAATATACATTGTTTGTTGGCTTTTGACTCTGTGTTTAATCGCACTCTATCACATGCAGGACAATTATCAAATTTATCATGTGGACAATCAGGGAATTCAAGAGGTTCAATATCTAGTATACTATTCATATTTATAAAGTAAAGCTTCACTTAAAATAAAATTAATCTTCACTATAATCGGTACTCTGATAATCATGTATGGAACTACTTTCATAACTATCATTTGAACACAAACTCTCGGTGTCATAACTGTCTTCTGTTCCAATAGCGATACTATCATAATCTTCAAAATCTTCACTTGAATAATGAATCATATTTATATAGTAGAAAAAACATTACCATCTATGTCCATTTACTTTTTTTCATTAACAGATTCAACTACGACCTTTTTAATATTGAGGACGTGATGCCTCCCTATTGCCGGTATTGAAATACAAAAACATAGGAAAAGGTCACAGGGGGTAATTACAAACTGGAGGAAATTATCTTTAATCCCTACCTAATCAACACAGCACCACCCCTCATGCGGTGACATGAAACACTTAAGGTCACAGTTCCCCTACTTAATTTACATCGAGATGTCTCCTACACATCCACAGACCAAGCAATTCTATACAGTCCTATCTTTTTTATGAAATGCCTCCATCGACCCCACTAACATAACAATGTCAACACAATATATTATATAAATAAAATAATGGATTATCTTAAAATTAAACCTGAACTCAGGATTATACATGGTTTCTAAAAATGGAAAACTCAAGTTTTAAATAATTTATTTTCAAACCATATAAATGAATGATTTCTTACGAGGTTTGGAAAATAAGATAAAATTTAACAACCATAAAAATCTTCCAAGTGCATTAAAATGTCTCATTGTTGGTTCAAGAAGATGTGGGGAAACCTACTTGCTTTTACAGATGCTCCTTACTCCCTTACTCATTGGTTTATTTAAACTTCAAAACAAACTAAATTATTACAACATTGAACGTATAATACAACTATTTTGTGATACACAGAAATGTAAAAACAAATCAAAACCTATAACTTGTATTCTTTGTGATAATATGGATGATATACCTTCACCCCAAGATTTGGATAAATCAAAAATGAATCTCATCATCTTTGATGATTGTGTTAATGAGAGAAACCAAATGGTTATGCATGGCTACTACACAAGAGAGAGACATTCTTCTTGTAATTGTATTTATCTTAATCAATCATACTTTAAAGTCCCTCATTACTCAATTGGCTCATTACTAATCTTACTCATTACTAATCCCTCATATAATAATTACAAAGTAAAAATGAATTTGCAGAGTATATGAAACACATGACTGGAAGATATAAATATATTGTTGTGAAACAAGATGAGATATTGAGGGATTTTTATTTTATTTTATAAACAATTGCATACATAAATGACAGTTGTTATTATGTTCAGATTATTTCATATTATGTCATTATAAATGACAGCAATCAAGTTTCAGATTATTTCAATGAACCATTGAATATGAAAAATGAAGATGATAGAGTATATATTGATTTACTAAACTCATTTGATGATGGGGTTAGTGTTGTTGGGAGAAGAAAGAATAATGAAAAGGAGAAGCACATTATTGAGGCTTTAAGTAGGCTTGGTTCAGTTGTTAGTTTTCTTCCAAATGACCCATCATAATTAGTTAATATATGTCCAAGTGTATCCATCATACTTGCAGTATGAGGGATACACTTGGACACCATTGTCTGTAATGCTGTTTCAGTGCCGGTCACTCTTTTAGACATTCAGCCTAAAACGATGTGGTAAAACGTGCCCCTTATGGGGCAGGGATACCCTCTTTCCTGGAACCCCTTGGTGTAGACCTTGGTAAAAACACCCATCCAGATGGCTTGACCATTGTCTCATACAAGAATGGGAAAAGCCAAAGCTGGGATTGCATTTGTGTTGACACTTTCGCCAAATCACACGTTCACAATATAGCTTCAACTGCTAGAGCAGCTGCCACCAATGCGGAAATTCTGAAACGTAATAAATACGCCGGCCTCAGCCAAAGTTATTTGTTCGAACCAATTGCCATCAAAACAATGGGAGTGTATGGCTGATATATGTCCAACATTATTAGTTATATCGGGAGAAGGCTCGTTGCATCCACTGCTGATATAAGGCAACTGGTCTGGTTCAAGCAGCGAATGAGCTTGGCTGTCCAGTGGGGAAACGCCATTAGCATTCTGGCTTTGGCACGGGAAGAACAAAATCCCACATTAACACCATTTTAAAGTTTGTATTTTTAGGAGGGTTGTGTGGGTTTTACTCATTTGTTTTTTTTTTTTTATAGTTTTAAAAACTTCCATTTACTTGGTTGGAGTTTAATTTTTTTATTGTAAGAAATTTTTTTCCCCTCCAAATCGATGTACATTTGGGTTATTTTTCATTGCTTGTTCTTGTATAATGGAGATACCTTTGTATTTATAATGCTGAGTCCCATTGATGAAGCAGATTAAAAAAAAATTTTCAGTTAATGGATTGTTATTGCTGTTAGGTAATAAGAAGGCTGGTAACAACAATTGTTTTAATGAAGCATCAGCTATTTTAGACCAGTTAATGAATATGAAAATAAATGTCAACAAATGTCAATACAAAGATATTTTATCCCACATTAAATAAGATGAGAAGCACAATCCTGAGTTTTAATTTCACAACGACTGATCACACATCTTCGTTCCCATACCCACTCCAACTTGACCTGACAAAAGAATATAGTCCGGGAGCCAACCTGTGGACGAGGCTGTTTTAGGGTTGGACCTTACAGCCTCTGCTATAAAATTTTACACCCCCAGGATGTTTAGATATATGTTTGCAGTTCATGAAAACCAATGTTGGCAATTCATAAGCTCTTGCGAAAAATTTTGGCAGACGTTTTTGTTTGAGGAAGATTTGAAAAATTTGATAAAACAGCAATTGTCAATAAAATTTCTAAAAAAATTAAAAAATCACATTCATGAAAAATAAATGTGAACTAAATGTAAGAATTCAATCAGTGCATTGTAAAATGACAAAAAAAATTGCCTTTGTGGAAGTAAACCTCGTAAAAGTACATAATTTTGTGAAAAATGCCTTAAAAATAACGTTTTTTGAAGATGGCCTTTAGAACTTTTCTTATCATAGGCAGATGCTGCATTAGAATACTAATTTCTCTTAATGTTATATGAACATGGTATCCATGGCTAATTAAAACAGCAAATTTGAGTGAGTTCTATCAATTTTTAAAGAGAAAATTAACATTTTTGTCAACCAAAGTTACCCCTACCCCCAAAATCCTCTTACTCTATTGAACACAGTTCGGTTAAGGTTTGCTAGATCCAGGTTGGGTACTTCACAGTTCACTCTTCCAAAGGAAAATTCAATGGTGTTTGGAGTGACATGGCCCTGGAGCAGACATACAACAATGAAGGGAAGACATCTCTGTTCAAAGGCATATCTCAGGCACCAGCTGCTCGAGATAAATATGTGAAGACAGCACCATTTCTCACAGCTGTATCAGAGAACATAAAGTCTATGGCTAATCTAGGCCAACAGGAATCTACTCATCATGGAGAAACACATAAGCAGGCAACAGAAGAACATATGCATGTTGAGGAGATCAAGAAAGTGATATGCCAGCAGATGATAAACCCATTCCAGTGTAACAACCAAGTGGATCTGCTCAATAGAGCAACTGGTGAGAAGGATGCTTCAAAAGACTTGGTCCATGCTCAAGCTAAGGGCATGGAAGCCATTATGAAAGCAGAAGAGGTGGTCTCTATTAAGATTGAACCACTGAAGCTGGTAACTTTCTCCTCACAGAAGAAATCAAACCCATCAAGGAAACAGAGTTTAATCAGGATCTATCAAGATGAGACTGCAACTACACGTGTGCTGTGTTTCTATCGAGATGCCGACCCAGTCACAAGACAGATTGCATTTTCCCATGAGTGGACAGACTATCCATCATCCCTGTTTGAGGTTGATCCACGCTTAGCACAGGGGGTTGTAATGCGCAAAGGCAACAAGTCTGATTTCGTGGCAGTGCTAATTGCTGAAGCTGAGCAGGATGTTGTTTTACAGCTGCCATCATTACCACAGAGTGACCTATACACAGTTTATCTGGTAGACACAATGGCATTTGTAAATAAATACCAAAAAATGGGTGCAAAAACATTTGGTGAACTTCCCCAGCTGTATCTTCGCAAGCTCCTTCAGTTCAAACCTGAAATGTGCAACTGTGTCAACATCATTGGTGATCAGTATGATTTTGATGATAGCCATACTTTGAAGGGTCATGAGCAGCAGAGGAGAAACCAGACAGACCAGGCAAGACAATTCTCACCATCCAAGAGTCTAGAAATTCCGGACTGGAATTTACTCATGAAGAATCCAAGAAATAAAGGAAATCTTCAGAACTTCATTGGCACTTCCCTTTGTGAGAGTCCTGAAGCTATTCCGGATGGAGTGACCATCATTCTTGGTGGTATGATGGAAAACAAAGGTCACACTCTTTCCATCACATCAGCATCAAGTTCAGTTCTGGACTTACCTTGTGAAGAACATGAAGAGGCAGACACAAGGATTATTGCTCATCTTGCATATTGTGTGGAATATCCTGATCACCATTGAGCTGTTGTGCATGCAACAGATACAGACATAATTATGCTGTGTATATATCACTTCTGCTGCTTGAACACATTGCAAGAACTCTGGATACAACGGCAGAATCAATACCTACCTATTCATGAGCTGGTAGAAGTGTTGAGCAAGAAGTACCAGAAAATCCTCTTGATGTCGCAGCTACACTTCTGTGCACATATGTGTTGTGTGGATGTGACACAGTGAGCTACTCATTCAGAAGGGGAAAAGAAGAGGTCAGGTCAGGTATGGGAGCATGTGCCAGAACAGCGCGTCGCTGCGTCCACTTTCCGCCGGTACTCCAGGGGCCTCCGTCTGGCCATCCCCCAGGCAGATGCCAGGCCCATCCCCATCTCCTTGAGATGATGGTCAACCTGCTGCAACCATGAGGCACGTGGTCGGCCCACTGGCCTCCTCCACTCATGAGACTCCCTCGCTGAGAGAATCTGGTGAGCAGGATCAGCGTCAGGAAAACGAGCCACATGTCCATACAGCCGCAGCTGACGCTCACGGACTATGCAGGTAACAAATCTCATCTGAGTCTCTCTCAGCAACCGCTCGTTGGACACAAAATCTGACCAGCGATAGCCAAGGATTCTTCGAAGAGACCTGGTACCAAAGGAATTAAGTCTCTGTCTCAGATCCTTGGTCAAAGTCCAAGTCTCGCACCCATAGAGCAAGACTGGAAGTACCAAGGACCTGAAGACTCGGACTTTCGTCCTCCCGCACAGGTACCGGCAGCGCCACACCCCATGATCCAGTAAATCCATGACTCCCCAGGCCCGACCCAGACGTCTATTGACCTCCGGCTCACAACCTGCGGAGACATGAATATCACTGCCAAGGTAAGTGAATCTATCCACGACCTCAACATCCTCACCACAAACAGACACAGACAGGACAGCAGCATCCAAGATGTCACCGAAAGCCTGGATCTTAGTTTTGACCCAAGAAATCCGTAATCCCAACGGCTCCGACTCCTCATTCAGCACCTCGAGGGCCCCCAAGAGGATGTCTAAAGTCTCCGCAAAGATGACTGCATCATCTGCAAAATCAAGGTCCGAGATCTTGACATTGCCAAACGATGCACCGCAACTTTATCTCTCCGACATCCTCCCTAAAATCCAGTCCATACAAGTGCTGAAAAGTGTGGGGGCAAGTACACATCCCTGACGAACTCCAGTAACAACTGGAAATAAGTCAGAGATGGTACCACCACACTCCACAGCACTCTCAGTACCAGAGTAGAGTTCAGACATCAGATCGATCAGTTTCGGTGGCACCCCACGAAGACCAAGAATTCTCCAGAGGACATCCCGATTCACTGAATCGAACGCTTTACAGAGATCAACATAGGCTGCAAGCAGCCCCTGCCGAAACTCTCGTCTGCGTTCGGTGAGGACACGGAGTGCAAGGATACGGTCAATCGTTGACCTCTTTGGTGTAAAGCCTGACTGTTCTGGACGCTGGTGCTCAAGCAGATGGTGGCGAACCCTATCAAGAATTATCCGAGCAAAGACCTTGCCCGGCACTGAGAGCAGCGTCACCCCTCGGTAGTTGTTGCAGTCTTGGCGATCACCCTTCCCTTTCCAGAGAGGGACAACAAGGCCCCTCTTCCAGTCAGTTGGGATGATGCCTGTGTTCCTGTGAAAAGAAGAGCGGCACAGGTTTCTCTGGGACTGATAGGAAACCTTCCCCACCTTGTTGATTTTGGAAGAGATAGTGAAATGGCAGCAACAGAATGTGTCATTGATGAGGCCAGAGTATACTGGACTGCTCTGCATGGCCAAAAAGGGTTCAGCTGTTTGGATACCCTCAGGCAGCATATGTTTGTCTCTTCAAAATTAGACCTGAGGTCACTGCCAGCAACAGAAGATGCGTTTTACTTCCTTGTTTTAAGAGCATTGTATCAATTGCTTCTGTATAGACGTGCACATCTCAGTGACCGAGCACTTCCCCCAGCCACAACATTTGGCAGAACCCTTATCAATGGAAAACTGGTCCCAATTCTCATGTCTAAGCCAGCCAAGCCAAACATAGACAAAACTGTGTCTTGCATGTGCAAATTATCCAAATGTCTGAAACGATGTTCATGCAAAAGGCTGCTGTGCCTTGCTGAGTGACATGCATATGCCTTGGTCAGAGAGGTTCATGTGGTGGAGTTGTTTCAGAGAGTGACTCTTCCTCTGAAGAGGATGTTTCATGTCACAATATTGTGTTAATCCATTTCTAATTTTATCTTCCTTAAAACCATGGCATGTAAAAGTATGTTCTTGTTCTTGACCCCATTGATAGTCAAGCATTTCTGAGTTGCATAAATCTTTTGTTGTTTGACATATAACCTTGTCAATTGTAGGTAGGTTAAATCTACACCAATTGTGATATAGGAAATGAACTCCTCTTTAATATGAGGGGTCATTTGTGTATATAGGTTTAGTGGTTATGATTTTAGGACAATATGAATTACCCATACCCCCATCCTACATCTTCGCTTTTGCCAACATTTTGTCATCAGAGGGGGCTCGCAAAAGTGTTGACTGTGTTGTTGCGCAAGAGTTTCACCATTGCCAACATTGGTTTTCATATACTCAAAGGGTGTCTCTTTATGAAAATCAACACAAAAATTTTATAGCAGACCGGGCAATTTTTTTTTAATTTTGATCGTTTGGCTCCCGGACTAATATGAAGCATCCTTCTTCTCTATGGAAACTTACACGACCTTATTTAATATCACAGAGAAAAATGACAAATTTAGTTATAACCCAGGAAGCAGATACAAAATTATAAGTTTCACCCGGAGCACATCAAAAACACTTCAAAATCAACTGTTAAACTGAAAAATAATTACAAAGTTGATTTCACAATTGATAATTAATTGAGAGAGTTATTGGGTTTGTCCTCAAAAAAGATTGAAACTAATGGACTTTTTTACAGTGATGTCATTCAAATATCCTCAGGTATAAATTCAGTATTAATTCACTGTGATTTGATTGATGGTGCTTAGAATGATGGAATAAGAACAAATACAATATTTTCATTCAGCACACATTCAACCCTAATTGCTTATAAATTCAACATTGAAACGAAAAATTTGGTTTATCTACCCATGTCAGGAAAAACCATACAGAGAGTAAATTTTAGGATAAATGATCAAGATAATTGTATGATTTCCTTTAATTGAGAAAGTATAACCATCAGAATTCACCTGTGTGAAGTTTTCCAACAAATAAATACGACAGTTATTGGAAGGAAGATATAAAATAATTGCAGGGGATGGGATGTTCCTTTCCCCATACCATAAGGGTGAAGGTATGTATCTTGGTAGAGGGTACTAGAAAACAAAAAGGCAACGGGGTGAAGGACATCAATTTAGAAATAAAGGAGATGGGATAGTTGATACTCTAATGGGTATTGGTTCAACTATTATTCAACATAATGACCTAATAGGTTCAACTGCTTGTGCCATGGGAAATGTGGGTGCTCTAAAGAGTATAAAAGACACCCAAAAGGAATCCCATACATTTTAAGTAATAAAATAAATTAAGAAAGGCAAAACTCAATTGTTTTCCCAAAAAAGAAAGAAAGTAATTCAAATATTAGTCAGGATTTCAAAAATTTTGATTTTTTTTCACTAAATAAATACAACTCTGGAAGCAATTAATAGTGTTACGGCACCGGTGCGTTGGCCGCCAATCGACCGCTCTGACGGAGCCGCAAGTCGAGTCGGCCCGACCGATCGCCCGGAATATAGATCGCTGCCCGGATAAGTCCGAGTCGACGGGTCCTTGTACAAGAACCGAAATACGCCAATGGGCAGATCACGTGGGGTAGGGTCGATTGCCAATCTTCATTGTACCTAAATACCCACGTGATCCAACTACCGGGATATTCCACCCTCGAAGGAACTCGTACGGAACAAGCCGCCGAGGCGAGCCTGTACCGTGCGCGATTCCGAGCGGCTGAATCGCCGAGAACCGTCGGTCCAAATGTCCCCCTTTTACGGCAAACCAACGGTTTTCTAACTCCCAACACACGAAATGCTCAGTCAATGAAAGAATCGACGCGACGAGCTGAAAACATTTAACAATTGTGGTATTTATTAAAAATAATGGGGAACTAGGGAAGCACGTAAGAGCAGAACTATTCCGACTATACAAAATGCAATGCAAAGATTTACAGCACACAAAGCACTTAACAATTCCCTACTTAATAGACGGGCCCACGGACACACGTACGCACACACACACCCATGTAATGGTGGCTGAGGCCTTTAATAACGGGCTCCAGCTCGAAGGACAGGTGAGCTGAAACCCAGAACCTATCTCGAACCTCTCCACCTCGTGTGGTCTTCAAGTTGTTCGGACCCGGGCTCCAGCGAGAGCGAGCTGGACCCAATCGCCGTGAGCTGCCGAGCCGCCGAGATCCTTCCCGAGCTCCCGCGAATCCGCGCTTCTCCACACGTGCTGGTGAGACGAGGCGCCAATCCTTCCCGTCGATGCGCCACTTCCCTGAGGAACCACCTCCAAGATGAGGTCGAAGAGTCGCACCAAGCCGGGAACCAAACGGAGAACAAAGAGCTCCACGAACCAAGAAGAAGAAGAAGAAGCCACCATTTGCAGCTCGAGCCGAGCAACCGGCTCAACTTTATTCCAAACAAAGCAGCTCTCCAAAAAGCCGACCGAGCCAAACAGGACCCGAAGCTCTGCTGAACAACTCCTCTGCAGAAGCAAAAAGCTTCCGAAGGCCTCAACCCTAACCCAAGCCAAACAGGACACGAAGGTCTGCTGAATGACTCCCCTCAACTCCGGACACGAACAAAGAAAGGATCTCCTCTTTATCCTTCTCCGCCCCCCTCCCCCGCGCCTGGCGTGACTCATGCCCTCGTGATCCATCCCCCGCTCAACCACGGGTGGGAGGGAGTTGTTGACGTCATGAATCACGGGACAGAAGGGCTCCTCTTCCTCTTCACAGAAGAGGGGGAGGGACGTCTCCATTGTTCGCTCCCCAACCATTAAATCGATCCACAGCGCATCTAATCGATTTCTAAACATTTAAACAATGGAAGGTGAGCTCTCTGGGGAACAAGCACTTTTCGACATAGCTGACTAAAGGAACCTGTATGTTGTGTACAATCGAATTCCAAATTTGTAACAATAGTATCTATGATTTGGATGATACCATTACCATCTCAAACTCCACTAATATGGAAGGCTACTTCAAGGTAAATGCTATAACAGGAACAGACAGGAATACAAATGGAACAAAAAGTTTTGAAATTAACAATCAACAAACTTATTTGAGTCTTGCCGATAGTTTCTTGTTGTGTAAATTTTCATTCACTCATGCTGCTCAAAACACAAATGCTACACTCGTAAATGATTTCTTCGAGAAAATGTTTGATAGTGTTTGTTTGTATATTGGAACACAAGAAGTGGAAGCGGTTGATTATGTCTCTGCTACATCTGAAAGGATGAAATTTACACTGTATTCATTCAGTGATAGAATGGGTAAGTGTGCTGTCAAAGGCTTTCATCCTGATATGACAACGGGAACAAATACAGATCCCACTTTATAGTCAAAGAAAAGGAATGTATAACGATGATGCAAAAGCAGAAAATAATTTTAACATGGCGGTTCCCCTTTAAGGTATATTTGGATTTTGCGATTAAGATAAAGTTCTGTATGAACTGGAAATTAGATTTTAACTACAAAGGAATGGTCATGAAAATAGATTGCTTTTTGGTGTTGCTAATGCTTTTGGTGCTCAGAAGAAATTTGTTATTGATGAAATGAGTTGGTATATTGGCGAGTATACTCTGAATCTTAAAACAGAAGAGATGTTGAATAGAAGACTTAACTCAAAGAAACCACTAAATGTATCATACCTTAAAAGAAGATGCCAACACATTAAACTGAACCAAACCACTTACACGTGGAATTTGGGTGTTTTGGAATGAAAGCCATGATGCCTATTGCTCATTGTTTGAGAAACCAGATGGAGATACTGCTACTGATAACAACAATCCATTGAGTGATAATGCTTAAGGTGAAACAGCTTCAGGTTTCTCTGGATGGAACATTTTATCCATGAGACAGATTGGAAATTGATTGGGATAAAAACGATTCTGCCGAAACCTAAAAATCTAAAGGCCCTGTCACACCTTGACGATTTAGCCAGCGTCTGCCGACGTATGATAAATTTGTCTAAAACGCTGGCACACGTCGAATTCGTATGGGTAAGTTTTGTATACATTAAGAGCATGCTGGCATACGTCGCAGTACGCTGGCATACGTCGTAGTACGCTGAGCTGTTCGACAAATCTTCCATGCTTGAAATATTTCGACGTATGCCAGCGTATGACTCACACCTTCCGCATAATGCTGGCCATAAGTTGTAGGCACGTTACGCGATCGTTGACACACGTCGACACACGTTACTTGTAACTTACTCATAAGTCGAAACACGTCGAGGTAATGGTTAGCGTCAGTGTTCCAGACTCCCTGTTTTTTTTTTTGTTTGTTTGTTTTTTTTCTTCGTTCTGACGGTGATGTTGACACTTCGATTTCTAGTGTGGTTTTAATATAATATAATTAATAGGCTGCCGCTCAACGATTTAAATCATAACCGCACTAGAAATCGAAGTGTCAACATCACCATCATAACGAAGAAAAAAAAACAAACAAACAAAAAAACAAGCAGTCATAGACTGGTACTAACGAAATCGTCAACTTGTTCTCTGACCTTGTCCAATAAAAGCTGTCTCTCGAGAAGGTAGCGACGCAAACCAGAAGTTTCTACCATGATTCTGTACCAAACCATAAAAAATGGAATTTTTGACCTCACTGTGACCTTGACCTTTGACCGATTTTGACCAAAATCTAATCAGCACTAGCCATCACCCTCCTGAATAACGTGGTGTAATTTGACATTGGTAGCTTCTTCTGTTCTCGAGTTATCTGTACCAAACCATAAAAAATCGAATACTTGACCTCACTGTGACCTTGACCTTTGACCGATTTTGACCAAAATCTAATCAGCACGAGCCATCACCCTCCTGAATCACGGGGTGTAATTTGACATTGGTAGCTTCTTCCGTTCTCGAGTTATCGTGCCGACAAACAAACAAACAAACAAACAAGCAGTCATAGACTGGTACTTATGAAATCGTCAACTTGACCTCTGACCTTGTCTCATAAAAGCATGAATCAGTCAGAAGCCCAAGGGGAGCTTGAATTCTGAATTCATTGTGGTCTACGATTTTACACTGTGGTTTGCAGATAATGAGTCCCAGACAAAAACTAGATTTTTTTTATAAAAATTCCATTTTTTTGTTTTTATTTTTAAAAAAGTGATTCAGTACCAGCAGGATATGCCAGATAATAGGTGTATTACTTTTCAGAAGAATCTGATAAAAAAAACTTATTATTTATTATATATATCAGTTATTTATCGCTGTTTCAGAATTTCGACAACCGAGTTTTAAGCGTCCTAAGCGATCGCAAAAACCGAAGACAAAATTAAAATCGAAGTTAAAACGAACTCGTAACGTCGAGCGAAGCAAAATACTCCATTTCGCCACGCAAAACCTTAACGTCACTCAACGACGCGTCTGCTCGAGCGCACTGCATCATGGGACGACCCGTGACGCGTCGAGTGAAATATTTTTATACAATCTTAAAACGTCTCCAAAACATGCGATTTTTACCAGAATTTCGACAACCGAGTTTTAAGCGTCCTAAGCGATCGCAAAAACCGAAGACAAAATTAAAATCGAAGTTAAAACGAACTCGTAACGTCGAGCGAAACAAAAATACTCCATTTCTCCACATGAATTTACGGAATTATGTTTGACCTCACTGTGACCTTGACCTTTGACCGATTTTGACCAAAATCTAATCAGCACTAGCCATCACCCTCCTGAATCACGTGGTATAATTTGACATTGGTAGCTTCTTCCGTTCTCGAGTTATCGTGCCTACAAACAAACAAACAAACAAACAAACAGAAACGGAAGGCATCAATATACTTACGAAATCTTTAGATTTCGTAAGTAAAAACCAGGGAGTCTGGAACACTGACGTTAACCATTACCTCGACGTGTTTCAACTTATGAGTAACTTACAAGTAACGTGTGTTGACGTGTGTCAACGATCGCGTAACGTGCCTACAACGTATGGCCAGCGTATGCGGAACGTGTGTCATACGCAGAGTTCGTCGAAAAATTTTCAACATGCTGAAAATTTGTCGACGTACTCAGCGTACTACGATGTGTGCCAGCGTGCTTCAGCGTGCTCTTAACGTATACAAAACTTACCCATAACGTATTCGACGTGTGCCAGCGTATTCGGCAAATTTTTCATACGTCGGCATACGCTGGCTAAAACGTCAAGGTGTGACAGTGGCTTGACACTTCGATGTCTAGTGCGGTTATGATTTGAATCGTCGAGCCGCAGCCTATTAATAGCCTACGCCATGTGATCGTCGGCAATACGCTGCCGCACGCTATGCATAAGTTAGACTATCGTTGGGCAAACGTTGTGAACGCCGACAACACGCTCAGCATTCGTTGATATAAGTTATCTATATGTTATCAAAACATTCTGTGTACGTTACTAATACGTTATGCATACGTCCAACTCATTATGAATACGTCCAAAACTGGAAAAAAACATCAATAGTTCAGTGTACGCCAGCGTTTTACATACATTTTGATACCTTGCCATACGCTGGCTGAAACGTCAAGGTGTGACATGGCCCTAACCAAAAGGTGTGTGAAAGCAATGGTAATAAAGAACCCATTTTGGATGTGGTCGCATTTAAAAAAAAATTGATACAATCTATGCAATTGACCTGAGCATTCAAAAGGAAACTATAAAGTCTAATAGAGTAGATACTTCTCTGTACATTGAAAGAGGAGAGAGTGAAGAAGTTGATACAAATTATTTACTTTTGAAAGAAACAGAATTACACATTCATACAGATAATAGTGTTATGATTAGTCGCTCATAATTTTTTGATAAATAAATGGGTTGTAACGTGCCAACTGGGGTATATGTTAATCAAATCAATCTTAATAAACAATCGTATTGTATTCAAAATCAAAAGCCTTGTATGATTAACATTAATACAATTCAGAAAAAAGGAGCTGTAAGAATTGATGTTTTGCTCACAAGAGAATAGGTGGAAATCTTGAACGATACTGGCTCACTGAAAATGAATGTCAAAACGGATGTTGAAAAAATATTCAATAACAGAGAGTGGAGGATTTTTCCCATTTCTAATTCCTTTATTTGCTGGTTTAAGTGTGGCGGGAGCATTGACGGGTGGTATTTCAGCAGCGGTAAAAACTGCGAATGAAAGGATGTCTCAAATACAGGCTCAAAAAGAGTTGGAAAGGCAAAACAAAGAGTTGAAGAAACAAATTAGTGGAAGTGGTGTAATTGTAGATTTTGCTGAAAAACTTGAAAGCCTACCTGATAAAGCAAGGTTTTTTGTTGGAAATATGCATTCTTCTATCGCACAAGCAGGCGTAAAATTAACTCAAAGGTGTAATGGATTATATCTTTCTCATAAATAAATGAGCGTTTATAAGTGGTTTATAGAATTTGGAAAGAATACATCAAATATAGAACTTGCCAGATATTGTAAAAAAAAAAAAATTAAAAATTGACAATGTGTTTATTTGTATGAGAGATGAATCAACAAACTTGTCTCAATATACAAAGAATATTTTCATGAATTTCGAAGATAACAATGGAAATGGTTCTCATTGGGTTTGTATTTATCATAATCAGGACAAATATTATTTTGATAGTTATGGTCTTCCACCACATGATGAAGTAATATAATTCTTGCAGAATGGTGTTTATCAAACATTTCAAGTCCAATAATTAAATTCCAAGTGTTGTGGTCAATTGTCTATGTGTGTTATTTCAACTCAACAATAATAAAAAACATTTATGAAGTTATTTTTAATCTAATATAAATGACATGTTGGAAAAGATAGTTCTACCTTTGGTGTATCTCAAGAACTGGATGCTGATTCATCAAATTATTACACAAAAGCACAGGCAGAATGACAGAAATATAGTTCAACAAAAAATACTTACATGAAAAATGCTTATAAATTATCCAAGCTCTATTGATGTGAATGACTTGGTGAGATTAAGTGATTTAACACAATATATTCCCTTAAATATAATGGCTGTGTGTTCTAAATATACAGAAATGCTGCTTTTATCTCCAGGTCAAACAGAATTCACAGTTCCCATCAAAATTATATTTTATAAAGAAGGGCGTTTATTTTTTATGAGAATAGAACCTTGGTGTTATGATATGAATGATATAGGGTATAATTAGTCTTTTAAAATATACCTACAAGACCTGAAATAATTAAATCAGTCTCGTAAGGAAGAATATTATCCACTTGGTGCCAACAATAATATATGTGGAAGCACTATTGGCAAACAACAAATAAAGTAATTTAATAAGGCTAAAATCAAAACAGCTTTGCCATAGTTTATGCAATGAAGGCACAAAGAACAGGAATTTACATAGTAAGTAAGGGAATACAAATTGATTTAACAATAGGAAGATGGGGAGGTATTACCTATCATCATATTAATCTCTCATATATTTCTGATACATAGCAAGAAGGCTTCATGAAAATTATCATTTCTGTGTTCAAGCATACTTACAAGAAAAGGGTATTCAGTATTTTAATAAACATGTTCAACAACATAAGAATGGGGGTTTTCTCCAAAAGATTGGCTTCATACTGATGTTGATAAACCTACAAGTGTAGATTTAATCAAAATGTTAAATAATGAAAAGGTTTTAAAGTTGATAAAATGTAAAGCTCTTTTTGAAATTCAGAAGAAATTTTATTGGTTTCCTGTTGTAAAAAAAAATTATTTTGGATGCAGGAATATCGAGAAATCCAGATTAATATATGTATAATATTCTATAGGGAGATAGTTCAAGATTAGGAAGGTATGAGGAAGGAGTGGAAGAAGAAAATGAGGCAAGGGAGAAGGAGGAGAGGGAAGAGAGGGAGAAAAGAGAGAAGGAGGAGAGTGAGAGGGAGGAAAGAGAAAGAATAAATAAGGATAAAAATATGGAAACCAATGAGATTCAAAAAAGATTGGAGATATTACAGAAAATAAATCAATCTCAACACACTGAGGAGGAAAACAAAGAATTAACAAGTCTATCAAAAACATATGCAACAAGAATATTAACATCGATTTCAGGGAGGAGATTTAAACGAGAAAGTGGAGATAAAGAGATAAAGAAGAGGAAGAAGGAAAAGATTATATTATTGATGACGCTAGTGTTATTGACTTTGGTTAAAGTTTTACATTTTTTCTCCCTCAATAAATGGAGGAGAGAGTGAAGACATTTCTTAGGATTCTTTATGTTTTAAAAATTAAGATTCAAATGTGTATGTTGGAAACTAAAAAGGTTTTCACACTCTGTAGTAATTTTCTCAAATAAATGAGTTATTGTCTCAAATATAAAAATAACACCGATACTAAACATATCTCATATGTTGGAAGTAAAAATAATAGGGTTATACAAAAAGGGATATGTTCGGTGTGTGGCTCTAAAAAGAGTAAATTTATCTCCAAACAAAAACTTGGGGGCGATATTCAAAAGTTTTTATCGGGAAGTAAATTTACAACAACTGGAATACCAGGGAAATTTCATCTACCAGGGTATTCTTTCTGTGGTCCAGGAACAAATGTGGACAAAAGATTAGATGAGGCTAACAATCCTAAACCTTGGTCTCAACCTCTAAATCGGGTTGATGAAGTGTGTATGAGGCACCTTATTGAATGTGGAAATAGCACGATGTTGGAAGAAAAACACGAAGCGGATCAAGAAATGTTGTATAATTGGTCTTTGATATGAAATCCAACCTTGAAGGAAGGTTCATGGTGAATAAGATGATAAGTGCTAAATTGAGACTTGGACTTGGTTATCAAAAAAACTATTAAGCTCTGTCATTAAGATTGAAGAGCAATTAACTGATGAATTACATAAACCAATAATCACAAGGTTTAAAAGGAGGAAGGTTTATTCCAAAGAAGTTGATTATATCTGGTTCACTGACTTGATTGAACTCATTAATGATAAGGGGTACAATTATGCTTTAACTGTTATTGATTTGAGGAGTAGATATGTATGGGTTGTTCCTTTGAAAAACAAAAGAGGTAATGCTCTTATGTTAGCCTTCCAACAGATATTTAATAATTGCAAGAGAAAACCTAATAAATTGTGGAGTGATGAGGCAACAGAGTTGACAACAAAATATTTATGAATTTTCTTCAAGATAACGGTATTGCATTATACAGCACCTTTAATGAAGGAAAGGCATTTCTTTATTGCATGTTTTAATCGCACTTTAAAAGAGAGACGATATAAAAAAAATTCACCTAACTCGGTTCGCAACAATGGGTATCTTTAATTCAGGACATTGTAGATAATTACAACAATGCAGTTCATTTCTCAACAAAGTCAAAACCATCAGAAACATTTACAAAATTAGAATATGAAAGGGAGATTTATCCGAGAAATCCTAAGTTTAAGATTGGTGATGTCATAAGAATATATTGGTGGAAATCACACTTTTAAAAAGGCAATACTAAGCAATGGACAAATTAGCTTTTTAAAATCGTTGATGTAATCGATACAGTTCCTTGGACTTACATATTATATGATTTATAGGGAGAAGAAATTTTGGGTTCATTTTATTCACAAGAATTACAAAAGATAAAGATGATAAATAAATAAATTCACTCCACCCTCACAATTCACATCCATACACCACATCCATACTCCAACATACAATGATTAGTTTATTAGTTCCCCACACACATGTTTATTTCATTAAAAAATTCACTCCAACCCTCCCTTCTTTGTCTCCACCCACAAACCACACCCACACAAGCCACACCCATATACCCCATCTTTCCCCTCCCCTTGTGTGCCCCCACCCTTGACACACCCCCTCCTCCATCCCACCCTCCACTTTTCCCCACACATGCACAGGGAGGGGCAAGGGGTGAGTCATTGGTGAGGGCACACTTCCCATTTATTTTCCCTTTATTCTCTTCTTGTAATTTCAAATTAAATAATTGTAAGCAAAACATATATATATATATATAATTAATACTTAAAACATATATTATATTACACATTAAAATATCTACAAAAGATTTTATTATATAATATTTGTTTGAGTGAGAGTGAGGGGTTTTGAATAATCTGAGTGTTCAAGTTTATAGTTAAAGGGAATGGACATAGTTCAAGAGAATGAACAGTGTGTTTAAGAGAACAGACAGTCTCATTTAACATCATCGTATTTTATCATGTATAATACCTTTCACATAAATCTTCAAAGAACGTTGAAACATTGGGTGAAACAAGAGGCAACATATCTGCGCTTTCTTCTTGATTGACACTGTAAAAGCAACATACACATAGCTCAAGAGAATAAAGTGTGTTTCAGAGAACAGACAGTCACATTTAACATCATCATATTTTATTATGTATAATACCTTTCACTTAAATCTTCAAAGAACGTTGAAACATTTGGAAAATTCTGTGATCTCCATCTCGGACGCAGGTTATATATTTATACATATATTTTGGTCATTGTGAAAGTCTTGACGAACAAACGGAAATTCTGTCAGGACCTCATTCAGAGCTTCCCATTCAGCCTGTGGAGATCATTAGCATAACAATCCACCTCGTCTATGAGTGAGTTTGAAATGCTGTAATAAAAAAGAAAGTAAATAGTTTGTTATATAATTAATCATACACAATCAAAATAAAGACCAATTACTGCACCATAGTTCCAAGAAGGAAGCCAGACATAACACACACACTCACACATTTATATATAAAAAATATACCACACACATGCACATACACATACACACATACACATGCACACATGCATATACATAGACACACATATACATATAGATATACACACACGCGCATACACATATACATGTAAACGCACAAACACAGATATATTATGTAAGTACTTACAAAAGCTATTTTATTTCAAGTTATAACCTTAACTTACAAGTAATTTACTGATTTCCAAACTGCCCAGATCATCAGGTGGGCACCATTTTTCAAGGTATATGTATTAACAGTTTAATAGTGTATGATGCTGTTTACAATGACAATAAAAAAAATTAACAGTTAACAATACTGTAATAAAAAGGAAAATAAATAATTTGTTATATTATGAATCATATACAAGGCTTTCATCAACAGTTTCAATCGTGTATGAAACTTACCAATGTTGTGATGGGTCGTTATATTCTTCATCAGAAGAAAGATTGGAATGAAGCAAGTTCTCGTTAATCTCCGTTCGTCAAAATGTTTTCAAGGTCGAGAAGTGTGGCTTTTATTATGTAAAAAGTATTTTGAGGAGGTGAAACACAGTCTCACGGTATTTTGGGGAAATAATGGGTGTGGTTGAAAAACAGGAAAGAGAACAATGGGGTTAGTCTGGAAAAATATCCAAGTTTGGCAAGGCTCTCATTTCCCCCAAAATGAGGTGCTTCAACAAGAGCATGAAGTGAGCTTTGTCATTTCATCTCTGCTCAACAAAGATACTTAAACAAAACCAAGTTCAGGTATATTGTTTATTAATATACTTGACGATGATGAATGTTTGAATAAAATTAAGTTATTCCCTAAAATAGAACATGAACAAATATTGATTGGTTCACCGTTTGAGTATTGTGAGAAATATATTGATTTTTGGTGAAAATAAAAATTAACAGTTAACAATACTGTAATAAAAAGGGAAATAAAGAATTTGTTATATAATTAATCATCTATATGGGAGTGGTGAAAAATGTGGTTTTGGTGAAAATATGGTGAAAAATGGAGGAAGATTTGGGGGAAACTTTGGGAAGAAAAGTCTTGAAAGTGGGGTCAAAAGGAAGTAAAACAAGGGAAATTGAGAGGATTTTGGTGTCAGTCAATAACTTTCCATAATCTTTCCTATTCACTTCCATGTAAATTTTTGGGGTGCCCCAAAAGCCACAAAGTCTTACTACTGTTACCTATAGTTGTCTCACAAATCGAGTTTTCTTTCTGATTTTAATGCAAATAATTTTTACCCCTTGTCACAATTTCCTTATGATTGACTGTTAGGTGGTGTATTGTGGTCTGCACATTGTTATCATTGCTCCACCTATGATACAATGTAGAAAATAGTTTATTGAAAAGGACTTTATCATGTTTGTTGAGACTGCATACTAATTATACATATAGAGTGGAGTAAAAATATGACAAGTGGTAATATTGAAGTTTGATTTTGCAGCCTGTAGAAAGATGGTGAGTATTTGAGGAATATCTATGGCTGCTTTAAATATGGAGCCACCTCGCAGTAATGAGTATTTTTTTTTTGCATTATCTGTATGTTTAATTCTTTTCTCAAGAGAGGGGCTTGTGGGAATGTTCGTGAGCTGAGTAGGTCGATATAATGTCTCTATCTCATGAAGGTGAGTGAGAGAGAGAGAGAGAGAGAGAGAGAGAGAGAGAGAGAGAGAGAGAGAGAGAGAGAGAGAGGGAGAGAGAGAGAGAGAGAGAGAGAGAGAGAGAGAGAGAGAGAGAGAGAGACAGAGAGAGACAGAGAGAGACAGAGAGAGACAGAGAGAGACAGAGAGAGACAGAGAGAGACAGAGAGAGACAGAGAGAGACAGAGAGAGAGAGAGAGAGACAGAGAGAGACAGAGAGAGACAGAGAGACACAGACACACTGACTTTTATTTATATAAGCTTAGAAGAAAAAAAAAAAGTTACACATAAACATACAAAACAAGACATAATACAAAGGTCAAGTACACAGCTAAAATGAAATGATAACATCATTGTGGTCTACTTTACACAAAGCATTCCTGTGACACCATTTCTGCTTAAACAGTTCAAGATTATTAATATTTTGGTGAAAATAAAATTCTGCACGTTATCTGGCCACGGCGAGGGCCTTAAAAACAGTTAAAACATTGTAATCAGCATCAAGGTTTGCAAGAAGTTTAGCTTTCCTTCTTTTATAGATTGCTAATTTCCCTTCAGCTATTATAAAATTGGCGAGAGCAGATTCAACATGACTTTTGGAATTTAACAGTCATCCAAAAATAAAAGTACGTAAAGAAAATACAATTTTCATATGACAGCACAACTGTGATAAAAAGGTAAAAAGTGGGGTCAGTCTTGCACAATCAACATAGGCATGATATAAATCTTCAGAGGCCATACAAAAGGGGCACGAAACATAATTTAAAACATTAAAATGATGTAATAAAACATTTGTAGGTAAAATCATATGTACAATTCTCCAAGAGATATCACCAGTCCGTTTTACAATCGGAGGGCATACATAGCAGCCCATTGTGGGCACAGAGGGGACCCCGGAGGCAACATCCCCAACCATCGGGATCCAAAACTATCTTTGCACACATTAGGATGCCGTATGGTGACACAAAGGTGGTACAGGCACTTCTTAGCAACACTAGGAAGTGGAGAGGAAGACAAGATCACAGTTTCTGTTAATGCCAGTGATGTTATATGCAACTGCCGAAAGAAGGGGGCATGGATTGCAGGGACAGCGTTGGTGGTATCAAAATGGAATCCCAAACTTCTTGAGGTACGCAGAACCTCCTGGACCAGCTGGGAAACAGTTCTTAATGAGCGCATTCCAATGGTAGTCACAATATGCCCGACTGAGTGCCATGTTTTGTTCTCATTCTGCAGATCTCGTATGAGACGTATACCGGAGTTTATGAAGCATTGTATGTAAGCACGTGATCGAGGAATGTTCGGAAAAAGTGCATTGTAGAAGATAGGCTCGTCGGGAAAGTTGTTGATGTTGTAGTGAGACATATCTCAGTGCACAGCAAGAGGCTGTCAGGCTTGCAATAGGTCTTGGTAAAACAAAGGCAACGGAGAGATGTCCACATGTTGCAAGTCCATGAGAAAAAGTTCCTGATTGAAGTCGAGCATGCCAGCCATTTTCAGCAAACGGTTGGCAGTGGGGCGCCATGGCGGTGATGCAGAAAAAAGAAAGCAGTGGACAGTGGCGACTCGAAAGGCCATCAGTCGGCTGAGAATGTCAATAAGATATCTGCCAATGGAAGGTAAAGGACTTCAGGCTTGACCCAATGTTTGCCACCCCAGAAAAAATCAAGCAGATGTTTTTGGATTGTCACCAGCAGTGCTTCAGGAGGGTGCAGGGCAATCATTTTGTGCCACAAAGAAGCCAACAGGTTATTGATCACGAGGGCACGACCTCTGTACGACAAGGTAAGTAATATTCCTCTCCACTTCTCTAGTCTATTATCAATTTTGTTAACTGTATTTAACCAGTTCTGAGCCATAAAAGCTATGGTGCCAATTTCCACACCTAGATAGCGGATGCCTTCCTTCTCCCACTGTAAGTTTCTGGGAGGATGAGGCAAACCAACAGCTGGGGTATGGCCAATCCATAGAGCTTTACATTTGCTCCAATTTATTGTAGTTGTGCAAGCCGAAAAGAACTTTCCCAAGTCATTTAATAACATGGTGACATCATCACTATTATGCACCGCGGCACATACATCATCACCATATGCTGAGATAACAATTGGCCTTTCAGTTGGCATCACAGGAAAGCCTGGTAGACGAGCACGAAAGCGAATTAGGAAGGGTTAAATACAGAGGGAGTAGAGAATGCCTGATAACGGACACCCTTGACAGACTCCCCTTCCAACCATCAATGTTGCACACAGGCTATTATTAACTTTAATGATGCTAAAAACATGATTATACAACAATTAGACATGGAATATAAAAGTTGCCCTCTCGCCTACTTCACCTGCCTCTCCTGCATTCCATTCGGTGAGTGACTCATCAGGATCCTAACCAGCTTCAGTGCCTCCGCCAACATCCCCCACAAACAATGAGCAGATTACTCTCCCCTCCCACAGCTACCCACAATTCCCGCATGACTACATTTGTGCAGCTTGCCCTGGGTCTTAATCATTATTTTCGTCCAGCTGCTTTGACTGGGTGTTTTGCCTCTCATTCCATTCATTTGCTCATTGATCAAACTTGGCTCCCAAGAGCAAAACCAGTGTCGGAGATGCGTTTCCTGCCAAGAGGCAAAAGAAAGTGATGAGCCTAAGTTGCAAAATGGCCCTACTGAATCGGCTGTTGAAAGGACAGAGTATGACTTCTGTGGGCAGACACTATGGAGAAAACAAATTTACCGTTCGCTACATACGGAAGAATAAGAAGGCGATCCGAGAAACTGTTGTGGCGAGCATTGTATCGAGCACCAAAGTGGTCACCCATGACTTGGATGTCCACATAGAAAGGATGGAGAAGGCTATCAGTGTATGGATTGAGGACAATGCATGGAAGAACTTGCCTTTAAGTGGCCCTCACATTTATGCAAAGGTGATGCGTATCTACGTGCATCTTGCTGGCGAGGGTGGTGCTTGCATGAGTGATGCGGATACAAGAGATGTGGGTACGAGTAGCCCCAGTCCATTCCAAGTGAGTAAGGCTTGGTTTGACCACTTCAGGAAGCTGTACGGTCTCCTCAATGTCAAACTGAGAGGCGAGTGTGCCTCCGCGGACCACGAAGTGGATGAAATTTCCCATGCTCAACTCGCGCACCTAATTGAGGAGAAGGGGTACCTGCCAGAGCAGGTGTTCAACGCTGACGAGACCACCTATTTTGGATAAAGATTCAAATGTGAACTTTTATCTCGAAGAATGAGGGGACAGTGAAGTATGAGGGAAAGAAACTGGTGTCTCTTCTCCTCTGTGTAAATGCTGTACCGTTCCCTGAACCCACGTGCTCTCAAGGGCAAGAACAAGCATACGCTGCCCCTGTTTTGGAGGGCCAACAGGAAAGTGTGGAAGACAGCAGCAATTTTCATGCACTGGTTCCACAACTGTTTCATCCCTCAGGTGGAGAGCTGCCAAGTGGAGCAAAACCTTGCGTTCAAATTTCTCCTGCTCATCGACAATACTCTTGGCCACCCCAAATGTCGAAGTGATCTTCCTGCCACCCAATACCACCTCCCTGATCGAGCTGCTTCACCAAGGGGTAATCTAGACTTTCAAAACCTATTATACCTTCTGCATCTTTTGCTGCGTTTTGGTTGCGATTTACCTGGAGCTCACCATTGGGCAGTGTTGGAAGGAGTTTAACATAGCCCATTGCATCGGCACTGGATCATGTTATGCTCCCATACAAGGAGCAATATTGAAACCTGCGGCAATCTGCCAGTCAGCACACGATCATGCATTTTTTTTCTGCCCTGGTCTGTCCACTTCAGGAGCATCAGCACTCTCTCCTACTTTACCTGCCCCTCCTGTCTCTCCTGCATCCCCTTCAGTGAGTGACTCATGAGGATCCTAACCTGCTTCAGTGCCTTCACCTGTATTCCTTTTTGTGCCCAACTCATCAGCACCCTCACCTGTGTGGTCTTCAGATGACTCCACTGAGTTCACTGGATTTTAAATCATCATCATCATTTGAAAAGTTGCATGTGCTTGTGCAAATAAAAACTTGAAATGGTACCTGCTGGTTTTTTTTGTTGTTGTTATTTATATAACTTTTACGGTGCGGTTGGTTAATCACTTTTAATAAACTCATAATTGCATTGTTTCAATAAACATTGGAAACAGGAGGTACCTGGTGCCTTTTAAAAAAAAAAATTGTAAGCATTTTTACCTCTGCCACCGAAGGAGGAGGAGGGAATGTTTTCACCCCTTTCTGTCTTTGTTACCTGCAAAATCGAAGATTTTTCAAGGATATTGGTCAGTCGATTTTGTTATTCTGTCTGTCTGTTTGTCACCTGCAGGTCACAATTTTAAACCGATCTTCATGAAACTTCACCACATGGTAGAATTTGTCATAAGGAAGAAGCCATTTGTTTTTGAGGTCAAAAGGTCAAAAGGTTAACAAAGGCCAAACGTCAACAACTTCGGTGAGATTTCTAAAATCCTCAATTTTCATCTGATTGACTTGAAATTTGAAGAAGACATATATTTCAGGTCACTTAATTCAAACAGCCAATTGTTTTAGCTCAACATTGACCAAAAGGTCAACATAGGCCAAAGGTCAACAACTTAGGTGAGATTTCTAAAATCCTCAATTTTCATCCGATTGACTTGATATTCGAAGAGGATTTACATGTCAGGTCACTGAATTCAACCACCAATTATTTTTAGGTCAAACTTGTTTCATGGATTTTGCAAGTTTCGTGCTCTGCACGACATCCTCTTGTTTCTTTGTTTGTTTTCTTGCTTGTCCAGGCAATATCTCAGCCATCCGTTGAGCTGGGAAGCTGAAATTTGGGGGCAAAAGTGAAGATGTGCTTTGGCAAAAAAGGTATTTTTTAAAAATTAATCAATTAATTGATCAATTACTTTATTGTTATCGTTTTTTAATTCCTTATTTACTTTCTTTCTCATCTTGGCAATATCCCAGACCACCTTTTGAGCTCGAATCTGATATTTGGATGCGACAGTGAAAAGTGATTTCACTCTAAAGGGTATTCCTGATTTATTGATTCATCAATTGATCAAATAATTATTTCTTTTTCAATGAATGACTTAATTTTCAAAAAGTTACAGATTCAGATGAAACAGTGGTGGTTTTGGTGTGCTATTAGCCAATTGATTAAGAAATTAATTATTTTGCAATTATTTATTTATTTTAATTATGCAATTAATGAATTATTGTACATCGCTCTCTCCCAATTCCGTCTCCATGTGCTGCGAAGCGAGTTGGCATGGGGGCACTGTACTTTGAATGTACCTCTCTTTGTGCCTGGTGTTGGCTTAGTGGTTAGGGTAGTGGCTTGGGATCCTAGGGTCCTGAGTTCAAGTCCCGTTGGCCGCTTAATTAATACACCAGGGGGTTGACTCAGCCTGTCATCCTTCCGAGGTCGGCGAAATGAGTACCAGTGTGTACTGTTGGCGGGGCACTGCATCAGCGACACAGTCGCGCTTCCAAGAAATTATAGCTACCCCAGCAGCTAAGCTGCCATACGCAAGAATAAGAAGACCTCTCCTTGTATGTCGTTTTTTTCTGGTATCTCCAGTTGCAATGTATGGTTGTGAGTCATGAACAGTGAAAAAGAAAGAAAGGAAGAAGGTTGACAGTTTTGAAATGTGTTGGAGACAAATGTTAAAAATTCCATAGACTGCAAGAAGAACAAAGAAATCAATGCTTGAAGAAATTAGACCACCTGGGAGTACATTAGAGGGGTTTCTGCTGAAACAGAAACTGTCATACTTTGGATACATCATGTATGCAGAAAATGAAATTCTGGAGATCTGGAGAAGTCAACAATGCTAGGTATGGTTGAGGAAAGAAGTGGAAGAGGCAGACCTTGTATGCACTCGATGGATGGGGTAAAAGCTTCAACCAAGCTTTCTCTACCAAAGCTTCAGGAACGAGTGCAGGAAAAGGATGTTTGGAGAAATCTGATCATGAATATCACCAGAAGTCAGCCATGACTTGATGGAACTATATCTATATTATTTTATATATATATATATATATATATATATATATATATATATATATATATATATATATATATATATATATATACATATATATATATATATATATATATACATATATATATATATATATATATATATATATATATATATATATATATATACATATATATATATATATATATATATATATACACATATATATGTATACATATATATGTATATATATATATATACATATATATATATATATATATATATATATATATATATATATACACATATATATGTATACATATATATGTATATATGTATACATATATATGTATATATATGTATACATATATATGTATATATATGTATACATATATATGTATATATATGTATACATATATATGTATATATATGTATACATATATATATATATATATATATATATATATATATATATATATATATATATATATATATATATATATATACATATATATATATATATATATATATATATATATATATATATATATATATATATATATATATATATATATATATATATATATATACACATATATATATATACATATATATATATATATATACACATATATATATATATATATATATATATATATATATATATATATATATATATATATATATATATATATATATATATATATATATATATATATATATACACATATATATGTATACATATATATGTATATATATATATATATATATATATATACATATATATATATATATATATATATATATATATATATATATATATATATATATATATATATATATACATATATATATATATATATATATATATATATATATATATATATATATATATATATATATATATATATATATATATATATATATATATATATATATACACATATATATATATATATATATATATATATATATATATATATATATATATATATATATATATATATATATATATATATATATACACATATATATGTATATATAGAGTTGTTCGCCAAACTCGACCTACCTAAGTACCCACGCGGAGGGTAGACCGGGCGATCGCACCTCGCCGCAGGTCGACTCCGGACACGGGCCGCTTAAGCGATCCGTTCCGTACTATCGGGATAACCGAGCGGTGTTATCGTCGGCCTCGACGGTTCCGATTAATTATCGGGCGTATTAAGCCCACTACCAACCCTTTACGTGAAGCAAGATGGAGATTCAATTAGAGAAAAGACGAAGCGAAACGGGAAAACAGTTCAACATGATGCACATTTATTCCACGGCACACGGAAAGCACACATATACAATTAAAATAATTATGCACAAAAAGCAGATGTAACAAAAGAAACAATGACGCAGAGATACTACCGAATAAGACCGACACACGGCAACACTTAACAGTTTTACTTCACCAGACTGGCGCCACACACACACGTTTACACAGAAACAAAAGAAAAGGCCACCCTCAAAGACAAGGGGGCAGACGGGGCCTGTGGGCCAATATTTGCGCGGGACCTGAAAGAGCGGTCAGGTCCGCGAGACCGGGTGGGTCCTACCCGCGTCTTTGTGATGAGCCGCAAATGTGGCAGCGCGGCGGTGCCCCGACTTCGTGCTCCTTCGCGGGTTTCGTTGGCACTGTTTGGAGTGGGGTGGGAACGGGGCCCCTTTTCGCACTATCTCAGCGCGGGGGAAAAGGGGGGGGGGAATTGTTGATGCTCTGGGGAAAGAGTATAGCTGGCTTGCTTGGTTCCCGTGACGAGCGATTCCACCGCGACCTCTTCGCCGACCGCCGTCTTCCTTGCCTCGGACCCGAACTCCTCGGTCTCTTCCCCCAATTCTCCTCAGCCGACTGCCGAAAACCACCGGGACACCCTCGCCTCCCAACTCCACTCCGCTCCGCGCTCCAAACTGACTCTGCCCAAAACTCTCTCCGCTTTTCTGCCACTCTCCGCTCTTCTAAGGCCGACTCTGCCACTCTCCGCTCTTCCAAGGCTGACTCTCCCCAAACCGACTCTGCCTTTCTGCCACTCTCCGCTCTTCCAAAACTGACTCTGCCCAAACCGACTCTGCCAGATTCGCCTTGCGCTCAGCGCTTTATAGGCCGGCAAGAGAACCCATATGTAAATTTCCGCATCAGAACGAGCTCGGGGGTGGAGCCACGCTCGCCCATTGGACGGAGATAAAGGGGACGTGAATTTCCCCTGATCCTAGAATTTGCATATCTCGATTCCACACAGACGCGCCTGGAGGCGGGGCCAAACTGCCCCGCGCTTGCTGATTGGACGGATCAGAAGTGGGCGTGCAGCATTCCTGATCCGAATTCTCCTCGGAAAGGCTGCATTTTGCACTCGCGGCTCGGCGCGTGTCTTGTACGAGCCCAGGACAGCCCGACGCTCGGTGCTCACAGGTGGTGCGGGAATGGCCGCAGAAGGAGAGAGGTGAAGGTGGTGGAGGGTTTATGGTGGTGGTTTATGGCCATGGTGCCGTTTGGAATGGCGGTGATGCGATGTTTGCGGGAGCGAGTTGTGAAGGTAAAGATCGTGGCTGTTGGCGTTGTTGTTGTTCTTGTTGTGTGATGGTTGGAGCGTGGTTGGTTCAAAATAAAGATAGAACAGAAAAACGACTATCTCAAAGCGTCGCAGCCCGAATGAATCACATTTATTCCCTCTAAACAACGGGTTTGGGGCTAACTACACATGTACTTACAGAGATATCTCACCTATGGGACCTGAATGGTGGTTTGCGAATTTCCACAACCGCAACAATATATATATATATATATATATATATATATATATATATATATATATATATATATATATATATATATATATATATATATATATATATATATATATATATATATATATATATATATATATATATATAGCCTGGTGTTGGCACAGTGGTTAGGGCAGCGGCTTGGGATCCAAAAGGTCCTGAGTTCAAGCCCCGTTTGGCCACTGAATTAATACACCAGGGGGTTGACTCAGCCTGTCATCCTTCCGAGGTCGGCGAAATGAGTACCAGTATATGGGCCGGTGTATACCCCGGTTAAAAAGGTGTACCATATCCCTGTGTCGTAAGAGGCGACCAGGGTTGCGTCAGGAAGGGCATCCGGCGTAAAACATGTGCCAAATCACTATGCGGATCATACGGATGATCCGCTGTGGCGACCCCGAACGCGAGTAGCCGAAAGAAGAAGAAGATATATATATATATATATATATATATATATATATATATATATATATATATATATATATATATATATATATATATATATATATATATATATATATATATATATATATATATATACCAAGTCGAAAACACCAGGGGGTTGACTCAGCCTGTCATCCTTCCGAGGTCGGCGAAATGAGTACCAGTATATGGGCCGGTGTATACCCCGGTTAAAAAGGTGTACCATATCCCTGCGTCGTAAGAGGCGACCAGGGTTGCGTCAGGAAGGGCATCCGGCGTAAAACATGTGCCAAATCACTATGCGGATCATACGGATGATCCGCTGTGGCGACCCCGAACGGGAGTAGCCGAAAGAAGAAGAAGATATATATATATATATATATATATATATATATATATATATATATATATATATATATATATATATATATATATATATATATATATATACCAAGTCGAAAACACCAGGGGGTTGACTCAGCCTGTCATCCTTCCGAGGTCGACGAAATGAGTACCAGTGTAACTGGGCCCGGTGTATGCCCCGGTTAGAGTAGGTGTACGATATCCCTGTGTGTCGTAAGAGGCGACCAGGGTTGCGTCAGGAAGGGCATCCGGCGTAAAAACCTATGCCAAATCATTATGCGGACAACAAAACGAATTTCCATACCGGATCGGTCGAGGCCCGGGTTACCAATGACCGCCACCGGTACCGGTGGTCAGCAGGGTACCAGTGGAAATTCTGCTACTGCTGGGCGAAGGAGGAGACGGGGAAGGCGAGTCCAGAGGCATTGGGAGAGGGGGAAGGGTAGAAGTGTGCAGGTGAGAGTTGGAACTCTGAATGTTGGGACGATGACTGGCAAAGGGCAAGAGTTGGCTGAAATGATGGAGAGAAGAAAGGTGGACATACTGTGTGTACAAGAGACCAAGTGGATGGGGAGTAAGGCTAGGAGCATTGGAGGTGGTTTAAAACTGTTCTACCATGGTGTGGATGGGAGGAGAAATGGTGTCGGGGTAATCCTGAAGGAAGATTATGTCAAGAGGGTTTTGGAGGTGAGGAGAGTGTCTGACCGAGTGATGAGTGTGAAGTTGGAAATTGAAGGGGTGATGATGAATGTCATCAGTGCATATGCCCCACATATGGGGTGTGAGATGGAGTATAAAGAAGATTTCTGGAGTGAGTTAGATGAAGTGGTGGAGAGTGTATCCAAGGATGAAAGAGTGGTGATTGGAGCAGATTTCAATGGGCATGTTGGGGAAGGGAATAAGGAGGATGAGGAGGTGATGGGTAGGTGCGGTCTCAACAAGAGAAATGTGGAAGGGCAAATGGTGGTAGAGTTTGCAAAAAGAATGGAAATGGCAGTGGTAAATACGTATTTCAAGAAGAAGGAGGAACACAGGGTGACATACAAGAGTGGAGGAAAGTGCACACAGGTGGATTACATCTTAAGCAGGAGATGCAACCTGAAAGAGATTAGTGACTGTAAGGTGGTGGCAGGGGAGAGTGTAGCTCGACAGCATCGATTGGTGGTCTGTCGGATGACTTTGGAGGTGAGGTTGAGGAAGAGAGTGAGGGCTGAACCAAGGACCAGATGATGGAAGCTGAAGGAGGAAGACTGTTGCGTGAAATTTAGGGAGGAGGTGAGACAGGCGTTGGATGGTGGTAAAGATGGGTGGGATGATTGGGCAACTACAGCAGAAGTGGTGAGGGAGATGCTAGGAAGGTACTTGGTGTGACATCTGGACAGAGGAATGAAGATAAGGAGACTTGGTGGTGGAACGAGGAAGTACAAGAAAGTATAAGGAAGAAGGGGTTGGCGAAAAGGAAGTGGGATAGTCAGAGAGATGAAGAAAGTAGGCAGGAGTACAAGGAGTGGCGGCGGAAGGCAAAAAAAGAGATGGCAAAGGCCAAGGAAAAGGCATATGACGAGCTGTATGAGAAGTTGGATACAAAAGAAGGGGAAAAGGATTTATACCGATTGGCAAGACAGAGGGACCGAGCTGGGAAGGATGTGCTGCAGGATCGGGTGATAAAGGACGCAAATGGGAATGTGCTGACGAGTGAGGAGAGTGTGTTGAGAAGGTGGATGGAGTACTTTGAGGAGCTGATGAATGAAGAAAATGAGAGAGAGAAGGTTGGAAGAGGTGGAGATAGTGAATCTGGAAGTGGGGTGGATCAGTAAGGATGAAGTGAGGACTGCTATGAAGAAGATGAAAAGTGGAAAGGCGGTTGGCCCAGATGGTATACGAGTGGAGGCATGGAAGTGCTTAGGAGAGATGGCAGTGGGGTTGTTAACCAGATTGTTTAATAAAGTCTTGGAAAGTGAGAGGATGCCGGAGGAGTGGAGATTAAGTGTACTGGTTCCGATTTTCAAGAATAAGGGTGATGTGCAGAGCTGTGGAAATTACAGAGGGATAAAGTTGTTAAGCCACACAATGAAGGTGTGGGAAAGAGTAGTGGAAGCTAGGTTGAGAGGAGAGGTGATGATCTGTGAGCAGCAATATGGGTTTATGCCAGGAAAGAGCACCACTGATGCAATGTTTTCTTTGAGAATGTTGATGAAGTATAGGGAAGGCCAGAAGGAGTTGCATTGTGTGTTTGTGGATTTCGAGAAAGCTTATAATAGCGTGCCAAGAGAGGAGTTGTGGCATTGTATAAGGAAGTCGGGAGTGGTGGAGAAGTATGTGAGGATCGTGCAGGATATGTATGAGGACAGTGTGACAGCGGTGAGGTGTGCGGTAGGAATGACGGACCGGTTTAAGGTAAAAGTGGGATTGCACCAAGGATCGACTCTGAGCCCTTTCCTGTTTGCAATGGTGATGGACAGGTTGACGGACGAGATCAGACTGGAGTCTCCATGGACTATGATGTTCGCGGATGACATCATGATCTGTAGGGAGAGTAGGGAGCAGGTTGAGGCGAGCCTCGAGAGGTGGAGGTACGCACTGGAGAGAAGGGGAATTATAGTCAGTCGTAGTAAGACGGAGTACATGTGCGTCAATGAGAGGGAGGGTGGTGGTATGGTGCGGTTGCAAGGAATTGAGGTGGGGGAGGTGGACGGGTTTAAATACTTGGGATCAACTGTCCAAAGTGACGGAGAGTGTGGGAGAGAAGTGGATGGAGTGGTTGAAGAGTTGCAGGAGTGATTTGTGACAGAAGGGTAGCTGCAAGAGTGAAGGGGAAAGTATATAAGACGGTAGTGAAACCAGCTATGTTGTGTGGTTTGGAGGTGGTGGCACTAACAAAAAGACAGGAAGCGGAGCTGGAGGTGGCAGAGTTAAAGATGTTTCGATTCTCTTTGGGAGTGACGAGGATAGACAGGATAAGAAATGAGTATATTAGAGGGACAGTGCAGGTCGGATGGTTTGGAGACAAAGTGAGAGAGGCGTGATTGAGATGGTTTGGACATGTGCACAGGAGGGAAGCTGAGTATATCGGGAGATGGATGTTGAAGATGGGCCGCCAGACAGGAGGAGAAGAGGAAGGCCAAAGAAGAGGTTCATGGATACGGTGAGGGTGGACATGCGGGTAGTTGGAGTGTCAATGGAAGTTGTGGAGTATAGAGCGAAATGGAGACGGTTGATCCGCTGTGGTGACCCCTCATGGGAGCTCGCCGAAAGAAGAAGATATGTATACATATATATATAGATATATACCTATATGCATACATACATACACACACACACACGATGACTTTTTTCGTATTATTCACGAACACTAAATAATTCCCATTCACTGAAAACTATATCAGTTAGGAACCAAATATTTTGTGAAAATGTTGCTTAATGTCACAGAAAGACATGATATGATCTACACAATTGATTACCTTCAATGAAATGTTGAAAGTGTCCACCACCATGTTGCAGGCACAAATTCATTCTTCGTGGCATGCTCTCTGACAGAGTGTCGCATTTCTTGGGGAATATTGCTGATTGTATCACTGATTATTATTTTTAATTCACCAAGAGTGTGTGGATATGTAGTTTGCACTATATCCTTCAAATATCCCCACAAAACTTAATCTGACGACGTAACATCTGGGGATCAAGGTGGCCATAATGACTTCATGACACGGTCACCAAAGAGTAGCTTAAGTTTGTTCTTACTGTATCGCAAAGTGTAACTCATACCATCTTGCTGAAGCAATCCTTGGTTGATTTCTTCTTCTGTCAGGGGCCCAAAAATCATGGATTGTGTTGATGTAACGTTCTGAGTTTACTGTTTCTGAGAAGAAAATTGGGCCAATAATTCTTTGCCGACTTGCAGCACACCAAACACCAATTTCCACGGAATGCAATGGCCTTTCATGCATTGAATAAGGTTGTTCACTTGGCCATAAATGAGTGTTTTGTGAATTTACATGCCCATTAAGAATGTTTTGTGAATTCTGTAACATTAGGCTGCATTTACGTCAAATATTAAGTTCCTAATAGATATAGTTTTTAGTGCATGAGAGTTATTTTGGGTTCGAATAAATAAATAAATAAAATATATGTATATACACATACATCCACACAAATATGTGTGTATGCAAAAAATTATTTGAACTTATACGGCACTTGAGGACAGGCAAAATTCAACCAATTCATACATCAATCGCTCATACAACAAACAGCTACTCTGCACTGTTTCAGATCAAAGTTCTCATCAGAAAGACAAAGTGATTGGTGAAAATTCCTTTCTTCAAATAAAAATTTCTCTCACGTAAAAAACTTTTGAGAAAGTGGAGGAGAGACGCATTCAAATTTAAAATAGCTGCAATTTAAATGGCAAACACTATATGTATAATCCATTTTGGACATGCATTGCCTGGAGTCTATTTCATCTCCTCTTGAACTTCCATTTGCCCTTCGCACATCCTTGTCATAACAAAACATATATGGTAATCTTAAGCCAGGAAAATTTCACATGTATGTAAAATAAAAGTCAGCCTAAGATTGTGATAATGCAAGCATTGTTTCAGGTAACCCCAATGATGTTCATCAGATTGACATCCAGCTATTGTGGTGACCGAATTAATAACGTGAAAGTAGCTGTCTTCATAATACAATTGGGTAGTTCGATCAGATGTACCAGACTCCAGATAATTTGTGGTTGTTAAATTGTCAGGTGGTCTGACAACAGAATTGTTGGGTGGCTGTCATCCATAATGAATAAATGAGATGCTGACATTCATTTTACATTCTGACATTCATTTTATCTTTCAGAATAATCAGAGCAATGCCTGGTGTTAGCTTTACGGTTAAGATGGCTGGATTAATATTTGAGGGTCTTGAGTTTGAGCCCCTTTCGTCCCATTAAATAACACTTGGCCTGTCATCCTTCTGAGGTTGGCAAAATGAGTACCAACTTACTGAAAACAGGGGTACTGTATCGGTAGCACAGCTACACTCTCAGCAATGATGCAACTAGAAGCCACAGGCTGCATACAAAATGAAATGATGATCAATGAGCATCGGGTATGCCCTAAAACATGCACCATGCTTTCACACTGCAGATGGACATTAAAGATCCCACCATGTACCCTTCAAGAAAAGTAGGTGAGCTATCACCAGCATGCTGAACAAATTACAAATTCCTGCTCAAACCAACTTAGTTGAACCCGGCCAGCCAGTATGTGAAAGACTAGGGCTAAAAACTTTCTATGGCTGACCCTATATGGTGGGAATAATTGTGGCCGTTAAAGACTCAGCATCATTCATTATATGTCGATTCAATCTGTCTTTCTTACACGACAACAGCCACACTTATTTTGGTGTCCAAAAGGTAATGGTTGACACATTGTTTTATAAGAGCCATAATCTTTATGTTGATGTGTTCCTTGCATACCAGGGGACATGTTTTCTGGCTGTCACCCATTATAGATATTTTTCTTGAAACAACTGTTTAATGATGATTATTGTTGACAAAAATCGAATGCTGTCTCTGCTGGAAACCACTTTCTCTTTCTCTTAATTTTGTTATCATTAAATGATCCTCATGATTGGTCATAGTGCTCCCACAGCTTTAAAGTACCTCCCAGATCATGTCTCATTTATGGTAATGTCTCATTGAAAAATGAGGATCTATTGCCAGAGAATAGCTGCAGTTACCGGTTATAAGGAGTTGCAAGATGTGCCATGTACATGGCATAACCCTGCCAGGGGCAGCAGACAACAGCAAGGAGTTAGCCCACCTCAAGCCCAGCAGCCCCAAACTATTTTGATTCTTGGACGGTAACTGGCATCTGGCTTCTCCATCTTCAGATCCGAAGGAATAGCTCAAAAGGCGAAAAGTCAGACGAAAATTGCCTTGATAACAAGAAGAGAAATTTTGTTTGTCCACTGTAGCACTTAACACTTAACATGTCAATTTTGACAGGAAAGGGAATGTAAGTGGCAAAGATGATGGTCAGAAGCAGGCAGGATATCCTGTGTTTGCAGGATCTCTGGTGGACAGGGAGAGTGGCAAGGGAGTTGGGTATGGACTGTAAATTGTACTTCACTGGAGAGAAGTACAAGAGGAGTGGGATCTAGGTGGCTGTGGAAGGAGAGCTGAGAAAGATAGTGGAAGGAGAGCTGAGAAAGATAGTGGAAGATATTCTGTATGCAAGCTGCTGATTTCAGATACCATAGTTAGGGTGCAGGTAAAGGGGTTTATATTGTTGGTAGTGTCAGCATATGTAGCGCAAACTGAGTGTCCAGAAGAGGAGAAAAAGGTCCTGAGAAAGGAGCACCAGAATTTGGTGAGGTGGAGTTGGTGCTGTTGCTGGTGGATGTGAATTTAAATGTCAGGGAACATCGGTCAAATTATAAAGTGTTTAGGAAAGTTTGGACATGGGGTGATGAACTCAGAAGGCAGGCATTGTTTGTGCTGTGAATCAGAAATCAATTACTAACACCTGATTTGAAAAGCCAAGCAGTCAGCTGTCCACATACATAAGTGTGTGAAGGGGGGGGGAGGAGGGAGGGAGATCACAGATTGATATGTTGCTGGTTCACAAGGCACAATGGAAGTGGTTGAAGTATTTTAAAATGATGCTGGGCGAGACAGTGGTACTCCAGGTGGTAATTAGAGCGATTGCAGAGAATGCAACAGAAGGATATCTCTTCAAACCAGAAAAACGTCTCAGGTGTGCGAGGGTGAAAGGAGATAGAGCAAAGCAGTTCAGATATATCTATTGTTGTGGAGAAGGAGCCAACAGGAATTATTAGAAATAGAATTATCTCAATTGAGTTTGGTTAACTGCAGCAGAAGAGGTGTGTGTGGGCATGATGTGGAGGACCCAATGATGTAATATATGATATGGCCAGAGTACTGGGAGACACCATGGTGTGGTTGATTACAGGAGCAATACAGGTGGCACAGAGCATGGCATAAGATCACAGGAGTGGTGTTGCAACTTTCAAGCAATGCTTCACACCTGAAGAGTGGAGGCAATTAATCTTGGTCCCTATATTTAATAAGAAAGGTAACATTCAGATTACGGTAACTACTGAGGTGTGAAACTCCTTCAACACTGCTTGAAAGTTGCGAAAAAGACCAATGACATGATAATGAGGGAGATAGTGGAATCACTGATCGAGGAGAAGCATTTTGGGTTCAGAAGGGTAGAGGTACAACAGATCCACTGTTAATTGTTCGACAAGTGATCGAGAAGATTTGGGAGAAGACAGGACAGCATGTTGACTTTTCTTGACCTGGAGAAAGCATATGATAAGGAAAGAAGACAAATCTGTGGAGTGCCAGAAGAGTTAATCCAGATGATGATGCAATGTACAGGAAGCCAGTCACACAACTGAGGATATGCTTCGGAACAACACAAGCATTTAAGGCCCTGTTCTTCATTGAGTGGCCCGTGAGTCACTGGTGGCCCTTGGTGGCCTAAAGTGCGGCCACTGACGTGTGGCCGATAATACACAAATGTGAAAACACCCCATCATAATCTGCCATAAATGCTATCAAATTGACCCAATTGTTTCAAATGAGTGTTCCAATGTGAAGCATAAAAGTATCGTATACGCCCTTTCAATCAAGCAAGCTGCTTGGCGAGTGGTATGCGAGCTGCTTGCAAACAGAACACGCCACAGGACGACGTCAAAAAACTGATCCCAATTGCAAACGTCATTTATGCAGATAACATTATGTTTTGTGATGACAGAGAACTTGAAAAAGGCAGTGCAGGAATGGGATTGATGTCTCAGCAGTCTTTGCATGAAAATGACAAAACAAAGACATTAGTAACAGAAGAAACATCAAGTGTGACTCCAATAAAACTGAAGGTAGAGGTTGAGAGGTCCAGGCTTCAGGTGAAGGTTTTATTGTGCCTCTGAGGGTGGGTGGGAGAGTGGTGATTTTAAGAGAGAAATGCAGGCAAGGTTGCAGGGAGTGAGTGGAGCATGGCATAAGATGACAGGAGTGGTGTATGACAATCAAACGCCATGAAGACTGAAGGGCCTTGTATATAAGACCATAGTGAAGCTCGCTGTTGTATGGAGTGGAAATCTGGGTGTTCAAAGAGGAACACCTACCTGAGTAAGCATCTGGCGGCAGAGATGAAGTACTTGAGAGCAGTGAGAAGAGTGACATTGAGGGCACACAGAAGGAATGCTGAGGTCGGCACAAAGTGAAAGTGAGAAACATCAGAGAGAAGGTGCAGGAGTCAATGCTGAGGTGATGATCAAACGGAAGACCAAATACTGCATTGGAGTCATCAGAAGGAACCCGAATAAGTAAAGAGAAAAATTGGAATCATCAGGAGGAACCTGGATAGGATTAGGGTTTCAGCTGATACTCTTCAACCTTCAAACCCATCCAGGTGCTAACAAGTGAGCCTTACAGAAAAAAAAATTCTGCAATAATTCACTTCTCCCAGACAGATAAATAAAGAGGGAGGAATAAAAAGTGAAACAGATAAAATAAAGAATTGAAATGAATTTAGATAAATGTGAAAAAAACATCAAAGTATGTAGAGATGAGTATGTAGAGGGTAAACGACATAAACTTGGACAATGAAACAGTCTGACATCTCCCCCTCCCATCAGAGGATTGGTTAACAAAGAGGAAGGAAATTATATGACATCACATCTATCAACTGAACTTGCTTCTTTGTTTCAATGCAATGCCAATATAGAATCGGGCAGATGATTTTCCATTAAGTGGCCAGGTAATGTATGCTATTTTGGAGAAATAATGCAAGGTAAAATAATTAATTACCTGTCCTATTTATAACTTTGGCTGGATTGTGCTCATGTCCTCGATGTCCCTGTTATAAACAAACCTCACCATTCCTGCAGGTAGATGTGATCAAGCAGGCATATGATAAGGGGAGGGAGGACGGCAGAGGAGGTGGCATGACCGATGGATGGGAAGAGCAGAGCGCTTCGCCACATGCCGTCGGTCACAACATTTACATCCTCGCACACCAGGTACTTCAAATTTGCATTAACTCCAAATGCAAATATGCATCTGCTATTATTTATTCTTCACTTTTAATTTCTTACAATGTGTTATTGATAAGCAAATGGACATAAATAGATGTGTATGCAAGGCAGTGTGAAAGTGGAACAGCACTCGGTGGAGCGCATACCTCCACCACGCAATGCCTGATCCACAAGAACATATCTGGCCCAATACATTTTTGAAATATCATGATCTGTATCATTTTTAGCAATATCTCTCAATGGTGAGGAATCACTTCAGAAATTAAATAATTATCGTATCCGGATTCGGATCTTCATCAAAATCGAAAGAATTCCACCAAGTGTCCACCAAATGTCATCCGAATCCGTCCGCAACTTTTTGAGATATCCTGCACACAAACAGACAGAAAGAGGTGAAAACATAACCTCCTTCACCTTCGGTGGTGAAGGTCATAAAAAGTGTTACATTACCTGAGAACATTGAGAGGAGTGATGTACCACACTGAACAGCACCTTTCCTGGGATAGATCACTCTTCATACGAATGACGATGTACTTTTTTCAAGTTACGAGGAAATTTAAGGAATGGTCAAAAGAAAAGGCAATTCTGTCCATTTAGTCTTCATCAAATTCTTACCCCAATAACGGAACTTAGCACCTCTTTTTAATGCTGGCTCTTGCTGCACAGAAGGAGAAAACTTTTGAGATGGACACATTTTGGGTGTTCTCTTTGAGAAGAGGAAGAGAACTAAAAGGAGATAACCACCTATCAGAGAAATGGGGGTAGTGTAAGGGGTGGTAGGGTTCGAAAGATAATATGGTGCATGCCGGAATGTTGAATGTTCTCACCCAAACACACATACCTTCCCACATACTCGTCCCCCATAAATCAAATCCATCTATTGTCTCTACTTTTGAGTCTCTTTTATAAGGTGATCTTTTTCAAGGAAAAGCCTTTAATTAACCATTTGACTTGACCCCTAATGTCCACTGCCATTGAAGCAACTTTTGAATGTACCAATTAACTATTTCCACTATTGTCAGCTACATAGGTATTATTACTCTCATGAAAAAGGGACACTCACGCAGATAAGAGGTCGGGCACTGCCAGAGGCAGTCTCGTGGGGTGAAGGAGCAGCACCACTTGTTGGGTCAGGGGCCAAAGTCCTCTGAAGCTATGAGGTTTTAAGCATTTAATATGCCTGACATTGTTTCTAAAGCATGTTAAAGTCACACTGTGTATGTCCAAGCCAGCTGCCTCATGGTCATTGGTATCACGACCAAAATAAAGCCAAATTACTGAGAATACGAGACAAACGGGATGCGGGATGCTTTGGTAGAAAACAGGACGATCCCTAAATTGCAGGACAGCTGGTCACAGTGATTTATAATATTCAGACAAAGTACGACTCCATATAATGTCTATACTGGTTTAAATATGCACTATACCAAGATAAAATGAAGCATAGAAGAGGAGGTGAAGTGAGAAATGATAGCTTCATGGATGGGCAAAAATAGTCTGGTTCTGAAGGCTCTGTGCAGTGAGTCAGCCTCAGCGAAGGAGTGAAAGGAAGTGGGAGAATAGTCTTGATGAAGGATATCACAAGGTTGATTCTCACACCAAGGGATGCCACCACATTCTGATATTTCATGAAAAGATTCTGAGTCATCATCTCCCAGCAATCCTTTTGTGGATCAGTCTTAGAGCAAATAGTTTGTCACCGACCCAAAAGTTTTTTTCCTCGCTTTCATTTGTACTTGTGCTCATTAAAATTAGAAAAGTGGTATTATTTTACAGATTAGATGTTTAGTTCTGAACTGTGTAAACTTGTACTGCAGGTGGCACTGCATTCTGGAGTACCCTGTTCTTTGGAGGGTATGTCAAGCCAACTGTCATGTCTGTCTACCATGTTAAAAATCCCATGATGTCTTATAAGATTAGGCCTTTGAGCTGACACCTCAGCCAAACACCAAAGCGAGCACGATGGTTAACACCCTGCCTACTTCCTGGTCTATGACCGCTATAGTGGTCCCAGAGTGCTTCATGAAGGGGTGAGCTTCCATTAGCAGATAATAACAGCTCAGATGGTTGTTATTTATCAGGATGATAACAGTGAAGTATCATGCTTGCCTCTGAATAGTCTAACCTTTTTCTGATGTCAAAGGAATGTGATCAGATTATAAAATGCTGCACAGAGTACAGAACACCATCCTGTAGAAGGGATATTAAGCCAACTATCTTCTCTGCTTGCACTTGCTTGTCTATTTTAAACAAGAGATAGCCAGTTGGGTAAATACGTGGGGCATCCATAAAGTCTTTGTATGAGATGCTCACAATAATCTAACTTGTTTTTTCAACATTTAAGTATATATATGATTAGTATGAAAATATATTTCCTTAGGAATTATTTCTTTTTATGTGGATATTGAAAATATATCTGTAAAACTGCTGTTCCTTGCATCACATCATTCAGAGAACTTTTTGAAGTCCGTCGTACACCTGGTCTGCCTCATTAGGACCTTCCCTCATCTGTAATTGCCTTTATCTGTCAGCTTTGTGGGCCCATGAGGCTTCAAGAATAATTATATCGTTGTATTATTCTTATTACCTCATGATAAGAATCCCTTTGTGAGAGCACAAATCGTGTGTGTGTGTGTGTGTTTTTTAATGTGTTCTCTCATTGCTACCCTAATAGCACAGCCTATTGCTTTAACAGCAAGCTTGCTAGTGAAATAGCAAGCCTTTTAACATGCAAATGTGCCGCTCAGCTTGCAAGACATAATAAAGAGTTGCAGCAGATGCTGAGACGGGGTGGAGGAGCGACCGTACCTGGTGCTGAAACAGACGAGGCCCTGCAATTTTATGCCAGCCACACGGCCCAGATAGAGGTACACTCAACTGGAGTTAGAGTACTTCATGATAATCGTCACACACACACACACACACACACACACACACACACACACACACACACACACACACACACACACACACACACACACACTCATGGTCTTTGACACTGAAAAAGTGAATACTGGTATTGAATTTTCTTCTTGGTATTCCAGTTAAGATTTCCAGCATGGAGACTCATTTAAAAAAACCAAGCGGACACAGTAAATCAACACGCTTAAAACAATTAATATGGTTTGGCTGTGGCTTGATTACACATTTGTTCATTTGTGCGCAACATGTTCATGCCTTTTACAGTGTTTCACTGTGACACGCTTCCACACTTAATGTGATTTGGTTGCAAGATAAAAGCGTGCAATTTCTTTTCGCCTGCTGATAGCCTTGATAGCAAATTACAGTTGGTACTTTATGACATCAAACCAATTTCTCCAGAAAGCATTGCTGTGTATTCAAAATTGTGCCAAATTGTCCTTTCCTTCGTTTCCCTTGAACCTCCTTTCCTCTCTCTCATCCTCCTGCCAAATCCACTTCCCTCTCATATTAACCTGATCCTCAAACCTCTTCTTCCTTTACCCAATTTTCTTTGTCAACTCTCATGTAACATCTATACAGCGTTAGCGTCTTTGATGATCCCCTCTGAGATCCTGGCTCATCCATCCACGATGCTGAGTTAATCACGTTCCAATCTCATTTCCTGTGAATTCATCTTTCGTCTCATAATTTCTTTGTTAGTCACATCAAAGTACACTGATGTCTGTGCCCTCTGTATGATGTATGTGCAAGCTTCTTTATAAGCCCGAAACAAAGTGAAAATTAAAATTGCCCCTTTTCACGTTCCCTTCGTGAGAAAGTAATCATTAAGGCAAGAAAGAAGAAAATGGCCTGAAAGTGTTTTTAAAGAGTTCATAGATATACTCTTGGCCATTGGACTTAAGCTTTCGGTTAAGTGGGGAGTAAAACAGGCTGTCAAGGCAACTCTTCAAGTTTATAATTTGTTAGGCCTCCCTTGAAAGCAAATCCAAGCCCTTCATTTTCATTTCTGTCAGTTAATCCGCTTTTACATTCTGTCTCTTTTGTTTGGCATCATTCCGAACCATCTCTCTCAGAAATTGCCTTTGTACTACATGTAGAATGCATCATATGCGTATTGGACCCAGGGATTCATTTACGCAATCAGCATACGTGTTGTGTCATTATTGATGCCTGGCTGGGCCGCTGATGCAGTGCCCCTATACATTAGGGTAAGAATTTGAAATTTGGTGAGGATGCTGGCGATAACTCCCCTCCCCTTCATCGAAAGACACCTTGGGGTCTTTAACCCCCAACAGCTAATTGTAGCACATGGGACACCCGGCTTAACATCTATCTGAGGACAGATGCACTTTGTGCCGCATTGCCCTGTCTGTGAAGCACGTTTGACAGTTCATATTAGCATCGAGAGTTGAAACCAAACTAGACAGCCTCAAGGCAAGTGCTCTACCTCTGCACAGTCCTGTCAAATAGTGCATCGGTAAAGTAGGTTCGGAGAGAAGTCAGGATTAACTGGCAGTAAATTGCACGTACCGCCTCGCCAGGTGTTGCAGGGACTTATCTCACCACCAATAATTTCAATCTCCAGTCTATTTTGACCATGTATAATATCTTCTTTATGGCTGAAAGTTTTACATATGCATTCATCATAAAAGACGACTTGAAAATATTTTTATTCATTTAAAATGTCATTTACAGTTGACTCATAAGACTCAAGATTGAACTGTTTTGACTCGAGTCTTGTTTTACTATTGTGTCTCTCTGATGTTGGTACCTGCACAGCTCCTTTTTCTCAAGGTGCACGTTTTATTTCCATCAATGGCTAATTAATATAGCATCTGCTGCATGGATATTTCATACACCTGTTTGTGTGATTGTGAGTTACGCTGTCAAGTGTTGTTCCATATAACGAGACAGGTGTATTTAATGAAGAGCAACCGCAGTGAGAAACCCCATTCACTTCAAAACATGGTCGAATACAAAGACCTAGGTGACTTCACAAACTGGAAAATCTCAGTCTCAATGTATCAGTGAAGAAACATTGTCAAACGAAGCCACCTATCCTTGGTTGAGTGGATGTAGCTGTGTCCAATAAGCTGAATCCAATGATAATTGAGGTAACACCAGTCAATGAGCATATTATGAGACTCAGGATTTGTCACTCCCTGGGTGTCATTTCCCTGGTCTCTGCATATCCTCCAACTGAGGCGAGTGATCTCACCGTGAAGGACGCATTCTATGCCACGCTCAAGTCTGTGGTTGATCAGTGACCCAGGCGAGATACTCTTATAGTCTTGGGGGATTTCAATGCATCGACTGGAACTGATAGGGATGGTTATGAGATATGTGTTCGTACCCATGGGTCTGGAACTGTGAACCAGAAGAGCACTAAGTTCCTTGACTTTGCAAGAAGTCATGGACTTCAGGTGGCTGGTTCATGATTTCAGCACCCACAAGCTCACCGCTGGACTTGGTATTCCAATGCTTGCGGTGTGGCAAAGGAGACTGACAATGTGCTCGTTGATGGTTGCTGGAGGATGATCCAGAACTGCAGGTTCTACCGAAGTGCTCAGTTAATCAATACTGACCACAGACTTGTTGGAGCAACTCTGAAGTTGCAGCTTAAATTCAGGAGAATGGTACCATCCTGGCCTTGGCTGGATGTTGGCAAGCTCAAGGATGAGAGGGTTGGTGAGGAGTTTGCGAACAGGCTGAGTGGAGATTTGGGGTACTGGCTGCTTTGCGGGATCCTGAAGAGTTGTGGAGTGTCTTCAAGACCACCGTTCTTGATGTTGCTGGAAGATGTCTTGGAACTCACTGTAGGGCAAAGAAGAATTTTGCCTATCAAGGGAAACTGGATACCATTGACCAGAGTCGCAAGGCCAGGCTGAATGGCAGAGCTGAGCTGTTCAGGGAGCTCAGGCATAAAATTGCACGTGCCCTCAGGGTGGACAAGGACGCCGATGTGAGGGGATAGAGCAGCGTTTCTCAACCTTTTTACCCTTGTGGAACCCTTGAAATAGTTTTCATGTCTCAGGGAACCCCTGCATAAAAAGTATTATCTACCATTTTTTAATATCTAGCTTTTATATTTTTTATCGTAGTTCACGTGGTAAATATAATATTTTTTTTCGGATACCTGGTTTAAGGAAAAAATGACTCCCTTTTTGTCGAATTTATCGGCAATGAAAAAAAAACATACTGCTCGTTTATGAGACCTCACACTGAGGTTTTAATTCACAAAAAGAAAAAATCTTTAAAAAAAAAAACAAACAAAAAAAACACACCATGTAACTTGATAAACAAAACTTAAACAAATAAAGCTAAAGCAATAAAGGTAAACAGAAGAACTAACCTTGAGAGAGAGACTTCACGCTTGGAAGCACAGAGAAGATAGATGGACACCGTGCATACGTCCCGTACTTGAGTCAGTCACTCGATGATACACGAATCCACCGCGTACAGGACGTCCACTAACCAGTGAGGGCGGTTTCACACTGGCGTCATATAGACATCGTTAAATACATTCCCTATGGTTGTTATAATTGTAAATAATATGAGGTTGAAGCCTCTATTATAATAACCAAGGAGTTTCCAACAATATGCCGTACGTGTATAGTAAAATTACGAATATTAAATCAAACAAAAACTACTCAAAAATACATTAGCCTATTTATTACAGTTTCTCGCGGAACCCCGAGCGACCTCTTGCAGAACCCTAGGGTTCCGGGGAACCCCGGTTGAGAAACACTGGGATAGAGCATCACCTGTGGTCAAGTGATTCTTGTCCTGCTTACAGGGAATTCGTGCATTGCATCCTCCAAGCCTGCCCCTCGGTGTACTTCAGTTGGAGCAGAGGGTGGTGGGCTCTTGACAAAGGAGTCCCAAGTGAAGGCCCGCTGGGCCGGTTACTTTGAGCGGCTGTACCAGTTTCATCCACCACCTGTTGAGTTGGATGTCAGTAGTACTACGATCCCTATTGCTGACCCTCCAATCAAGTCTGGTCCACCTTCGTTTGTGGAAACACAGGCTGTGGTGAATCTGTTGAAATGAGTAAAGCTCCTGAGCTCTGTGTCATCCATGCTGAACTTCTCAAGGCTGGTGGAAATGTTGTGCTTATGCCGTTGAATGCAGTTCTGTGCTCTGCCTTGAACACAGGCATCATCCCAACTGACTGGAACAGGGGACTTGTTGTCCCTCTCTGTAAAGGGAAGGGTGATCGCCAAGACTGCAACAACTACCGAGGGGTGACGCTGCTCTCAGTGCCGGGCAAGGTCTTTGCTCGGATTATTCTTGAGAGGGTTCGCCACCATGTGCTTGAGCAACAATCTCCAGAGCAGTCAGGCTTCACACCAAAGAGGTCAACGATTGCCCGTATCATTGCTCTTCAGGTCCTCACCGAACACAGATGAGAGTTTTGGCAGGGGTTGCTTGCAGCCTATGTTGATCTCCGTAAAGCATTTGATTCAGTGAATCGGGATGCCCTCTGGAGGATTCTTCATCTTTTTGGGGTGCCACCAAAACGGATCAATCTGCTATCTGAACTCTACTCTGGTACTGAGAGCACTGTGAGATGTGGTGATGCCATCTCTGACTTATTTCCAGTTGTTACTGGAGTTCGTCAAGGGTGTGTACTGGCCCCCACACTTTCCAGCGCTTGCATGGATTGGATTCTGAGGAGGATGTCAGAGAGATCAAGCTGCCGTGCATCGTTTGGGAATGTCAAGATCTCTGACTTTGATTTCGCAGATGATGTAGTCATCTTTGCAGAGACTCTGGACATCCTTTTGGGGGCCCTCGAGGTGCTGAATGAGGAGTCGAAGACGCTGGGATTGTGGGTTTCCTGGGTCAAAAATAAGATCCAGGCGTTCAAAGACATCTTGGATGCTGCTATCCTGTCTGTACCTGTTTGTAGTGAGGATGTTAAGGTCACAGAGAGATTTACTTACTTTGGCAGTGATATTCATGTCTCTGCTAGCTGTGTGCCAGAGGTCAACAGGTGTCTGGGCCGGGCCTGGGGAGTCATGAATTCACTGGATCATGGGGTGTGGCACTGCTGCCAGTACCTGTGCGCAAGGATGAAAGTCTGAGTCTTCAGGTCCTTGTTGCCTCCAGTCTTGCTCTATGGATGTGAGACTTGGATCTGACCAGGGATCTGAGATGGAGACTTAATTCCTTTGGGACCAGGTATCTTTGGAGAATCCTTGCCTATCGCTGGTCAGACTTTGTGTCCAACGACCTGTTGCTGAGAGAGACTCAAATGAGATTTGTTACCTGCATAGTCCGTGAACGTCAGCTGTGGTTGTATGGACATGTGGCTCATTTTCCTGATGCTGATCCTGCTCACCAGATTCTCTCAGCGAGGGAACCTTTTGTTTGTTCCTCAAATGAGATTTGTTACCTGCATAGTCCGTGAGCGTCAGCTGTGGCTGTATGGACATGTGACTCGTTTTCCTAACACTGATCCTGCTCACCAGATTCTCTCAGCGAGGGAGTCTCGTGAGTGGAGGAGGCCAATGGGCCGACCCCGTGTCTCGTGAGTGCAGCAGCTTGATCAGCATCTCTAGGAGATGGGGATGGGCCAGGCATCTGCCTGGGGGATCACCAGACGGAGGCATTTTCTCCCATTCCTACCATTTTTTGTTGAGAAGCTTTCAGAAGCAGTTTAGAATATTTCTCTTTGTTTCTTTCTAACGCTTCTTCACCCATTAGTTTTTACCTTCGTTTCTTCCGGATGTCTTGTTGTATTTGAGCTACTTTAGAAACCCACCTTTGATGTTCCTTAAATCTTCTTGCTCGTTCTTGCGCACCATCTATTTATTGGAAAATATCATCAAGCATCTCATCTTCTTTAACAACGAGATAATTATATTTTCTCTTCATGTGCTTCATGAACTCTTAAAATTCACTTTTATGACATACTGTCGAACAGTTATCTCTCCAAACATTCTGCTTATCTCCCGAGTTTAGCTTGAAGAGTATGAAGGTATTTGCATTATTTCTTATTGAGCGACGCAGAAGTTGAAAGTCCGACTGTGATAGATAAATACAATTACAATAGGAATGCCTCCCTCTGGTATAGTAGCTATCCATTACCATTTGGTTTTTCCCATTTACACAATCATCGAATATAATAAGGTTCTTTCGTGATTTCTCCAAATTTTGTGGTGAGGGTATGTCATCCGTGTTATCGCTAAGAATACAAGATACTTGAGGGTTTGATTTATTTTTCTTTTGGGTTTGGCAAAATAGCTGTTCGACATCTTCAATGTTATAATCATTTCGCTTGTTTTGAAGTTTGAACAAACCGATGTCTTCTTTTTAAAGACCTACATTGAAACCTTGTGAGAGCAGTTGATATTCGGGTTGAAAGCTTGACTTTGTGAAAATGATTAAATTGTCGTAATCTAAGAAGCCGGGAATAAGGAGGATCTTTAAAAGCAAATAAGTTTTCCCACATCCGCTTGGGCCTACAATGAGACATCGAAGTGAATTTGGGATATTTTCATGGTTGCTAAATCATATCTTGCTTTCCCAGATGGGTGTAAGCTCCATTTGTATTTTAGTTGAAACATAATATCACCTCCTGCTTTTTGAAAAGTAGCACATCGAAAGGGGCCATGGATTTCTTTGTGCCCGTATGCAAGCGTGTCAACACCATTTTCCGTGATCCACATCTTGGAGTCGAATGGGGATAAAGACACCTTGTTTACCCATATACCATATATCAGGTGTAACTCACTTCTCAGTGTATCCATACAATGCTTGAAGGTTTTCCTGTCAAAGAGGCTCTCTTTGTACTGCTCAGGGCAAAGGTGCTTCTTTACAACACACTTATTCACACCCTTAGCCTTCCGGATGCCCTTCCCACTGGCCTCAAGGATGGAATGCATCTTAGGGCGAAACCTCACGTACTCGTTGATGGGGCAGCTGGCGCACTCATCCTTCAACTTGCCGAGCACCTTCTTGATTTTACCGCTGTGGAGTGGGTGGTCTTTCGGTTAGTCGCTCTTGTCATTGATCTCTGTGTCTGCGGCCATGTCCATGTATACATCTTCTGTCTGAGTCTCGAGGAGGAGAGAGTCTGTGTCTGAGTAGAGGAGGTTGCATCGGTCTCCGTATTGCTCTTTCAGCTGGTTGTAGTAGAAATCGTACATGAGATGCTTGGACAGGTCCAGGATGCTCATAGCCACATAGACAGGTCGATTTAGCACCAGTCTGCCCTTATTCATGGGAAGAGCGGCAAGGTCATTATTGAATATCTTCTGCCATGCAAATCCTGGGCATGAGATTAGGAGCCGCAGCTTGTCCTACTCATAGGCATGGACCAGCTTAACGTCTACACGCTTGCACAAGTTTTCCATAGTCTTGCCAAAGACAGAATTGTTCATGAGCTTGTAGAGATCCTTTTCGAAGTCGTTGGTGGACTCCTTGCAAAGCTGTGTGTTCATCCTAATTTTGGGCTCCATCCAGAGGCTCTGGTTGAACCGCAGAGCTTGGTGGACCTTCTTAAGCCTCATACCCAGGGAGAGATAGAGCTGAAGGTTGCGTAGTGCAGCACATACTTGGTCTTGTCGAAGAGGTTCGGCACCAGCTTTATTACTTTGACCGACCTCCCCCTAAGTTCTTACTGGTATTCTGACATCCACTCCTTCTGAACTGTCATGCACTCTGGTACCAGCGGACAGGCATTGTGCTTGTCGTGCAGCTCCTCAGGATATTCTAGGTCCACTTCCAATATGTAAACCATGGAGCTGTCTGTTGGGTAATCTGCAATGCTCCCAGCAAGCTGCCTACAGTCCTCTACCCACTCAAAGCCACATGTTGGCAGTGGCTGGCTCATGGCCCAGCCGTATAGGTTGTTGGCGTCGAGTTATAAGATATGGCTATTAGATTTGCTTGAGTCATACCCATCGACATGCGGGTTGTTTGTCTTTGCATGGCGTTTTGAGACCATGGAGATGCCACCGCGCAGACCCTTCTTGATGAAAAGGTGCTGGTCGTCGTCCTTGAGAAGTTTGAGCTCTACGCCGGTTTTCTTCTGGAGCACGTCCCAGCTCAGGCCAGGACTCATGTAGTAGTGGGCAGGGTCTAGACCACATTGCCGCTTGCAGGTCTTTCTGAAGGTCTCAAAGACATCAGCCAGAATGAGCACGTCTGTACGGAGGTCGAGGTCATGGTAGTCTTCCATGCCTTCACACCCAAAGGCGGTCCAAACCTTTTTAAGAATGGGTGTAATCCTCTTCGCTGATGTTTTCATTACTGAGCTTGCTGTAGAAGGCCTCCTGGGGTGGTAGGGGATCTGTGAATCTCTCCCAGGAGTCCATATGCTCACAGGGGTATACACCCTTCCACAGCAGAAGTTGCCGCTTATGCTCGTCAGGCTCATATGCGGCTGTGATGTGAAAGTCCTCAGGTCGGTTGGCTGATGTGAGCTTGTCTATGAAGCCAGGAGGAACTGGGCACTGTCAATGAACCGGAAGTCAAATGAAGATCTCTTCATTTTTTCACCTTCTTGAGTCCCCTTCTGAGTAACATCACACTTGAGAGAGAATGAAATGTACTTTTCCATGTTGTTTAGGACACAGGTGATGCTACCTTCCACCTTGCTAATAGCCTGCATCAGAAGATGTGAGTCACAGCCCCTCAGGTTGTGAAAGACCACAGGGGTGATTGTTTCTGTTTTATCCTCAGCATTAGGTTGAAATTTCTGTGGGATTCCCCTCAAAACTTTCCAGTGATATGACAGCGATCGAGGACTGAGTCACGTTGCCCCCCTGCAACTATCAGAGGCTTTTCACATATGTGACAGTTGATGCTGGTGTTGTATATCTTCCAGTCCTGGGGTGTCATTCTCAGAAGCTTAGGGTTGCATAGGATATCCTTCATGTGTCTTCCCTCCTTCTGAATAGCATTGAGGAAGTGTTCCGCTGTGTCTGGATCCCAGTAAACCATTAGAGGCTCTGTTTGACCATCACACATTACCAAGATGTAGCCAAAGCCGCAAGCCTCATGCTGTTGCATCTTCTGTGTGTTGCTCTAGTCGGGGTTAAGCTCTGGCTCATAGATCTTGGTGGGGAGGGCCTCAAAGTCAGCATAAAATGATGAAGGGAGCTGGTTGTTGCTTGTGCCAGTTCTTAAAGGAGATTGTTTTTCCCCTCCTCTCACATCTCTACCTTCATAGCGGTTTGCCCTCTGCTCTTACATTCTGGTCTATGCACCTCCAACAGCTCCTCACGGGAGTACCCATGTCGGCACCTCTCACAGAAGTGCTTTTACTCCCTATGCTTGCTCTGATCGTGAAGTAGGCAGTTGAGGTCCTTCATCCACGTGTAGTGTGACTTACCGTTCTTCTCAATTAGCAGCAGGTTCATTCTGGAGATGTCTTCATGTTGCTTGCTAAGCCTGTGGACATTCACCCCATTGTCCCAGCGAAATACATTCAGAGCCAGGTTATTCTGCCTTTCTATCTGCTTGATCTGTGATAGCAGCGTGGGAGCATCAACTCCCCTGAAGTTGAGGCCGTCCTCTGTGGGGTAATTAGTGGGTCTGTATGCTTGCTCCCTCTAGTCCACTGGGAATAGGGCAGACAGGAGGGCCCACCTGAGGCAATGGTCATCTTTTTTATTTTCATGGACAATAGCTTGTTTGTTTCTGAGAGCTGCTGGCAGTGGAATATACGAGCCACCCCTCAGAGGCTGGTAGTGAGTGATGTCCAGCCACAGATATTCCACTGTCAACCTCCCAGCCAGAGCCGTGACTCATCCACTTTTCAAGGGTCTCCAGGATGTGTGGGAAAGTCGTGCCAAGTGCACCGTTGATCTCATGGGCCTGTAAGACAGCCTCGTGCTTGTGCCGGAACACTGCAGGCATATACACCCACTCCTTCCCATCCTTGTCAATCTTTCCCTTCCGGAACAGAACCTTTAAAACAAGCTGGAATTTAACCCCCTTCAAGGCGAGGATCTCTTCCACCAGTTTCTGGTGAATCTGGGGAGCACACCTTCCAGGAAGGATTTCGGGTCGGCCTCCAGTCGGTAAAACTCTGGAACATTCATCTGCCACCCTCACAGAAAATGTCCAATGGCCCAGGGGGGTCTTTTCGAATGTGATGTCACCTTTTGTTTGTTCCTCATGTTAGAACAGCTCAAGAATGTCTTTTTGGTAGCAATCTACTATCTTGGTTTTCTGAGGAGGTATGGGATAAAACTTTCCCAGAATGGTCTTCCGCTTTCTCTCCTTCCTCTTTTGAGGTGGAGCAGAAGGTCGGTATTCCATTGAAAGCAGTGATTTAAGCAGGTGCTTTTTCACTGCTTCCAGAATGGGCTCATCCAAAATGTTCTGCACAACACCCTGGATAGGCTCCTGCATCTGTATCTCTGCAAGCGATTGTTCGATGTACTCGTCCATGGTAACCATGTTTCATGGGCAATATTAAGGAAAATGCCAATGTCTAAATGGGAAATCTCGGTGGTATTATGCAAGTAATTTACTGCAAGAAGTCCATGTCATGAAAAAAGAAAATTGCTAAGTAAATACTGCATTGGATCGCAATAGTTCACCATCGTTTGTAAAGGATTGCAATAAGAAGACATCCAATTATCCTGCTAGAGATTTTTCTTATGAGGATGCTGTGAGCCTACATTCTTAGGAGTGGTATAGGAAATGGGAATTCGAAGCCACCTTGTGTTTGGAGGGCACAAGAGTTCTGGGAATGCTTCCAGACACATACCTTTTGAGATGAATATACCCAGGCGAGACAGATTAGGGGCAAGCGAGTGTGCGACGGGACATCCAGTTTAACGTGCATCCGAGGGACGGCACACACATTTATGAATCGCCTTGCCTGCAGCAGACATTCACATTCTCTCGGCTGCTCACTCTGCCAACGATTTGAGTATTACTACACATAAAGTTGGTTATATTTCAACTCTTTAATTTGCATCATTTTAGTATGTGATAAAAAAACGGACAGGTAAATTCGTGTTTTCGATTTTAACCCAAAAAAAAATTGTGAAATAAACGGGCAGACTTGATTTTTTTTAAGCTTCTTTAAAATGTCCCGAGTTCTTCATGCTCCCAAATAAACAATATTTGGTATCCAACATTATTGTGAAAAGGAAAGTGCTATAGTTACTATGATAAAGTTTACTATTGAAAACTATTGCACAAAAGGTCACTCTACCCTGGATATGCTGCTTCTGCTCTCCCAACAATGGATGGAGGTCCTCAATGATGCCGGACATGAAATCGCAGCCATATCCCGAGACATATCGCGTGCTTTTGATACGGTCTGGCATCCTGCCCTGCTCACAAAACTC
>NC_140970.1:25029877-25034877 GCF_056783735.1 Eptatretus burgeri | reverse complement strand
GAGTCTTGATTTTAGCAGTTTCACCAGAAGGGGGTTTTTGGTGAACCTTGAACGCCCTGTGAAAATATAGGGGGGACAGAGCACAGACAGAGCAGGGAGGGGGGGCAATGCTGGAGAGGAGACTGTAGAAGACAGAAAGACTACCGACCTGCCTGCGGTAAGAGAGTGAGTGACCCAAAGACTCAGCTTCATTGCTGGAAATACCAATGATCCTAAAAGTCTTGTTTTCCACAGCGTGAAGTCGAGCTAGGTGTGAGGCAGGAGCACCACCCCAAGGGGAGAGCAGTACTCTATCAAACTGTGGATGAAAGCTTTGTATGTGGTTCAAAGTTCAGGTGTGCCAAGGAGGTACTTTCCACAACATAGGATGCCCAGTCTGCAACTGGCTTTGGAGATCAGCTTGGAAATGTGGCTTTCCCAGGAAAGATCATGGCAGATAGTGAGGCCAAATAGCTTGAATGAAAGGACTTATTCAAAGGGATTGTTGAGAAAGTAGATGGGAGTAGTGTGTGTGGGGTTTCCAGACGGTCCTTTCGGAGAGACATAGTGAGAGTGAGATTTATTAGGATTGAAAGACACGTTCCAAGTGTTTGACCAGCTTGTGATTTTATCCAGGTGTGCAGAGAATGAAGAGGCTGCGGCCTGCCAAACAGAGGTATGAGAGATGTATGGTAGAGGGTGGAGTCATCAGCAAAGAGATGGAGGATTTTCCAATTATAACTCTTTGGCAGTAAATACATGTACCACATCTGTCCTTAGCTCTCGACATATTGAGACATCTTTAGTGCCTACATCATCTGTGATATGTATTCACAGCCTTCATTATGTTTATGCATGCTTGTATATAAACAAGAAGCTGATACTCGAGGTCCCATGTCTTTTGATCTGTGTAATATAATATGTGAGGAATAGATCTGTGTAATATGAAAGCTACATCTTGAACATTTTTTGAAATATCGTGAACACAAGCCAAGTTACATTGATGGTTGCCATGGTAACATAATTTAGCCAATCACCGCCATGATCTAATCAGGTTGAGATGTCATCATGAGGAATAGATATCTGCAATATGAAAGGTAAATATTCAACAGTTTTTGAAATATTGCATGCACAAAAGTACGTGGATGGATGGTCGGTCAGACAAAGCTCATTTTAATGTCTCCAGTCTCTAACCTTGTCAGAGGGGCAGGGGAAAACAAGGGCTGGTAGGATAGCCTAGACGTATGCACACTTGCGTTTGACCTGCTTAGACTGGGTTTGAATCCTGATCCAGCTATAAACTGTTATCCTGGTGTTTTGAAGGCAGGGTGATTCATCAATTTATGCGCCATCTCTCGGATTGACGTTAAAGTGAGCATCCTGTCTGCTGACAGTGGATGGTGAACATTAAAGATCCCATAGCATCCTTGTGAAGACTAGGTGAATTATCACCAGCACCTTGGCTAAATTCTAAATTCCTCTCCTGACTACCACTGGGATGACAAAGGAAAACCATCCACTTTAATCCTTGCCGTAGGGATGCTTTGTCAGCACTGAACCTGCTTTAGACAAAACCCCAGAAAGATACAATGACATTTCTAAAGTTCATAATCATAAAGATCTATCAGTACAAAATAGTGCATGAATGCAATGCAATTGTATTATGTTGCAGAGGCAGGTGGGATCCATTTGTTGACCATTTAGTACTTGACAACTCTAAGTGTGGTGTTTGTAATCATGCTGCTAAGATGGTTGCCCACTATAAGAGTGTGTGCACTGTTACATAGCAACGAAGAGCTATCATTTTTCTGCTTCATAAAGGTGTCAAACCATGTGATATTTTTAGGAGGATTACTCCCAATATATATATATATATATATATATATATATATATATATATATATATATATATATATATATATATATATATATATATATATATATATATATATATACATATACATATATATATACATACATATATATATATATATATATATATATATATATATATATATATATATATATATGTATATATATATGTATATATATATATATATATATATATGTATGTATATATATATGTATATATATATATATATATATATATATATATATATATATGTATGTATATATATATATATATATATATATATATATATATATATATGTATGTATGTATGTATGTATGTATATATATGTATATATATGTATGTATGTATATGTATATATGTATATATATATATATATATATATATATGTATATATATATATATATATATATATATATATATATATATATATGTATATATATATATATATATATATATATGTATATATATATATATATATATATGTATGTATATGTATATATATATATATATGTATGTATATGTATATATATATATGTATATAAGTAGTGTGAATATACTGGTTCTGGCTCTCTTTTCCCCATGTAAATGAATGCGGGATTTTCACCTACTTATATTTTTTTTCCCTAAAAATAAACCCCCTTTTTATCCCAAGGTATATTTATTTGTCTCCCCTTTTAACCTGGGGACACTTTTTTTTTCAAATAATCCATGCAATAAGATAAAGATTTGTTCAAGTACTAAAGTGGTAATGTGATTTGTTAAAGGTGATTCGAAAGAAATATCTAAAACGTCTAAGCCTCGAGACACTCTTTATCAAATAACCGATGCATATTGTTTAGCTCACTCATTGAACCTATAAAGATTTGTTCATTCTCAAATTCCTTCAATAGTTTAATTTTCTTTGCACAATAATCCCCATCTAAAATATTGAAAAACAAAACATTTGAATCTTTATATTTTTTAAGATACCCCTTTTGTGCCATTACGAAATGATAAACTTCTCTTTATGCTCTTGTTTGACCACCTCCTGAGCCACATATCATTTTGAGATTATAGTAAATTGTTTTTTCATTATTCAATTGATAACCATCAAAGTTTTCAGTCCATTCAAGGATATTCATTTTTTTCTTTACATCCTCTAACTTACTACTTTTTAAATTGATTCGCTTATTTGTTTTATTTACCTTTGTTTTAGTTATTTTTTTCAATAAGACTTATTTGATATTTTTCACATTCATTATGTTTTCCATTTATATACCAAGACTGAGATTTTCTCCACTCTTTAGTTTGATTAATACTTGGTTTGACCATTTATATATTGCAAAAAAACGCGGCAGTAGCCCTTAAAAAACCCTAACCCATCTTCCCATCGTTAAAACACAATCTATTCTATTCACTCTATCATACAATATCCATATGAAACACAATCTATTCCATTATCTAAAATAAATCTCTGATCATCAAAGGCTCCTAATGCCTTTTTATTTACTTCTTCACTATATATGTTATGTTTATAACTTCTTATTGTATTCATTTTCCTATATCCTTCTTTCTTATTCATCAAACAATTATAATAATTTCTAAAAGTTATTGATTTCTTTATTACATATTTCTTTATTCCCTTTAACCTCTTATCAATCTGATCACCATACTTATAAGCATATGCCTTTGCTCTCAATCCAATAAACTCACTCATTACTTTTCCACCCAACTCATTCTTAAACTTACCAATAACCTTTTCATTCTTTTTGGAAAATAACTCGCTCTTCTTGCTGAAATTACTTGTATCATATACTCCAATATTTTTCTTCATATCTTTATAAAGATCATCAGTTTTTATATCTAGGATAAAACTATCAGTGTCCATATACAACAATGAAACATTTTCACCATACTCTTTCTTTAAGTCATTATACAAATAATCATACATCAATATCTTTGATAAATCAAGAACTGCTGTTCCAATATAAATTGGTTTATCCATTACAATACTTTCCTTTTTCATATGAATTGCAGAAAAGTTCTCTGAAAAAACCTCTTCTCTCTCAAAACTTGGTTTATTTATCAATCTCGAAGCTTCTTTCCAAGATGTTGCGAATCTAATGTTTTGCCTGTTTCTAACATTTTCCATAGTCTTTCCAAATACAGCATTATTCATTAATTTATAAAAGTCCCCTTCAAATTTTACTTTTGTATTTGCTCTCATATCTGTATTGAATTGAATATACTTTTTCACCCAAGGACTTTGTTTAAATTTTAAAACTCTATGAATTTTAGCTACTCTCAATCCTTCTCTCAAAAACTGTTTTAAGCTTCTCTGATGCAAAACATATCCCTCTTTATCATAGAATGTTGTTAATAACTTTTCTGTTGATTTGCCTTTAATATTAAAACTTTTATGATAATCACTGAACCATTCTTTCTTTGGGGTTTCTTTCTCACATGCAAAAGGAAGGTCTTTATGCTTATTATGAAGATCACTCGGGTACCTCAAATCAACTTCAAAATAATAACCTTCTTCTTCGTCATTCAATTCCTCTTGAGAAGAAATAACAATATTCATCAAAGCCTTTTCATAATCCTTTTCTTCCACCCACTCTAATTTACCATAAGGCAGAGATTGAGACATTGCCCATCCATACAAATTATTAGCATCAAAATACATCAAATAATTGCTATCTTTTTCACTATCATAATTTGGAAGATATTTATTATTTGCTTTAGCATATCTTTTTGAACATACTTGTGATATTCCACCTCTCTTGGACTTCTCAATCATCAAAAGCATATCAACATCCCTGATTAAATCTATATCTTGTTTTGTCATTTTCAACATTGCACTCCAAGCTAAACCAGGAGCTGTGAAATAGTGGGCAGGATCTAATCCATAACAATTTTTATTATGACAGAGTGATCTAAAACCTTCAAATACATCAGCTAACAATAAAACATCTGTTTTTAGATATAAATCATGATATTCTCCAAGGTTCTTTATCTTAAATATTTTCCATATTTCTTGTGCTTGTTTATATTCCTTATCACTTATCTCTTCTTTATAAAGGTTATTATAGAAACTTTCTTTTGAAGGAAGTTGTGTTTCTTTAAATCTCATAAATGAATCCATATAATCATAAGGATAAATTCCCT
>NC_140970.1:24992877-25029377 GCF_056783735.1 Eptatretus burgeri | reverse complement strand
TACTGCAGAACCCCTTCTTGTTGTGACAGGCAGGCAGAAGGTACTGGTTTTACAAGCGACAAAGGCATTACCTGCACTGACCCAGGTCTTGAGTGCTGCCATAACGTCCACAGTAGATGTAGACAGTGAAATCGAGCACAGTTCTACCGTAGCACCTCAAACGGATGATCTCCCTGTTCTTACCATCGAAGCGTCTTCAATCCCTGTAGCTTTGCCAAGCGGACTGCTTCGTTAGTACCAGTGGAGTGTTCATCTGTGTCACCAGGAGAAGGTGCAAAGTCAGTTTTAAGTGAGAACAAGGTAGAAGTTTTGTCATACATTGCAGATGTACCAAAGGAGAAAGACCATGAGCTCCCAGACAGCGAAGATGAGGAGAGCATCGGTGACTGGGAAGGGGATAAGGGATCATTAACGGGGATTGAATCGGAACTGCCCTCAGGGCATCAGTAGGGTAAGAATACTGATTCTGGCTCACTTTTCCCCATGTAAATGAATGGGGGATTTTCAGCGATTCATATTTTTTTTCCCTAAAAATAAATCCCCTTTTTATCCCAAGGTATATTTATTTGTCTCCCCTTTTAACCTGGAGGTTGAACCTCATTGAATTGAACACCTGTGGGTTGAACAGCTCACTCATTGAACCTATAAAGATTTGTTCATTCTCAAATTCCTTCAATAGTTTAATTTTCTTTGCACAATAATCCCCATCTAAAATATTGACAAACAAAACATTTGAATCTTTATATTTTTTAAGATACCCCATTTGTGCCATTACGAAATGATAAACTTCTCTTAATGCTCTTGTTTAACCACCTCCTGAGCCACAGGTTATTTTTTGTTAAGCCCCGCCCACTTTTATTTAAGCCCCGCCCACTTTTGTTAAGCCCCGCCCACTTTTCACAAGGTATTCAATAAGCCCCGCCCACTTTTCTTTAAGCCCCGCCCACTTTTGCTAAGCCCCGCCCACTTTTGCTAAGCTCCGCCCACTTTTCATGAGGTATTTTTTCTAAGCCACGCCCACTTTTCCTAAGCCACGCCCACTTTTCCTAAGCTCCGCCCACTTTTCATAAGGTATTTTTTCTAAGCCACGCCCACTTTTCCTAAGCTCCGCCTACTTTTGCTAAGCCCCGCCCACTCTTACATCATTTCCAGTTCATCTCTGACTCACAAAGAAATCACTAGAAAATTACAGGATGTTATGGTTTTGAAAAATTTCCCAATGAAGGCTTGCCTAGGCTTGCCCAGGGAATTTCCAAAGGAAACCACACCCACCAGTCTTTCTCTATAAAAGCTTCAAACCCAGGCTCCATTTTAAACATTTGTTTTGCTGGCAATGGTGTTTTGTGTGCTTGTCTCGAACTCTCTGTCTTCTATGGAACTAAACCTTCAAGTTGATGAACTGGATTCAAACCTCTTATCTATTGAGGTAAGATTTTTTTATTTTCCTATTTTCAAACTTTGATTGAAGCATACTCATTTAATAATTAAATAACTTAATTAATACATTATTATTTTCTCTCACAGGAAATTGTGTCTGAAATACGAAATGAAAATACTGCTTTTGCTACAACTTGGGGCGAAATTGTTGGCTTGGTTGAAGACCTTATGAGCGACCAAGACCCACAGAACGAGTTCGTCCTTGATGACCCAACCAAAGAGTTATACCTTGGAGACCAACAAAATCCTGAAAAAGAGTTTTACAGCAATAGTACTCATTGTGAGTTATCAAGACAATACCCACTGAATAAGTTATACCTTGATGAGCCAGAATACAAGTTTTACCTTGGAGACTCACAAATTTTGAAAAAATCAGTAAATGAGTTCTGCCTTGATGGTTTAAATAACTACCTTGGAGACTCCAGGAAAAGGGTTCTGCCAAGATGGTTCTAAATATGGGGCCTACCTTGGAGACTCACAAATTTTGAAAAAATCAGTAAATGAGTTCTGCCTTGATGGTTTAAATAACTACCTTGGAGACTCAGGAAAAGGGTTCTGCCAAGATGGTTCTAAATATGGGGCCTACCTTGGAGACTCACAAATTTTGAAAAAAATCAGTAAATGAGTTCTGCCTTGATGGTTTAAATAACTACCTTGGAGACTCAGGAAAAGGGTTCTGCCAAGATGGTTCTAAATATGGGGCCTACCTTGGAGACTCACAAATTTTGAAAAAATCAAGAAATGAGTTCTGCCTTGATGGTTTAAATAACTACCTTGGAGACTCAGGAAAAGGGTTCTGCCAAGATGGTTCTAAATATGGGTCCTACCTTGGAGACTCACAAATTTTGAAAAAATCAGTAAATGAGTTATCCTTAAGAGACTTTGTAAGTTGGTTTTACTTTGAATACTTGAAATGTGGGTTCTGGATTGATAACTCACAATGTGATACATATCTTGGAAACTCAACGGGAATGTGGTTATACCTTGAAGACTTGGAAAGTTGGGTTTATGTTGGACACTTGAAACTTTTTTGGGGGCTTTTATTTATTTATTTATTTATTTATTATTATTATTATTTTATTTATTTATATTTTGGAGACTTTTGGAGTTGCTATCACTCTTTGGGATCTAAACCTATCAAGAAAGTTCTTACTCCCTCTTTCTATGTCATCAAACCTGAAAGCCTTAAAAGACAGAATTGGAAGAAGAGAAAAAAAAAAAAAAACGTAAAATATATATATATATATATATATAGGTGGAAATCTCATTTTGAAAAAGACTGTGTTGGGTGAGGATTGAGTTGGGGTTGAGATTTTGAATGTGAGGGTTGGGGTTGAGATTTTGAATGTGAGGGTTGGGACACACACACACATACACATCAACAAACAAAAGTTAAGCCTTGACTATTCAGTTGAGGATTCTGTGTTTGGGGTTCACAGATCTAAGAACGTCCCCCTTGACACACATTATATACTGTTATACACCTCGGACTTGGCCCTCGAGTGTCCACAAAGGTGTATTATCTGCTTAGTTTTGTCTTTTGTAATTCCTGTGAATAAAATGAACCTAAAATCTCTTCCCCTTCCAAATCATATATTTTATAAGTCCAAGGAACGGTATCTATTACATCAACAATTTTAAAAAGTTCTTTCGTCCATCGTTCAGTAAAACCCTTTTCAAAATGAGATTTCCACCTATATATTCTTACGATATCACCAACTTTGAACTTAGGTTTTCTGACATTAATCTCTTTTTCATATTTTAATTTTGTAAATGTTTCTGATGGCTTCATATTCGTTGACGTGTGAATCGTGTCATTATACTTATCCACAATATCCTGAATAAAAGACGACCATTGTTGTGAACCGAGTTGTGTGAATTTTTTATATAGTCTCTCTTTTAAGGTACGATTAAAACGTTCAACAACAACTGCCTTCCCTTCATTAAAGGTACTGTATAATGTAATACTGTTATTTTTTTAGAAAATTCATAAATGTCTTGTTATAAAACTCTCTACCCTCATCAGTCCACAATTTCTTAGGTTTTCTCTTACTTTTATTAAATATCTGTTGAAAAGCTAACATAAGAGTATTACCTGTTTTGCTTTTTAAAAGGGACAACCCACGCATATCTACTCCTCAAATCAATAACGGTTAAAGCATACTTGTACCCCTTATCATTATTGAGTTCAATCAAATCAGCAGACCAGATATAATCAACTTCCTTGGAATAAACTTTCCTTCTCTGAAACTTTGTGAATATTGGTTTATGTAATTCATCAGCTAATTGCTCTTCAGTCTTAATGGCATCATTAGAGCCTATAAGTTTTTTGAATTTCCAAGTCCAAGTTTCAATTTAGCACTAATCATCTTCTTCACGATGAACCTATCAACTTTTTCTCTCAAGGTTGGATTTTGTATCAGAGACAAATTATACAACATTTCTCTATCGGCTTCATGCTTTTCTTCCAACGTTGTAGTATTCCCATAATCAATATCGTGTCTCATGCACACTTCATCAACTCTATTGATTGGTTTACTCCAGGATTTAGGATTGTTTGCCTCATCTAATCTTTTATCCAAGTTTGTGCCTGGACCACAGAAAGAATACCCTGGAAGATGTAATTCCCCTGGTATTCCAGTAGTTGTAAATTTACTTCCTGATAAAAACTTTTGTATATCTCCTCCGAGTTTGTGTTTGGAGATAAATTGATTTTTTTTGAACCACACACCGAACATATACCTTTTTGTATAACCCTGTTATTTTTACTTTTAATATATGAAATATTTTTAGTATTAGTTTTCTTTTACATTTGAGACAATAACTCATTTATTTATGAGAAAAATTTCTGCAGAGTGCAAAAACCTTTTTAGTTTCCAACATGCACATTTGAATCTTAATTTTTAAAACATAAAGAATCCTTAGAAATGCCTTCACTCTCTCCTCCATTTATTTAAGAAAAAACTTGAATTAAAATGAATAGCTTGACGATGCTAATAGTTTTGTTGAAAGTATTGCAAATAGACTTGTTAATTCTTTGTATTCCTCCTTGGTGGGTTGAGTTATTTTCTGTAATACCTCTATTCTTTTTTGAATCTCACTGGTTTCCATACTATAATATTTATTTATTCTCTCTCTTTCCTCCCTCTCCTCCCTCTCTCTCTTCTCTTTTTCCTCCTTCTCTTTCTTCTCCCTCTCTCTCTTCTCTCTTTCCTCCCTCTCTCTATTCTCTCTTTCCTCCTTCTCTCTCTCCTCCTTCTCCTTTTCCTCCTCTTCCTCTCTTCTTCAACTCCTTCCTCATCCCTTACTATACTTGAATCGTTTACACCCCATAGAATATTATACATATATTCATCAGGATTTCTTGTTATTCCTGTATCCAAAATAATTTTTTTTACAACAGGAAACCAATAAAATTTCTTTTGAATTTCTAAAAGAGCCTTACCTTTTCTTAACCTTATAATTTTTTCATTATTTAACATTCTAATTAAATCTAAAGTTGTCGGTTTATCAACATCAGCATAATGCCAATCTTTTATTGAAAATACCTCATTCTTATGTTGTAGAACATATTTATTAAAATACCGAATACCCTTTTCTTGAAGGTATGCTTGAACACAGAAATGATAATTTTCTTGAAGCCTTCTTGCTGTCATTTATGTATTAGAAATATATGTTAGAATAATATTATGCACGAAACACCTCCCCATCTTCCCATAGTTAAATCATTTTGTATTTCCTTACTTATTATATATAATCCTGTTTTTCTGTTTTCATGAGATAAACAAGGGCAAAACCATTATTATATTTACCCTTATTAAATTCTTTTATTTGTTGTTTACTAATCGTAGCCCCACAAAACTCATTCTCAATACCAAGTGGATAATATTCTTCCTTACGAGACTGATTTAATTGTTCCAGGTCTTCGAGGTTAATTTTAAATGACCAATTATACCCTAAATCATTCATATCATACCCCCATTGTTCTATTCTCATACAAACGATACGCCCTTCTTTATAAAAATTTATTTTAATTCGAACTGTGAATTCTGTATGACCTGGAGATAATATCAACACTTCTGTATCTTTAGAATACACAGCCGTTTATTTAAGTATATATATTGTGATAAATCGCTTAATCTCACCAAGTCATTCGGCGTCAGTCGGGCTTGGATAATTTTTTAATTTATAAGCATTTTTCATGTTAATATTTTTGTTTATATTATATTTATGTCGTTCAGCCTGTGCCTTTGTGTAATAATTTGATAAATCAATATCCAGTTCTTGAGATACACCAAAGATAGAACCATCTTTACCAACATAAGTCATTTATATTAGATTAAAAATAATATCATAAAATTTTTATTTTTGTTGAGTTGAAATAACACATATAGACATAATTGACCACAACACTTGGAATTTAATTCTTGGACTTGAAATGTTTGATAAACACCATTCTGTAAGAATTTTATGACTTCAACAGGTGGTGGAAGACCAAAACTATCAAAATAATATTTGTCTTGACTATTAAAAATACAAACCCAATGAGAACCGTTCCCATCATTATCTTCTAAGTTCATAATAATATTCTTTGTATGTTTCGACACATTTGTTAATTCATCTCTCATACAAATAACCACATTATGAATTTTTAATTTCTTACAATATTTGGCAAGTTGTAAATTTGATGTTGTATTCCTTCCAAATTCTTTCAACCACTCATCAATGCTCATTTATTTATTAGAAAGATATAATCCATTACCTCTTTTCGTTAATTTTACACCTGCTTGTGCTATAGAAGAAAGCATATCTCCAACTAACAATCTCGCTTTATCAGGCAGACCTTCAAGTTTTTCAGCAAAATCTACAATTACACCACTTCCACTAATTTGTTTCTCCAACTCTTTGTTATGTCTTTCCAATTCTTTTTGAGCCTGGAGTTGAGCCTTCCTTTCGTTGGCAGTTTTGACCGCTGTTGAAATACCACCCGTCAATGCTCCAACCGCACTTAAACCAGCAAATAAAGGAATTAGAAATGGGAGAAATCCTCCACTCGTCTCTCTTATTGAATATTTTTTTAACATCGGTTTTGTCATTTTAATTTTAAGTGAGCCAGTGTCATTCAAGATTTTAACCTGTTCTCTTGTGAGCAAAACATCAATTCTTACTGCTCCTTTTCTCTGAATTTTATTAACGTTAATCGTACAAGGCTTTTGATTTTGAACACAAGATGATAGTTTATGAAGATTGATTTGATTAACATATACCCCAGTTGGTACTTTGCCACTCATTTATTTAACAAAAAATTATGTGAGACTAATCATCACACCATTATCTGTGTTAATCTGCAATTCTGTTTCTTCCAAAAGCAAACAATATGTATCAACTTCTTCACTCTCTCCTCTTTCAATGTATAGGGAAGTATCCACTCGATTAGACTTTATAGTTTCTTTTTGAGCGCTCAGGTCAAACGTATAGATTGTATACAAACTTTTAAATGCTGTCATATCCAAAATAGGTTCTTTATTTCCATTACTTTCACACACCTTTTGGTAAGACTTGTATGCTTCAGCAAAATCATTTTTTTCCCAATTAATTTCCAATCTATCTCGTGGATAAAATGTTCCATCTAGAGAAACGCGAAGTTGTTTCACCTTAGCATTATCACTCAATGCATTATTCTTATCAGTCGCAGTATCACCATCTGGCTTTTTAAAAATCATCCACAGATATCGTGGCTTTCCTTCCAGAACACCCAAATTCCACGTGTAAGTAGTTTGATTGAGTTTAACGTGTTGACATCTTCTTTTGAGGTATGATACACTGAGTGGTTTCTTTGAGTTAAGTCTCCGATTCAACATCTCTTCTGTTTTAAGATTAGGAGTATATTCACTGATATACCAACTCATCTCCTCAATTACAAATTTATTCTGATCACCAAAAGCATTACCAACACCAAAAAGCAATCTATTTTCATTATCATTCCTTTGTAGTTGAAATCTAATTTTAAGACCATACAGAACTTTATCATAATCACAAAATCCAAATATACCTTTAAGAGGAACTGCCACAGTAAAACTATTTTCTGCTTTTGTATCATCATTATACATTCCTTTCCTTTGAATATATCCAGGGTCTGTGTTTGTTCCCGTTGACATATCAGACATAAAACCTTCGACAGACCCCTTTCCCATTCTATCACTGAATGTATAGAGTGTAAATTTCATCATTTCAGATACAGCAGAGACATAATCAACCGCTTCAACTTCTTGTGTTCCAATATACAATCGCACACTATCAAACATTTTCCAGAAGAAATCATTTACAAGTGTAGCGTTTGTGTTATTCCCAGCCTTAGTGAATTTAAATTTACACAACAAGAAACTTTCGGAGAGATTCAAATAGGTTTGTTGATTATTTATTTCAAAACTTTTTGTACCATTTGTATTCCAGTCTGTTCCAGTTATTGCATTTACCTTGAAGTAATCTTCTTTTTTAGTGGAGTTTGAGATAATAATAGTATCATCCAAATCATAGATACTATAAATTGCTTCCATACTTGTATTTATTTAGGAAAAAAGATGTTAAAACTTTTGAAACCCTGATCCAAGTATTTGAATTATTTTCTGTCGTTCTTGGGGGGACAACTGAGTTTTACCTTTCTTAATTTCTTTTATTGCTTGTAATTTATGAGATTCTTTCTGAGCATCTTTTATACTCTTACAGCACCTGCTACATTTCCCACAGCAGAAGCAGTTGAACCAATTAGGTCTTTATGTTTAAGAATAGTTGAACCAATACCCATGAGAGTATCAATTATCCCATCTCCTCTAAATTGATGTCCTACACCCCTTTGTCTCTTAGGTTTATAGTATCCTCTACCAAGATACATACCTTCACCCTTGTAGTACGGGGAAAGGAACATCCCATCCCCTGTAATTATTTTATATTTTCCCAACTCGTGCTTCCTCACAATAACCATCGTATTTATTTATTGAAAAACTTCACGTAGGTGAATTCTGATGGATATAACTTCTCCATTAAAAGAGATCACACGATTATCTTGGTCGGTTATCCTAAAATTTACTCTGTGTATGGTTTTTCCTGACACAGGTAGATAAACCAAATTTTTAGGCTCCATATTGAATTTATAACCAATTGGGGTTGAGTATGCGCTGAATGAAAATATTGTATTTGTTTTTAATCCATCATTATAAGCACCATCAATCAAATCACAGTGAATTAACACCGAATTTATTCCTGAGGATATTTGAATGACATTATCACTGTAAAACGTCCCATTAGTTTCAATCTTTTTGAGGAGAAACCTAATAACTCTCTAAATGAATTATCAATTGTGAAATCAACCTTGTAGTTATTTTTAACTTTAATCGTTGATTTTGAAGTATGTTTTTGAATGTTTATAACAATATTTTTGGTTCATCACCCTGTTCTTTCATAAGACGAGCAATTTCGGAAGATATTTGAGAAATCTCGTATGCTCCGGGTGAGACTGTTATCGTTTTGTATCCACTTCCCGGATTATAACTAAACTTGTCATTTTTCTCGGTTATATTAAATAAGGTATTATAAGTCTCCATGGACAATAAAGATGCCTCATATTCTTTTGTTGTGTCAAGTTGTAGTGGGTATGGGAATGAAGATGTGTGGTCGCTTGTTGTGAAATTAAAACTCAGGATTGTGCTTCTCATCTTATTTAATATGAGATAAAATGTCTTTATATTGAGATTTATTAATTATTTTCATGTTCATCAACTGGTCTAAAATGGCTGATGCTTCATTAAAACAATTGTTATTTCCAGCCTTCTTACTGCCGAACAACAATAACAGTCTATTAACTAATTGCGATGGGTCATTTGGAAGAAAACTAATACCTGAACCAAGGATACTTAAAGCCTGAATAATGTGTTTCTCCTTCTCATTCTTCCTACTTTTACCAGAAAGAATAACCTTATAATTTAGAGTGTTCAGCAAATCAATATATACTCTATCATCATTATTTTCCATATCTAATGGTTTATCAATATACTTTGATTCATCCCTCACAGTTGAACCTTGTCTTCCATCTTTTGTGAGAAGAAACATTAATCTCGGAGTTAGTTTAACAGGGGGTTGAGCAGAACTTAAGAACCTTAATTCATCATTAAATAGCAATACCTTTTCTTGAACAAGATGAAATATTGCTGGTTGTTCTGTTGGAATGAGTCCTGCTTTGGTTTTTGAATCCGCTGAATATTCATTGTTTTGAACAGCATTCACAATATAATCAGGGGGTTGATTAATCTCTTCCAGTTGTTGAAATAAACCTTCATCATGTTCTAATTCTCCAATATGCTCTAATTCTTCCTCCGTCATTTGACTGAAATCTTTTAACATTTGAAGCTTTCTAGGAGTATATTCTACTGTGGGAACTGTGGAAACATCTTTCATTTTTTCTTGGGAAGTTTTTAAAAGTGGTTTAAAAAATTTCTCTTGTTTTTTTTTCAAATGCTTCTTAGCCCGTTAGTTTCTGTCTGCGTTTCTTCTTTATGTCTTCCTGTTGTTTTACAACTTTTGAAACCAACTCTTGATGTTCCTTAAATCTTCTTGCTCTTTCTTTTGTATCCATTTATTTATTGTAAAATATCATTTAATGAATTGTAAAGATCAACAGGGAAATTTTCCTTTTCTTCATCATTCAAGTAGATGTGTTCAAATAAATCCTTTTCTTTAAATATTTCATCAAATTCTTTATTAACATTAATGCGAGTTGTAATTTCTTCTTCACTAATCCTTACATCTCTGCTTTTCATACGTTTGTGTTGAGTTTCTTCATCAACATCAAAACCGAATGATAAAATCTTCACTCCGCTCAGATATTTAATAATTTGTCTCGTTCCTTCTGGATTAGTTTCTAATATCCCAACACCACCAGATTTTAGTTTCTTTAACTCACTCTTACAATGTGAATTTTTTGTTGTACCAAGAGAAACCTCCTCAAATATTTGTCCTTCATTCCTCAATCGCATATGTTCCTCCACTGAAATATAGTGATAATCTTCACCTTTTACTTCTCCAGGTCTTATTGCTCTAGTTGTTGTTGATACAATGCGTATCACGGGGTGTTTTTAAGTAAATTTACAATATTCTCATTTGTACTACACAAGAACCTTGATTTATGAAAGTTTTTTCCAGAAGCAGATTTACCCACAAGATTTATAATAATAGTTGTCATTTATATATGTAATTGTTTATAAAACAAAAAATATATCCCTTAATATCTCATCTTGTTTCACAACAATATATTTATATTTTTCAGTCGTGTGCTTCATATAATCCTCAAATTTCTTTTTACTACATAATGTAGAACAATTATCTCTCCAAAAATTATTGATATCTATTGAATTTAACTTGAATAAAATAAAAGTATTAGCATTGTTTCTGATGGAGCAGCGAGGAAGTTGAAAGTACGATTGACTAAGATAAATACAATTACAAGAAGAATGTCTCCCTCTTGTGTAGTAGCTGTCCATTACCGTTTGGTTTCTCTCATTAACACAATCATCAAAGATAACGAGGTTCTTTTTGATTTATCCAAATCTTGGGGAGACGGTATATCATCCGTATTATCACTAAGAATACAAGTTATAGGATTTGATTTCTTTTTACATATCTGTGTATCACAAAATAGTTGAATTATATCTTCAATGTTATAATCATTTAGGTTTTTTTGACGTTTAAATAAACCGATTATATCTTCTTTTTGAAGACCAGCATTAAAACCTTGTGAGAGTAGTTGATACTCTGGTTGAAAACTCGACTTTGTGAAAATTATTAAATTATCATAATCTAAAAAGTTGGGAGTGAGGAGCATTTTTAAAAGTAAGCAGGTTTTTCCACATCCACTTGAACCAACTATGAGACATCTTAATGAATTTGGGAGATTTTTATGGTTGTTAAATTTTATCTTATTTTCCCAAATAGGTAAAAAATCATTCATTTATATATTTGAAAAACAGATTAGTTAATTTATTATTGGCTTTTTTAGAAACTCTATATTTTATCCTAAGTTCAGGTTTAATTTCAAGATAATCCATTATTTTATTTATACAATATCTTGTGTTGATATTTCCCTGAAAATTACATCCATGAATAATATACAACAACAATCCTTTGAACATTTCTCTTATACGTTCAGTTTCTTCCCTTGTAAGGAAAGGTGTGTTATCATCCTCATACTTTACATTCATTTCTCTAATCAATCTTGTAAAGTAATTCATTTTTGGTGTAAATCTAAAAGAATTATTTTCCTTTTTATATTTTTTATTATCATTAATTAGAAGATAATCACAGAATATACATTGTTTATAGGCTTTTGACTCTGTGTTTAATCCCCGTCTTTCACACGCAGGACAATTCTCAAATTTGTCATATGGAGAATCAGGAAAGTCTAGCATATTTATAAAGTAAAACTTTACTTAAACTGAAATTCATCTATACTTTCAGTTGTATATTACCATCGATATCGATATTTTTTTTTCATTATCAGATTCAACTACAACATTTTTTATATTAAAGGTAATTTTAAAATTATCGTTAACTACTATTGAACGAAATGTCATTTCACCTGATATATTAACATCCTTTATTTCATCAAGATTTACATCTTTAGGGTTGTTGAAAAAAATACAAATTTCTCCTTGCATATTACAGATGGTCTTATCTTTTCTTTCTAAAGCTTCATCCATAAGGTTTTTGTTCTTTGATACTTTTTCTTGTTTCATTGCTTTTTCTAGTTTTGAATATATTACTAGAAGGAGAGGAGAAACTTTTTTAGAGATACTTTAATTGATGTTCTACCAGGTATACTAAAAGCCCTTCCACTGAAGGAAATTGAAGAACTCATATTATTTACCATAATAGTTTTTATCCAATAGTTGTTATATTTATCTTTGTTCAATTTTACATCCTTGACATATTTCTCAGTATCTTTAACAGATGAAGAGATTGATTGAAACTTGTCTTTTGTGTCTTGAAACATTGTATTTATTAAGTGAAAAAGTTGGAGGATAAAATGTTTTTAAGCACAGATTCACCTATAAATTAAACGAAATTTTCATCAAGAAAATTTTAGTTTAAGCAAAGTTTTATTCTATAAATATGGTGAATACAACGTACTGCGATGTTTGTAATCACGAATATAAACATTATAGAAAACACCTCCGAACCAACAAACACACATTTAATCTATTTCATCAAATATCTCCTCTTGAGTTGGAAAGAAAACATTGTGATATCTGTTCAAAGGATGTTTTGAAGAGTAGTTATAATCAACATCTTCAATCACAAAAACACAAGAAAAATGAGTTTAAAGTAAAGGGAGACTATTATATTAAAAACACTGATGAGGCATTTAAAGGGCATATAAAAATAAGGATTTTTCAATTTGGAGAACCCGGTCCATCATCAATAGCTGAATCAATTGAAATAGTGAAACCCGATGTTGAAAAATTTATTAAAAAGACATTAAAAGAAATGAAAACTTTAAAGTTTTATATGGGAGTGAAAATGAATATGAAAAGACAAGATGAAGAACAAACTCCTTATATGAGAACAGATCTTCATTTTATAACATCATTTCAAGATTTTTTGAATAGTGGGGTTTATGAAGAACTATCAAGACAAGAGGAGGATGTTGATAATACAGTGGTAGGAAGTGGATTCAATATTAAAAAAAATCATCTTTTTAGATATACACATTCTAAAATCAAACCCTCTTAAAGCTTCTTCTTATATTGAATTACCAAAAGAAATAAAACTAAAGAAGGCAGTTGTTAATATTAAGAACAATGATAATAAATGTTTTCTCTGGTCTGTTCTTGCTCACTTACATCCACCAAAATGTAATTCAGAAAGAGTAAAACAATATATGAAATATGAGAATACCTTGGACATTAAAGATTTTAAATTCCCAATGCCATTAACAGATATTCCTAAATTTGAGAAAAAGAATAATCTTTCTATTAATGTATATGGATTAACGGATACAAACAAAGTTCAAATATTAAAAATTTCAAACAACTATAAAAATGAAGAAACACACATTGACCTTTTTGTATTTTAGTGTTGGAAAGAATTCACATTACACATACATCAATAATTTATCAAGATTAATCTCTTCTCAGGTATTCAGAACAGCAAACAAAATATATCCTTGTAAGCGATGTCTTAATTCATTTCATACAAAAAGAACGATTTGAACAACATTCAAAATATTGTAGTAATCATAAATCAGCTGTAATTACAATGCCTAAACCTGGTGAAAAGATTTATTTTGAAGATTATAATAAATCTATCATGCACCCATTTGTGATATACGCTGATTTTGAATGTATCCTTAAAAAGATAAATACTGCTTCTCCTAATCCAAAAGAACCATATACAAATAAATATCAAAAACATATTCCTTGTGGTTTCTGTTATTATATCAAATCATCTGTTGGAGAAAAGTATAACAAACTTGAACATTATCGTGGAAAAAATGCTTCACAAGAGTTTGTAAAAACATTAGAAAAGGATTGTATAAGACTCACTAAATTAATGAAAGAAACAAATGAACCGATGAAATTAACCAAAGAAGAAAAATTAGAATTTAGAATGAACAATATCTGTCATATTTGTGAGGGGGAAATTAAGGAGTCTAAAGTTAGAGACCATTGTCATCTTACTGGTAAATATAGAGGTCCCGCTCATTCCTGTTGTAATCTTAATTATAAATTACCTTCTTTTATTCCAGTCTTTCTTCACAACAGCGCCAACTATGATACACATCTATTTATAAATGAACTTTCAAAAACACCAGGGAATATTTCTGCTATAACAAACACAAGTCAAAAGTATATTTCATTTTCAAAAATGATATTCACAAACCTTTAACTCGTATTAGGTTTTTAGATTCTTACAAGTTTATGGGAACACCACTAGCCTACCTCGCATCAAATCTAAGCTCCACGGACTCTTTTCCAAATCTTAATTCATTCTTTCCAAAAGAGGAAATTCTCACTCAAGAGGAAATTCAGATTAAAGAGAGAATTCAAAGTAAAAAGGAAACTCTAATTAATGAAGAAATTCTAACTGAAGATGAAATTCTAATTATAAAGAAAATTCGAACTAAAGAGGAAATTCAGATTAAAGATGAAATTCTGATTAAAGAAGGAATTCTTACGAGAGAGGAAATTCAAACAAGGAATGAAATTCAAAGTAAAGAGAAAATTCTTACAAGTAAGGGAATTTATCCTTATGATTATATGGATTCATTTATGAGATTTAAAGAAACACAACTTCCTTCAAAAGAAAGTTTCTATAATAACCTTTATGAAGAAGAGATAAGTGATAAGGAATATAAACACGCACAAGAAATATGGAAAATATTTAAGATAAAGAACCTTGGAGAATATCACGATTTATATCTAAAAACAGATGTTTTATTGTTAGCTGATGTGTTTGAAGCTTTTAGATCACTCTGTCATAATAAAAATTGTTATGGATTAGATCCTGCCCACTATTTCACAGCTCCTGGTTTAGCTTGGAGTGCAATGTTAAAAATGACAAAACAAGATATAGATTTAATCAGTGATGTGGATATGCTTTTGATGATTGAGAAGTCCAAGAGAGGTGGAATATCACAAGTATGTTCAAAAAGATATGCGAAAGCAAATAATAAATATCTCCCAAATTATGATAGTGAAAAGATAGTAATTATTTGATGTATTTTGATGCTAATAATTTGTATGGATGGGCAATGTCTCAATCTCTGCCTTATGGTAAATTAGAGTGGGTGGAAGAAAAGGATTATGAAAAGGCTTTGATGAATATTGTTATTTCTTCTCAAGAGGAATTGAATGACGAAGAAGAAGGTTATTATTTTGAAGTTGATTTGAGGTACCCTGAGTGATCTTCATAATAAGCATAAAGATCTTCCTTTTGCATGTGAGAAAGAAACTCCAAAGAAAGAATGGTTAAGTGATTATCATAAAAGTTTTAATATTAAAGGCAAATCAACAGAAAAGTTATTAACAACATTCTATGATAAAGAGGGATATGTTTTACATCAGAGAAGCTTAAAACAGTTTTTGAGAGAAGGATTGAGAGTAGCTAAAATTCATAGAGTTTTAAAATTTAAACAAAGTCCTTGGGTGAAAAAGTATATTCAATTTAATACAGATATGAGAGCAAATACCAAAGTAAAATTTGAAGGGGACTTTTATAAATTAATGAATAATGCTGTATTTGGAAAGACTATGGAAAATGTTAGAAACAGACAAAACATTAGATTCGCAACATCTTGGAAAGAAGCTTCGAGATTGATAAATAAACCAAGTTTTGAGAGAGAAGAGGTTTTTTCAGAGAACTTTTCTGCAATTCATGTGAAAAAGGAAAGTATTGTAATGGATAAACCAATTTATATTGGAACAGCAGTTCTTGATTTATCAAAGATATTGATGTATGATTATTTGTATAATGACTTAAAGAAAGAGTATGGTGAAAATGTTTCATTGTTGTATATGGATACTGATAGTTTTATCCTAGATATAAAAACTGATGATGTTTATGAAGATATGAAGAAAAATATTGGAGTATATGATACAAGTAATTTCAGCAAGAAGAGTGAGTTATTTTCCAAAAAGAATGAAAAGGTTATTGGTAAGTTTAAGGATGAGTTGGGTGGGAAAGTAATGAGTGAGTTTATTGGATTGAGAGCAAAGGCATATGCTTATACGTATGGTGAACAGATTGATAAGAGGTTAAAGGGAATAAAGAAATATGTAATAAAGAAATCAATAACTTTTAGAAATTATTATAATTGTTTGATGAATAAGAAAGAAGAATATAGGAAAATGAATACAATAAGAAGTTATAAACATAACATATATAGTGAAGAAGTAAATAAAAAGGCATTAGGAGCCTTTGATGATAAGAGATTTATTTTAGATAATGGAATAGATTGTGTTCCATATGGATATTGTATGATAGAGTGTATAAAATAGATTATGTTTTAACGATGGGAAGATGGGTTAGGGTTTTTCAAGGGCTACCGCTGCGTTTTTTCACAATATATAAATGGTTAAACCAAGTATTAATCAAACTAAAGAGTGGAGAAAATCTCAGTCTTGGTATATAAATGGAAAACATAATGAATGTGAAAAATATCAAATAAGTCTTATTGAAAAAATAACTAAAACAAAGGTAAATAAAACAAATAAGCGAATTAATTTAAAAACTAGTAAGTTAGAGGATGTAAAGAAAAAAATGAATATCCTTGAATGGACTGAAAACTTTGATGGTTATCAATTGAACAATGAAAAAACAATTTACTATAATCTCAAAATGATATGTGGCTCAGGAGGTGGTCAGATGAGAGCATTAAGAGAAGTTTATCATTTCGTAATGGCACAAAAGGGGTATCTTAAAAAATATAAAGATTCAAATGTTTTGTTTGTCAATATTTTAGATGGGGATTATTGTGCAAAGAAAATTAAACTATTGAAGGAATTTGAGAATGAACAAATCTTTATAGGTTCAATGAGTGAGCTGTTCAACCCCCAGGTGTTCAATTCAATGAGGTTCAACCTCCAGGTTAAAAGGGGAGACAAATAAATATACCTTGGGATAAAAAGGGGATTTATTTTTAGGGAAAAAAAATATGAATCGCTGAAAATCCCCCATTCATTTACATGGGGAAAAGTGAGCCAGAATCAGTATTCTTACCCTACTGGCATCATTCGTGTATTCCTGGCTATGAAATATTAGAGTCCTTTGAGAAAGTTTGCACAGTTGGGAGAAAGTTGAAACTGTTCTAAAGCGGTGGAAAGACTACAAAACACTCGTGCATTCCCTGTATATACTGAGGAGAGATGGACAAAAAAGCAAGACTTCAGGTTCGGCTGAGCAAGTCCGAGTCAGGAAGTTTCTTGCAAAGTCGCTAAGTTATGGGGCTAAGCATGAGTTGGTTTAGACTGCATTTCTCCTTCTATAACTCTCATTATATGTAATGACAGCATTATGTTTTCGCCTGGGATCACTGAATGTTAACGGGTGTGAAGATGCATTCCGTTTGCGCCAAGTGCTGTCATTCTGTTTGAAGGAGAAACTTGAAGTAGCCTAGCTACAGGAGATCCACCCAACCCAAGAGGCTGCCTTCCGATGGGAAAGTCAATGGCAAGGATTGGCTTTTTTCAGTCACCTCACGGATACATCTTGCGGAGTGGCTATCCTCTTTTCACCAAGTGTGAAACCTGAAATACTTGTTGTAAATGAAGTCAGTTTAGGTCATTTGTTACATGTAAAGGTAAGGTTTGGAGATTTTATTGTCAACTTCGTCAACATTTATGCACCATGTATAGGAGCTGCAAGGGTGCGGTTCTTTCATCACTTGTGGATATTAATGCTAACCTTGGCTGATGAAGAGTGTGTGATTCTTGGAGGGGATTTTAATTGCATTCTCAATCCCTCCCTAGATATAGTGGGTAAGGAACCGCACAGTCCTTCTGCTAAGGCATTACACCAAGTGGCAACACTGTTAAACCTGAGAGACATTTGGTGTGTACAGCAACCCACAGATAAATCATTTACTTGCACTCGCATCAGGGTGGTAATATCTCGCAATCCCGACTACACCAATTTTACTTGTCTCACCGTTGGTGCAGGAGTGTAAGTTGCTCCGGTATACAATTTGCACATTTTGCAGCTCATAATCTGGCCTGGATTAAGCTTTCCCTGGCTGAGGGAAGGCATGGCATTGGGTTTTGGCATCTCAACAATGCCTTAGTCAAGGATGAAGCTTTTTTGTTAAACTTTAGTAACTTTTGGCAAGCCTGGAGGGATAGGAGAGGAGATTTTGTTCACTTGGACTCCAGTGGGACGTTGGGAAAGCAAGGCTGAAATTGTTTTGCCAGGAATACTCATATGGATCGAGCAAAGCAATTGGAGTAGAAATTGCTAAGCTCGAAAAGGGATTGTGCATCTTGAGCGGCGCTTGACCACACTTTCCCCTGCTGAATTACACGCTTAGAGAAAAAGAAGAGCACCCTCAAAGCGTGTAGTCGTGTAAAGGCACGAGGAACATCCGTTCACTCTCGGTTGCAGTTTCTTATTGAGGATGAATATGCCCCGAGTTGTCTCAAAACTTTTCAAAAGAAAAGTGCAAAGGCAGACTCAAGGCCCAGTCACACCTTGACGTTTTAGCCAGCAATGGCAACGTATTAAAATGTATGTAAAACGCTGGCTTACGTTGAACTTTTGATGTTTTTTTTAAAGATTCGGACGTATTCATAACGACTTGGTCTTATGCATAACGTATAAGTAATGGACACAGAACGTTTCGTTGTGTTATAGATAACTTATACCAACGAATGCTGAACCTGTTGTCGGCCTTCACAACCTATGCCCAACGATAGTCTAACTTATGCATAGCGCGCTGCACGCATCGCCGACGATGACGTGGCGTAGGTTATGAAAAGGCTGCCGCACAACGATTCAAATCATAACCGCTGCAGAAATGGAAGTGTCAACATCGCAGTCACACCTTGGCGATCTTGCCAGCGTATGCCGACCTCTGAAAAATGTGTCTAAAACGCTGGCGCACGTCGAATATGGTATGGGTAAGTTTGGTATGCGTGAATAGAACGCTAAAGTACGCTATCATACGTCGTAGTAAGTGGAGTACGTCTTGTAATTTTAAACATGTTGAAAATTTTACGACGTACTTGCCGTATGACACACGCTCCGCATGCGATGGGAATAAGTTGTACGCACGATATGCGATCATTGACACACATCGACACACGTTACTTGTAAGGTGCTCATAAGTCGAAACACGTCAAGGTAATGGTTAGCGTCAGTGTTCCAGACTCCCGTTTTTTTTTTTTTTCTTCGGTATGACAGTGTTCAGTGTACAGTGCGGTTAGGATTTAAATCGTTGAGCGGCAGCCTATTAATTATATTATATTATAACCGCACTAGAAATTGAAGTGTCAAAGTCACCATCATACCGAAGGAAGGAAGAAAAAAAAAACCTAAAAAAAAACAAAAAAACCAGGAAGTCTGGAATACTGATGCTAACCATTACCTTGATGTGTTTCGACTTATGAGCACCTTACAAGTAACGTGTGTCGATGTGTGTCACCGATCACGTAATGTGAGTACAACACGTAACTCATAGGTTAGAAATAAGTTTCGGGTACGCTAAACATTACCTCGACGTGTTTCGACTTATGAGTAACTTACAAGTAACGCGTGTCGACGTGTGTCAACGATCGTGTGACGTGCCTACAACTTATGGCCAGCGTTATGTGGAACGTGTGAGTCATACGCTGGCATAAGTCTTAAAATTTCAAGCATGGAAAATTTGAGGACAACTGAAAAGTACAACGTTTAAAGCCAGCGTACAATGACGTATGGCAGTGTTTTTCAGCGTGCTCTCAATGTTATCAAAACTTACCCATAGCGTATTCGACGTGTACCAGCGTTTTAGACAAATTTTCCAAAAATCGGCATATGCTGGCTAAAACGTCAAGGTGTGACTGGGCCTTTAGGACGATATCCAGTTTTCTGGCAGAAAATGGCTCCTTGCTCAATGATCCTGAGCGTGTTCACAAACAAATTTCGGGTTTTTATGCTCAACTCTACTCGGGTAAGAAGGTGGATGCGGATGCTTGTGGAACTTTGTGGAACAGCCTCCTTGAAGTGACTCCAGAATACATTGAGCGACTAGAAGCTCCATTTTCTCTGGAAGAATTAACAATTGCCCTACATAGCCTGTTGCTGGATAAGTCCCCTGGAGTGGATGGCTTGTCTTGTGAATTTTACACCAAAGTATGGGATTTGATCGGACTTTACCTCAGTGCAGCTGAGGAAGCTTGTGATACAGGCCAAATGCCACTGTCTTGGAGGCGAGCAACCTTGGCTTTGATTCCTAAGGAGGGTGACTTGAGAGACATAAGGAACTATCGGCCAATGTCTCTGTTGTGCGTGGACTACAAAATCATGGCAAAAATGTTGTCAAATCGTCTGGGACTGGTGTTACCAAAATTAATCAGCCCTGACCAGTCATACGCCTTCCCTGGCAGAACAATATATGACAACATATCCCTGGTCAGAGACATAATACAGTATGCGGACAAGACTCAGACTCAAGTTGGATTCCTTTCCTTGGATCAAGAGAAAGTTTTTAACCAAATGAACCACGATTACCTCTTTGAGACCCTGCTAAATTTTGGGGAAGGGAGGAGATACTTAGGCATGATCGAGACTTTGTACATGCCGGCAGAATGCCTAGTTAAAGTCAATGGTCACTTGCTTGCCCTCTTTCCATTCGGAAGAGGAATAAGACAAGGATGTCCCTTGACCGGCCAACTTTATTCCCTGTGCATCGAACCCTTCCTTTGTTTGATGAGGCAAAGGCTAACTGGCATTCTGATACCAAACACCGGGCTCTCCCTCATACTTTCTGCATATGCAGATGACATCCTTGTTTTTGCCAGCAGTGCAAGGGATATGCAAGCCGTTTATGATTGTCAGCAGGTCTACTCAACAGCATCATCTGCTACAATAAATTGGAGAAAAAGTTCTGGGCTTCTGATTGGACTAATGCAGATCACAGAGTTCCCAATACCTTTTCAGGAATTGACATGGAGTTGCAATGAGCTGAAATACTTGGGATGCATTTGTCCACTTCAAGTGGGTGATCACCACTTGCAGGCCCATAGCCAGGGCTCAGTATTAAGGGGGGCATATGAACTGGATGGGGGGGGGGAGCACAATTATTATATTTAATATTTTGATAACCTGGTATACTATTATATTCATGCAGCATTGACACATCTATACTGAGGTTGCCGTCACATATGAACCAAATTGATCTCAGCAAGATTTAATATGTTCTGATGTTTTTGGCCTAAAATTATTCGAATGCAGGAGAGCCGCAACAAACTGGCACATTCACAATGCAAATATTCAATGATTAAACAATTGGCACCAATTCAGGTGCACTTATACAAGGTGTTGTGAAGAATTGGCATTAGAAAATTAATATACCAGAGATACAATAACTAAATGGGGGAGGTTGGCACCAGAATCAGTGCACTTTTAAATAAGATACCGTCGGCTATGACCTGCGATCATCACGTTGAACTATCAACAGCAAATACGACCAGCCTGAAGATACCACAAGGTCCGCATTTAAAGCAGTCAATTACACAGGGGTAAGGTTATGCACAAAGCACTAGATATGGGATATGCAAAGCACCAAACACAACATTTAACTTAAACATCAGAAGTACAAAGCAGCCGCCCACGGCGGGTGCTGACCACAACCACACTTCAACCACAACCACACACGCATCACCAGCAGTCACACACACAATCTGAACTCCTCGTATAGTTTTTATACCGCTGCACTCACTGTCAGAAGAGCTGCAGGCGATGTGTCTCGGTGTGGAATCTTGTGAGGACCTTCTCCTTCCATTCATTCAGGCATTTACGTGTGAGGTCTCTCTCGAAGGCCAGCTGTACCAGTTGTGCCTTGCGTGCATGGCGCATGGACCGTCGATGGTCAGTGAAGACATTCCTCAATGTTGAGAATGAGTTTTCACACATGGCAGTGGACGCACCAAATGTTAGTCCAAGTCTCATAGCAGTCACTACACTTGGCATGGCTTCCAGCGTTTTGTAGTATGTTGAGAGGAGTTTTTGTGTTGTCAATCTCTCGTTTGGCTGCTTTTCTGTCTGTGAGCGAATAAACTGCTTTGCAACCACACACTCTGTTTCACTGATGGTTGACTTTGTTAATGTCATGATGCGCTGGAGCAAGTGGGGATCCAAAAACGTGCCATTTTCAGGATTCAAGGCAGTGAGTGAACGGGCGAGTTGTGTGTTGCGCTCACTGAAGCGCTGAGTGATGTCTCCAAGCACAGTGTCAATTGCGCTGTAAAAAAAAACCCTCTGCAGTTCCGTCTTGTCATTGTTTTGTCCTGTAGTCTCCAAAACTACAAACTGTTCCAAGTTCTTATGCATTGTGCGTCTCCGTTTTGGTGGTGCAGGTGTAGAAGTGCGAGCATCGTTGGCCTTGTTCCACAGATCAGTGAACTCATCCTCAGAGCGGAGTTTCTTCACGCACTCTGTAGCACTCGCCACCAGTTCCAACCCCGTTAGCAAGTCCATGTCCTCTGCCTGCAAGAGTCTGTTAGGGCCATCTAACAACATCAGCAGTTTTTGTACAAAGATAGCAATGAACATGAAGGCAGGCCCAGAGACTTCCCGCAAAAGCCCAATAGCCTCCATCCTCATCTCTGCACCGTAGGCGCGCTCTGCATCAATCTCCGACAGTAAGGATGCGATATCCTTTAAAGATCCTATGATCACAGACACGGTGGCTAAATGTCCCGTCCACCTTTGATCAAGAAGTCGTTTTAACCGCCCACCTTTATACTGTGCAGCAACAGTGGGCTTTCTGAAGAATTTGTACAGGCAACAACAAACCTCGAGGAAATCAGTGACAGCTTTCTCTGCTGCCAGTGCGTGGATAACTACCAGATGGAGTTGGTGATTTAAGCAGTGCACATAGGGGATTTCTCTTTCCAATATCTCTTGCAACAACTTTTGCACCCCACCGTGCTTCCCAGCCATTACCGAAGCCCCGTCGTACACCTGACTTAATATTTTTGACGCGTCAAGTCCTGTTTTTATCAGCTCTGCAATTATTAGGTCTGTCAATGTTTTTGCATCTCCAGCGTCGGCTGGAGCTATTATGAGTAGACACTCATTTGTCTATGCTTCATTTGATGCCGATACAAAGCGAATGATGATTGATATGTTCTCACATTCAGTGGGGTCCTTCGTCCCATCCACCTTGATAGTAAACCACGATGTGCCTACTTCTTCCACGAGGGCATCCGTCACAACATTACTCAATGTGCAGATCAGTTCATTCTGCATTTCCGGACTAGTATAGTCTAGCTTGTGTTTCGTGTATATATTATTATTAGTATAATATAACTAGTATAGCTAAATTAACTGTATAAATTAACTAGTATAGCTTGTGTTTCGTGGGATATGCTTTATTATTTCGACTAGCTCGGTGTCTTTTTTGAGTGTGCAGTTTAAAAGCGAGAGGAAGAGCCCACTGTGCCATCTGACATATCTTCAAAATTATCAAGGCTCCCTCTAAAAGGTATCTGATTTTCGGCGAGAAATCCCACAACATCTATGAAAGCAGACACATAGTACCGGTTTCTATTTAGCTGGTCAGCATTGAGGAGTGTGGAAATCTTACCACAATCGATACGCCTCTCATTCTCCTTCCACCTCAAAATACAAGTTAAATGTTCCTTTGAAGTTGCGTGTTTGTGCAACCCCCTGCCTTTCTCAACGGCACGTTTCCAATTCCGGTAGCTTCGCACTGTGAAAGTAGAGTCCACTGGGCCACGTGCGGTGGTAAACTTCCTACATGGATAGCAGAATGCTGCATCTGTCTGCACACTGTATTCCAGCCATTCATTAGTCTGGTACCACGAGGACACAAACGAGCGACTCTTGTTCTGCAACAGATGGCCAGGGTACCGCTGTAGAACAATTTCATTCGGTCTCTCACTTCCAAAATCATCGGGAAGCGGCTTGACAGTCACACCCGACCCCGAGGCCGCCGCCGAGCGTGGAAACTCGGCTGTCTGCGCTGGGGCTCCAGCCGCAGGGCTCACGTTGCTGGCTTGGCCAGGTTAGCCAACTTCTGTCGGTATTTCATCGACAAGATCGTCTCCTCCTCCTCCTCCTCCTCCTCCTCCTCCCACAACATGTCTTTCATCATCTTCTTCATTTTCGTCGCTTGCATTTTTTCCTTTTCTGAGCCATTTTCGTATATCCATCATCCACGTCTTTTTCTCCTGCTGCGAGCTCGTGCTCTGTGATTCGGCCCTCGTGACTCGAGTCACTAATCTCGCGACTCGCGAGATTTGACGGTTGATGGTTTTATTTATTAAATGATCCATCCATCAAAAACAGGTTTTATCTGCATAATTTCAAACGTAAGCACGATTGAAAACACACATATTTTAAATTTTTATTATAAAATTACTTTTGTAAGATGGAGGGTTGACGGGTTGTGAAGGTCACGTGGTGCACGTGCACTTCATCTTTAATAATGTAAATTTATGTCTTTTCCTTCATCATATTATCATATTATGCCTGGTGTTGGCTTAATGGTTAGGGTAGTGGGCTTGGGATCCTAAGGTCCTGAGTTCAAATCCCGCTCAGCTGTTGAATTAACACCAGGTGGGGTTGACTCTGCCTGTCATCCTTCCGAGGTCGGCAAAATGAGTGCCAGCATGCTGGTATACTGTGTCGGAGTGGCGACCCGTCCAGGATTGTTCCCAATAGCCAAGGAGACTGCTTCGGTGGCACCAACGCTCTGCACAGAGTATGGTCCTTATGGATGGATGGATTATCATATTATGACGATATTACATTTATACCTAACTTACAACCAATCAGGTAACCTGCTCAATAGGGTCTCCATATCGAATACGCTGATTGGCTATTCCTTAAAACTAAATGATCCACGATATATATATACATATATATATATATATATATATATATATATATATATATATATATATATATATATATATATATATATATATATATATATATATATATATATATATATATATATATATATATATATATATATATATATAACCACCCACAACATCGACATTCGACACGAGGTCTTGGCTGCCGGCGTTGGTGCTTGTGTTATTATCTTTTATCTTGTGGTCTTGGACCGTATTGTCTTGCCAATTGCATAGGGAGATGCGCTGGGACGCACACACTTGACTTATCTCTTGATTCTTATTCAAAGAAGGATATTATTAAAGAACAGTTTATCCAAGAAGGCCATATTATTTCACCACGTTGAACATCTGGAATAAGGGTTTTAGTTCACACAGGTGAACTCTTAAACAGCAAGGTCACAGTGGGCGCTCGTCCTTAAACACTAAGTTGTTCACAGAGTGCAACAGGGCATAAATGGGTGGCGTACAAGTGGGGGGCACCAGATGCGCCATGGGGGGAATTGCACCCAAATGCCCCCCCCCCCTAGCGACGGGCCTGACCACTTGTCAACTGGAACACTTTAGGAGACAAGATAGAAGCAAAGTTGAGAGACTGGAGTGGGCTGCCAAAAGTCCTGTATGTATGTAATATGTGTATGTAATTTCTATGTTATGTTTGATATATATATATATATATATATATATATATATATATATATATATATATATATATATATATATATATATATATATATATATATATACACACACACACACACACACACACACACACACACACACACACACACACACACACACACACACACACACACACACACACACACACACACACACACACACACACACACACACACTGGGGAGAATAAGTATTTGATACACTGCCGATTTTGCAGGTTTTCCCACTTACAAAGCACATAGAGGTCTGTAATTTTTATCATAGGCACACTTCAACGATGAAAGATGGAATCTAAAACAAAAATCCTGAAAATCACATTGTATGATTTTTAAATAATTAATTTGCATTTTATTGCATGAAATAAGTATTTGATACATCAGAAAAATAGAAGTTAATATTTGGTACAGAAACCTTTGTTTGCAATTAGAGATCAGACGTTTCCTATAGTTCTTAACCAGGTTTGCACAGACTGCAGCAAGGATTTTGGCCCACTCCTCCATACAGATCTTCTCCAGATCCTTCAGGTTTCGGGGCTGTCACTGGGCGACACAGACTTTCAGCTCCCTCCAAAGATTTTCTATTGTGTTCAGGTCTGGAGACTGGCTCGGCCACTCCAGGACCTTGAGATGCTTCTTACGGAGCCACTCCTTAGTTGCCCTGGCTGTGTGTTTCGGGTCGTTGTCAGGCTGGAAGACCCAGCCACGCCCCATCTTCAATGGTCTTGTTGAGGGAAGGAGGTTGTTGGCCAAGATCTCGCGATACATGGCCCCATCCATCCTCCCCTCAATACGGTGCAGTCGTCCTGTCCCCTTTGCAGAAAAGCATCCCCAAAGAATGATGTTTCCACCTCCATGCTTCATGGTTGGGATGGTGTTCTTGGTGTTGTACTCATCCTTCTTCTTCCTCCAAATACGGCGAGTGGAGTTTAAACCAAAAAGCTCTATTTTGGTCTCATCAGACCACATGACCTTCTCCCATTCCTCCTCTGGATCATCCAGATGGTCATTGGCAAACTTCAGACGGGCCTGGACATGTGCTGGCTTGAGCAGAGGGACCTTGCGTGTGCTGCAGGATTAAAATCCTGAATTGAAATTAAAAATTAAATGGACTGTTTAATAACTGTCACATAGATTTCTTTTCCAGTAAAAGGAAGAGTGATCATTGGCTGATCAAATTAAGCATGTAGCATTTGCCAAGCGTCTGTGTTATTTAATTTAAGATCAAAGAACGAATCAATGTTGCAAACTGACATCACTGGTTATTCCCTTGTTTAATAATTGCCATACAATTTTAACCCAGGATGTGTAGCAAATTCATGCTTGTTGGTTATTAGCATACATTACATGACTTTGGTGATCACAGATTATTTTTTTCAACATTAAACGGTCATTGGTTTTTTGTTTGATTGGTGTTCAAGGCCATACTCAAGGGTATTTCGCTTATATGACGACGGATTCTCCATTTCTTACTCCGTACGACTTAATATGATGGAAAACCGGGAGGAAACCAAAGATAAACCACCCCCGCAATAGCCGAAGTCACCTCATGTCACTCCCTCATATACCTAAGCAGGTTGATTGGGCGGTGGGTACATCGAATGAGGATGGGTATTCAGACGCGCTAACCATTAAGCCATGGCGTGGGTCCCATAAAAGTCACAATAAAGGTTTGACCAGGCTTGAACCACGATATGCACCAACTACGGAGCCCATTACATAACCAAATAGGCCATTGTAGTGCTCAGAGTTTATGCTGTGAAAGTTTTACAACCTTTCATTTTTTAGTTTCTCAACTCTGAATATTATGGTGGAACAGTTAACATGAATGAAAGGGAGATAACCAGTAGTAAAGTACTGACAACTCTGGGTTTCTACTTGTTCAGCTTTGACAACACTTGTTTTTTCATTGCACGTCTAAACTTTAGACGCGTTTCCGCCAGTCAGGTCAGGTTTGATCTGTGACCTACTACAGGTACCATGTAAACCTGTACTAACCTGTTCCATGGTCGGGTTTTCGGCGACTAAACCGTCTCCCCCACCAGGTTTTCTGGTGAGGAGGGTGTTTGGATATGGACACCCAGCAGGATTAAAAACAAAACCTGTCAAAGTGCGGATGAGCTCCTTGTGAGCCAACGGCCATCCATATCTAGTGCCCAACTGTGTCTGCGGACGTCCTCCTGCAGTTGGGTCACTTCTTATTAGGCCACCGTAAAATTTGCACTCCGGCCACCGTAAAATCCTTCATTCCGCAAAATGCAAAAACGCAAAAAAATCTGAAAACCCACTCCGTGGGAGTACCTCCTGTGCAGCTTCCCTTCGCAGGGCAGCTCACCGGATGACGGGATTGGGGCAAAGCCTTCGGGACCCCCAATCTTTGATGATAGGAGGGAAACCACGGGGTAACATCCCTGGGTCAGATTGCGGGAGAGTGTGTCGGAGTGGTGCTGAGGTGTCGTCCACCAGACGGCGGTCTCCTTGGGTTAACCTGAGGCGGTCCCTTCAGGTGGGTGCCTGGAATGTCCTATCCCAAAGAGAGGATGATCACCTGTCTCTGTTATCATCTGAGCTCAAGCGTTTGGACATCGGGATTGCAGCTCTCTCTGAGGTTCGGAGACCGGATTAGGGCGAGATAATGGTGGGTGGTTACACCTACTATTGGTCTGGTCGCTCTGATGGTTACCATACCCAAGGGGTTGCTGTAGCTGTGTCCAATAAGCTGACCCCAATGATAATTGAGGTAACACCGGTCAACGAGCGTATTATGAGATTAAGGATTCGCCACTCCTTAGGTGTCATTTCCCTGGTCTCTGTTTATGCTCCGATTGAGGCGAGTCATCTCACCGTGAAGGATGCATTCTACTCCACAATCGAGTCTGTGGTTGATCAGTGCCCCAGACGAGATACACTTCTAGTCTTGGGGGATTTCAATGCATCGACTGGAACTGATAGGGATGGTTATGAGGTGTGTGTTGGTCTCCATGGGTAAGGAACTATGAACCAGAATAGCACTAAGTTCCTTGACTTTGCAAGAAGTCATGGACTTAGGGTGGCTGGTTCATGGTTTCAGCACCCACAAGCTCATCGCTGGACTTGGTATTCCAACGCTGGTGGTGTGGCAAAGGAGATTGACCATGTCCTCATTGGCGGTCGTTGGAGGATGATCCAGAACTGCAGGGTCTACCGGAGTGCTCAGTTCCTCAATACTGACTACAGGCTTGTTGTAGCAACTCTAAAGCTGCACCTTAAATCCTGGAGAATGGTACCATCCCAGCCGAGGCTGGATGTTCCCAAGCTCAGGGATGAGAGAGTAGCTGAGGAGCTTGCGAACAGGCTGAGTGGACACTTGGGGGGTCTGGGTGCTTTGGGGGGCCCTGAAGAGTTGTGGAGCGCCTTCAAGACCACCGTCCTTGATGTTGCCGGTGGATGCCTTGGAGCTCACCGCAGGGCAAAGAAGAATTTTGTCTCTCAAGGGACACTGGATACCATTGACCAGAGTCGCAGGGCCAGGCTGAATGGCAGAGCTGAGCTATTCAGGGAGCTGAGGCGTAAAACTGTACGTGCACTGAGGGTGGACAAGGAGGCCTATGTGCGAGGAATCTGTGAGGGGGTAGAGCATCACCTGTGGACAGGTGATTCTCGTCCCGCTTACAGGGGAATTCGCGCATTACGTTCATCCAAGCTCATCCCTCGGAGCACTGCAGTTCGAGCAGAGAGTGGTAGGCTCTTGACAGAGGAGTCTGAAGTGAAGGCCCGCTGGGCCGGTTACTTTGAGCGGTTGTACTAGGCTGATCCCCCAGCTGTCGAGTTGGACGTCAAGGGTGTTACAATCCCTGTTGCTGACCCTCGAATCAACTGTGGTCCACCTTCGCTTGTGGAAACACGGGCTGCGGTGAACCAGTTGAAACGGGGCAAAGCTCCAGGGATCTGTGGCATCCATGCCGAACTTCTCAAGGCTGGTGGAAATGCTGCACTCGTGTCGTTGCATGCAGTTTTGTGCTCTGCCTGGAACACAGGCATCATCCCAACTGACTGGAAGAGGGGCCTTGTTGTCCCTCTCTGGAAAGGGAAGGGTGATCGCCAAGACTGCGACAACTACCGAGGGGTGACGCTGCTCTCAGTGCTGGGCAAGGTCTTTGCTCGGATAATTCTTGATAGGGTTCGCCACCATCTGCTTGAGCACCAGCGTCCAGAGCAGTCAGGCTTTACACCAAAGAGGTCAACGATTGACCGTATCCTTGCACTTCGTGTCCTCACCGAACGCAGACGAGAGTTTCGGCAGGGGCTGCTTGCAGCCTATGTTGATCTCTGTAAAGCGTTCGATTCAGTGAATCGGGATGTCCTCTGGAGGATTCTTGGTCTTCGTGGGGTGCCACCAAAACTGATCGATCTGATGTCTGAACTCTACTCTGGTACTGAGAGTGCTGTGAAGTGTGGTGGTACCATCTCTGACTTATTTCCAGTTGTTACTGGAGATCGTCAGGGCTGTGTACTGGCCCCCACACTTTTCAGCACTTGTATGGACTGGATTCTAGGGAGGATGTCGGAGAGATCAAGTTGCGGTGCATGGTTTGGGAATGTCAAGATCTCAGACCTTGATTTTGCAGATGATGCAGTCATCTTTGCGGAGACTTTAAACATCCTCTTGGGGGCCCTAGAGGTGCTGAATGAGGAGTCGGAGCCGTTGGGATTACAGGTGTCTTGGGTCAAAACTAAGATCCAGGTTTTCGGTGACATCTTGGATGCTGCTGTCCTGTCTGTGTCTGTTTGTGGTGAGGATGTTGAGGTCGTGGAGAGATTCACTTACCTTGGCAGTAATATTCATGTCTCTGCTGGCTGCGAGTCAGAGGTCAATAGACGTCTGGGTCAGGCCTGGGGAGTCATGGATTCACTGGATCATGGGGTGTGGCGCTGCCGGTACCTGTGTGGGAGGACGAAAGTCCGAGTCTTCAGGTCCTTGGTACTTCCAGTCTTGCTCTATGGGTGCGAGACTTGGACTCTGACCAAGGATCTGAGACGGAGACTTAATTCCTTTGGTACCAGGTCTCTTCAGAGAATCCTTGGCTATGGCTGGTCGGATTTTGTGTCCAACGAGCGGTTGCTGAGAGAGACTAGGATGAGATTTGTTACCTGCATAGTCCGTGAGCGTCAGCTGTGGCTGTATGGACATGTGGCTCGTTTTCCTGACGCTGATCCTGCTCACCAGATTCTCTCAGCGAGGGAGTCTCATGAGTGGAGGAGGCCAGTGGGCCGACCACGTGCCTCATGGTTGCAGCAGGTTGACCATCATCTCAAGAAGATGGGGATGGGCCTGGCATCTGCCTGGGGGATGGCCAGACGGAGGCCCCTGGAGTACCGGCGGAAAGTGGACGCAGTGACGCGCTGTTCTGGCACATGCTCCCATACCTGACCTGACCTAAACTTTAGACTGTATAAATTATGTGACACCCCTGGTTATTTGTTCAAGTAATATTGTGAGAGGAAACCTTATGGTGCCAACTATTGGCAGGTGCAATAACCCTGAGATTTATAAAAAGTGACATCTCTGGTTTTCCCCTTGTGGTTTTCATATGTTTTAATGTCATGCACAGTCTGATCCTTACAATGACCTGATTTAACATATTATAATGTCATGCACGGTCTGATCCTTACAATGACCTGATTTAACATGTTATAATGCCATGTACAGTCTGATCCTTACAATGACTTGATATAACATGTAATAATGTCATGCACAGTCTGATCCTTCCAATGACCTGATTTAACATGTTATAATGTCATGTACAGTCTGATCCTTACAATGACCTGATTTAACATATTATAATGTCATGCACAGTCTGATCCTTACAATGACCTGATTTAACATATAATGTCATGCACGGTCTGATCCTTACAATGACCTGATTTAACATGTTATAATGCCATGCACAGTCTGATCCTTACAATGACTTGATTTAACATATTATAATGTCATGCACAGTCTGATCCTTCCAATGACCTGATTTAACATGTTATAATGTCATGCACGGTCTGATCCTTACAATGACCTGATTTAACATGTTATAATGTCATGCACAGTCTGATCCTTACAATGACCTGATTTAACATGTTATAATGTAATGCACAGTCTGATCCTTACAATGACCTGATTTAACATGTTATAATGTCATGCACAGTCTGATCCTTACAATGACCTGATTTAACATGTTATAATGTCATGCACAGTCTGATCCTTACAATGAGCTGATCTAACATGTTATAATGTCATGCATGGTCTGATCCTTACAATGACCTGATTTTACATGTTATAATGTCATGCATAGTCTGATCCTTACAATGACCTGATTTAACATGTTATAATGTCATGCATAGTCTGATCCTTACAATGACCTGATTTAACATGTTATAATGTCATGCACAGTCTGATCCTTCCAATGACCTGATTTAACATATTATAATGTCATGCATAGTCTGATCCTTACAATGACCTGATTTAACATGTTATAATATCATGCACAGTCTGATCCTTACAATGACCTGATTTAACATGTTATAATGTCATGCACAGTCTGATCCTTACAATGAGCTGATCTAACATGTTATAATGTCATGCATGGTCTGATCCTTACAATGACCTGATTTTACATGTTATAATGTCATGCATGGTCTGATCCTTACAATGACCTGATTTAACATGTTATAATGTCATGCATAGTCTGATCCTTACAATGACCTGATTTAACATGTTATAATGTCATGCACAGTCTGATCCTTCCAATGACCTGATTTAACATATTATAATGTCATGCATAGTCTGATCCTTACAATGACCTGATTTAACATGTTATAATGTCATGCACAGTCTGATCCTTACAATGACCTGATTTAACATGTTTTAATGTCATGCACAGTCTGATCCTTACAATGACCTGATTTAACATGTTATAATGTCATGCACTGTCTGATCCTTACAATGACCTGATATAACATGTTATGTCATGCACGGTCTGATCCTTCCAATGACCTGATTTAACATGTTATAATGTCATGCAGAGTTTGATCCTTACAATGACCCGATTTAACATGTTATAATGTCATGCACGGTCTGATCCTTACACTGACATGATATAACATGTTTTAAGTTCAAGCATGGTCTGATCCTTACAATGACATGATATAACACATTATAATGTCATGCATAGTTTGATCCTTTCAATGACCCAATTTAACATGTTATATCATGCATAGTTTGATCCTTACAATGACCTGATTTAACATGTTATAATGTCATGCACGGTCTGATCCTTACAATGACATGATATAACATGTTATAATGTCATGCATAGTTTGATCCTTACAATGACCCGATTTAACATGTTATTATGTCATGCACGGTCTGATCCTTTCAATGACATTATGCATCATGTTATAATGTCATGCACAGTCTGATCCTTACACTGACATGATATAACATGTTTTAAGTTCAAGCATGGTCTGATTCTTACAATGACATGATATAACACGTTATAATGTCTTGCATAGTTTGATCCTTTCAATGACCTGATTTAACATGTTGTAATGTCATGCACGGTCTGATCCTTACAATGACATGATTTAACATGTTATAATGTCAGGCACAGTCTGATCCTTACAATGACATGATTTAACCTGTTATAATGTCATGCACTGTCTGATCCTTACAATGACCTGATATAACATGTAATAATGTCATGCACGGTCTGATCCTTACAATGACATGATTTAAGATGTTATCATGTCATGCACAGTCTGATCCTTCCAATGACCTGATTTAACATGTTATAATGTCATGCATAGTTTGATCCTTACAATGACCCGATTTAACACATTATGTCATGCACGGTCTGATCCTTACACTGACATGATATAACATGTTTTAAGTTCAAGCATGGTCTGATCCTTACAATGACATGATATAACATGTTATAATGTCATGCATAGTTTGATGCTTTCAATGACCCAATTTAACAAGTCATAATGTCTTGCATAGTTTGATCCTTTCAATGACCCAATTTAACATGTTATAATATCATGCATAGTTTGATCCTTACAATGACCTGATTTAACATGTTTTAATGTCATGCACGGTCTGATCCTTACAATGACATGATATAACATGTTATAATGTCATGCATAGTTTGATCCTTACAATGACCCGATTTAACATGTTATTATGTCATGCACGGTCTGACCCTTTCAATGACATAATGCATCATGTTATAATGTCATGCACTGTCTGATCCTTACAATGACATGATATAACATGTTATAATGTCATGCACTGTCTGATCCTTACAATGACATGATATAACATGTTATAATGTCATGCACTGTCTGATCCTTACAATGACATGATATAACATGTTATAATGTCATGCACTGTCTGATCCTTACAATGACATGATATAACATGTTATAATGTCATGCACTGTCTGATCCTTACAATGACATGATATAACATGTCATTGAAGTGGCAGACACCATGGAATAGCAAAGATCACATCACATTATTAATTACAAGACAGCAAAGATTAAGAACAGAATGTGACCTCACATTTGCAGTGCCGAGGAGTGTGAGGGTGGGCTGTAGGCCCAAAGAATATATGAGCCGCAGGATGGAAGCAGCAATGAAGGCGCGCAAGCCGTGAGGCCTTGGCAGAAGCAGCATCATGGCAATCGATATGAGTATTGCCATCCAGAGAAGACCGGACAAAGGCATTTCGAGGGGTACTAGAGATTGGCAAAAGGTAGGATAGACATATGAATAGAGGATATGAGGAGGAGGGATTGGAGGACGATGAACATAGAAAACCACGTCAATATATAAAACAAAGCATTGCGACCATATACAGTGTAGTACTTCAACACAAAAACGAAAATAAGGCATTGCTAATTGTAGGTGTCTATACCCAGCGATTTTTGGCTTAAACAACACAGAAAACAAAGAAAATGACTAAATTCCAGGATCTCAAAAATGAAGTCAAAAGATCCTGGAAGCTGAAGAGTGCCAAAATTGTAGCACTGACAATTGTAGCAATGAGATTTATCCTCATGGAGATATTAAAAACCAGCCCTGGGAATATTACTACAAACAAACTTCAGTTGGAAGCTGTCCGGGGCTCAGCGACGATCCTGAAGAGAGCCCTCAGCACAAATCTTTGAAAACAGAAAACTTCATATCTTGGTCCATGAATCGTGACCCCTTACCAAAATGAAGGGGGATGCTTTGAATCCTGAGAGGACTCCATTCCACATTCTGAAACCTGCATATGGAGATAACAGCCAACAACTCTCTCTCTCTTTCTTTCTTTCTTTCTTTCTTTCTTTCTTTCTTTCTTTCTCTCTCTCTCTCTCTCTCTCTCTCTCTCTCTCTCTGACACACACACACACACACACACACACACACACACACACACACACACACACACACACACACACACACACACACACACACACACACACACACACACACACACACACACACACACACACACACACACACACACACACACGAATTTCGGATATACAAGCTACTTCTCTTTTATTTAGTAACCCCATGATTAACCTCATCTGACATAACATCTACATCCCTTTCATATTTCCTGGCAGGTAATTTGGTCAGGGTACGAGCACACAATGGCCTACTCTTAAAAAAATACTGTGGGATTTTGAACATTGACAACCTAAATGCAGTTCAGACATATTGGCTTTATGTCATTGGCAGAATGATGGTGTACTTTGAAATCCAGCACCGTTGACTGACGCAGTATCAGAACGGCATTTTAAATGCTTAAATTAAGTTGGATCTTGTCAGGTATCAAACATACACTTGCCAGCTCGTTGGAAACAATGTTAATCAATGAGTTATCCTTCTACCCATATAATTCTCAGGCCATTCAAGCCCAGCATGCCACTCTTTGATTCATTGTCACGTGAAAATCACAGTAATCTGCACGTCTGCTGACTATTAGTGCAGAGGCCTTCAGAGATGACAATTACATACTGACAAATGACAGCCACAAAGACAGGAAGATGGCAGTACACTGAAAGGTACAACTCTTTGGTGAAAATTCAAGACTATTTTGACACATTGTCAAGGTACATTGAGAGGGAAAATACTTTCTCAATAAACCACAGATCATGTGTGTGTGTGTGTGTGTGTGTGTGTGTGTGTGTGTGTGTGTGTGTGTGTGTGTGTGTGTGTGTGTGTGTGTGTGTGTGTGTGTGTGTGTGTGTGTGTGTGTGTGTGTGTGTGTGTGTGTGTGTGGGTGTTTGTGTGTGTGTAGGCAAGGAGAGGAGAGGAGAGCAGAGGAGAGACAGCTCAAAATCTCAGTATATTTGACATCATGGTTTGGGATAAGAGATTCACGAAATACTCAGTGACATAGTGTGAGAGTTTCAAGAAGGTAATTTACTATAATCTCATAAATGAGTCATTTGTACTTGGCGAAATAATTTTTTGCCAAGTATGTTGGGCTGTCATGTTTCTCTGTTGGATAGTCGATCTATTTGGGTAGTCGATCTATCTACCCTTATTGTCAGGTTTTCCCTCGTTATGTCTGTCTGTTGGGTAGTCTATCTCTCTACCCTTATTGTCATGTTTTCCATCGTTATGTCTGTCTGTCTGTTTGTCTGTCCAGGCCAGTACTCTGTTAATTTTAGGCCGATTTTGTTGAAACTCTGGTGGTAGGTTCATACCATGACCGAATTGTGCGCGTTTGA
>NC_140970.1:24975377-24977877 GCF_056783735.1 Eptatretus burgeri | reverse complement strand
CAGATATAATCTACTTCCTTGGAATAAACTTTCCTTCTCTGAAACTTTGTGAATATTGGTTTATGTAATTCATCAGCTAATTGCTCTTCAGTCTTAATGACATCATTAGAGCCTATAAGTTTTTTGAATTTCCAAGTCCAAGTTTCAATTTAGCACTGATCATCTTCTTCACAATGAACCGATCAACTTTTTCTCTCAAGGTTGGATTTTGTATCAGAGACAAATTATACAACATTTCTCTATCGGCTTCATGCTTTTCTTCCAACGTTGTGGTATTCCCATAATCAATATCGTGTCTCATGCACACTTCATCAACTCTATTGATGGGTTTACTCCAGGATTTAGGATTGTTTGCCTCATCTAATCTTTTATCCAAGTTTGTGCCTGGACCACAGAAAGAATACCCTGGAAGATGTAATTCCCCTGGTATTCCAGTAGTTGTAAATTTGCTTCCTGATAAAAACTTTTGTATATCTCCTCGTTTGTGTTTGGAGATAAATTGATTTTTTTTTGAACCACACACCGAACATATACCTTTTTGTATAACCCTGTTATTTTTACTTTTAATATATGAAATATTTTTAGTATTAGTTTTCTTTTTACATTTGAGACAATAACTCATTTATTTATGTGAAAAATTCCTGCAGAGTGCAAATACCTTTTTAGTTTCCAACATGCACATTTGAATCTTAATTTTTAAAACATAAATAATCCTTAGAAATGCCTTCACTCTCTCCTCCATTTATTTAAGAAAAAAAATAAAAATGAAAAACTTGAATTAAAATGAATATCTTGTCGATGTCAATATTCTTGTCGAAAGTATTGCAAATAGACTTGTCAATTCTTTGTTTTCCTCCTCGGTGGGTTGAGTTATTTTCTGTAATACCACCAATCTTTTTTAAATCTCACTGGTTTCCATATTTTGATATTTATTTTGTCTCGCTCTTTCCTCCCTCTCCTTCTCTCTCTCCTCCCTCTCCTTCTCTCTCTTCTCTCTCTTCTCTTTTTCCTCCTTCTCTTTCTTCTCCCTCTCCTCCTTCTCTCTCTTATCCTTTTCCTCCTCTTCCCTCTCTTCTTCAACTCCTTCCTCATCCCTTATTATCCTTGAATCGCTTACACCCCATAGAATATCATACATATATTCATCAGGATTTCTTGTTATTCCTGTATCCAAAATAATTTTTTTTACAACAGGAAACCAATAAAATTTCTTTTGAATTTCTAAAAGAGCCTTACCTTTTCTTAACTTTATAATTTTTTCATTATTTAACATTCTAATTAAATCTAAAGTTGCCGGTTTATCAACATCAGCATAATGCCAATCTTTTATTGAAAATACCTCATTCTTATGTTGTAGAACATATTTATGAAAATATCGAATACCCTTTTCTTGAAGGTATGCTTGGACACAGAAATGATAATTTTCTTGAAGCCTTCTTGCTGTCATTTATGTATTAGAAATATATGTTGGAATAATATTATGGCACGAAACACCTCCCCATCTTCCCATAGTTAAATCATTTTGTATTTCCTTACTTATTATATATAATCCTTTTTTTTCTGTTTTCATGATATAAACAAGGGCAAAACCATAATTATATTTACCCTTATTAAATTCTTTTATTTGTTGTTTACTAATCGTGGCCCCACAAAACTCATTCTCGATACCAAGTGGATAATATTCTTCCTTACGAGACTGATTTAATTGTTCCAGGTCTTCGAGGTTAATTTTAAATGACCAATTATACCCTAAATCATTCATATCATACTCCCATTGTTCTATTCTCATACAAACGATACGCCCTTCTTTCTAAAAATTTATTTTAATTCGAACTGTGAATTCTGCATGACCTGGAGATAATATCAACACTTCTGTATCTTTGGAATACACGGCCGTTTTATTTAAGGATATATATTGTGATAAATCGCTTAATCTCACCAAGTCATTCGCGTCAGTCGGGCTTGGATAATTTTTTTAATTTATAAGCATTTTTCATGTTAATATTTTTGGTTATATTATATTTATGTCGTTCAGCCTGTGTCTTTGTGTAATAATTTGAGAAATCAATATCCAGTTCTTGAGATACACCAAAGATAGAACCATCTTTACCAACATAAGTCATTTATATTAGATTAAAAATAATATCATAAAATTTTTTATTTTTGTTGAGTTGAAATAACACATATAGACATAATTGACCACAACACTTGGAATTTAATTCTTGGACTTGAAATGTTTGATAAACACCATTCTGTAAGAATTTTATGACTTCAACAGGAGGTGGAAGACCAAAACTATCAAAATAATATTTGTCTTGACTATTAAAAATACAAACCCAATGAGAACCGTTCCCATTATTATCTTCTAAGTTCATAATAATATTCTTTGTATGTTTCGGCACATTTGTTAATTCATCTCTCATACAAATAACCACATGATGAATTTTTAATTTCTTACAATATTTGACAAGTTGTAAATTTGATGTTGTATTCTTTCCAA